>NC_048583.1:46576253-46948753 GCF_013265735.2 Oncorhynchus mykiss | reverse complement strand
CCCCCAGTTTTAGAGAAAGCAATTGAGGTGTGAGGAAATTGTACCCCCCAAATTCTCATCTCTTCTTTTCTCCCTCTTCTCTCCTCCGTCACAGTGTCTGCCTCCGTCACAGTGTCTGCCAGTGTTCCTTGGCAAGGCAGGACTGCCGCAAGGGTTTCAAAAATGGCACAACATATTATTTCATATAGGCATTCATGTGGGGATGCCTCCACTCCTTTCTATCTGTCAACTGCACAGACCATAAGGACCTTACAGATGACACACTGAAACACACATCTACAATAATATGACATCTAAATGTAGATTTTATGATGAAATCCTTTCGGTTGTATCATCCTCCTCTCTCCCCTTGTCTCAGAGCCACACTCTATATTGGGGCAGTGGGACATTGCTGGGACTGGCAGCTTTTCATGTACGTCAGTGAATCTGTCTGCATTTAGGGAATAGATGGGAAAGAGTGTTATTTAATATCAGTTGTACTGTGCAATTTTGAAACATGTTTTTTTTCTTATTTGTTAAAGAAATTGTTTTAGGCCTACAAACAAAGAGGCATTGTTCTGCCTTGAGGGTTCGTGTTTCATTAGCGAAGACCCACTGGGCACAGATGTCAATTTAATAATGTCTATTCCACATTGGTTCAATGTAATTTCATGGAAATTACGTGGAAACAACATTGATTCTATCAGTGTGTACCCATTGGGGATAGTATCAACAAGCTTATAAATGTATTGTGGTGTGTGTGTGTGTGTGTGTGTGTGTGTGTGTGTGTGTGTGTGTGTGTGTGTGTTCTTCAATGGATTTTTATAATTAGCGGGTATCGGCCTTAATCTGCTCTGCATGTTCTACGTTGTACACTGAGGATATTTTTGTAGAATTCTGCATGCAGAGTCTCAATTTGGTGTTTGTCCCATTTAGTGAATTCTTGTTTGGTGAGCGGACCCCAGACCTCACAACCATAAAGACCATGGGTTCTACAACTGATTCAAGTATTCCTAGCCAGATCTTAACTGGTATGTCAAATTTGATGTTCCTTTTGATGGCATCGAAGGCCCTTCTTACCTTGTTGATAAACTCCCATATCTATTGGGTGTAATACCACAGTGTGCAATCACAGCAGCAAGATTTGTGAGCTTTTGCCACAAGAAAACGGCAACAAGTGAAGAACAACCCATATTTATTTGTATTTATTTTCCATTTTGTACTTTGAGTATTTGCACATCGTTACAACACTGTGTATCGACATATTATGACATTTGAAATGTCTTTATTCTTTTTGAACTTTATGAGTGTGATGTTTACAGTTCATTTTGTTTGTTTATTTCACTTTTGTTTATTCTTTTCTTCACTTGCTTTGGCAATGCCAATAAAGCCCCTTAAATTGAAATTGAATTGAGAGAGAGGGAGCAAGAGAGAGAGGAAGGGTTGAATTGTTAGACTTTTTTCTGAAGTTTCCATGCCTTAAATGTGGGCATAGATAGGTACATCTGGCCTCTGGTCAATAGTGCCCCAAGCTCTCTGCCACCACAGTCACTGTACTGTCTAATAGTCAAAGGCGTGGTTTCCATCGAGTGATTTCTGACGTCGGAGCATGTGAGGCTTCCTTGTTTGACGCCATTCACTTATCAGTGCCAGGAAGTTAGCGCAAGTGGTCCGTAGATTTTCTAACTGAACCGGGTGACTTTACAAAAATAAAAGTCCTCTCTGATAAATAGAAAATAGAACGTATTTCTGTAAGTCAAATATTATAATTTCTGATAATACAATTATAACATCTTACGTCTCCATGAAGAGAAAGCTCTACTGCAGGAATATATGTTTAAGTAGTCATGAGGAGGCACAAAAAAGTGAATATTATTCAATCCAGCAAACATGGCTTTTATTTTGAGAAAAAAAACAGCTATACGCTACCGGATGTAGTATCTGATTGTTCTGACTTAACACAGCTCCACGTCTCTCTCTGAACAGGAAGCAAGAAATATGTCAAAACAGGACAGGGAGAGACGTCCCTTTTTTCAGGTGATAGCTTAATTCTGTCAAAGCAGTCCTTTACACACTCCTATATTCTTCGGACGTCTTCCTTCCCGGGAATACAATTAATTTGGTGTAAAGGACGTACAAGTAAGTATTTTCCTTCATGAATTATTTTCTGGGTGAATGACAGTGTTAGGATTTATCCAGTGATGACAGCTTAGCAATAACTAAAATCAGAAGAGTTGAATGAATGTTTACTTGTTTACTGCCGCTATAAACTGTATAATGGATTTAAGACTTTAGTGGCAGATGACTTATTATAGACAGGATTGAGAGAGTCAAGCATAACATAGCAGTCCAATGACATTTTATAACTGACTGATTATGCTGATGTGTCTCCTTGATGTCAGGAAATGCACAAAAAAGGCCAGGAATCAGTCATATTCCAGATCATGTTCAATGCATCTACAGTGTAATCTGATATTAGGGATATTAGAGGGTCAAAACCGTAATGTCTCATGGGTAAATTGTGACTGACTGACTGACGGATCTACAAATAATAATGAGTAGTTATTTATGATGTCGAGTTATAAATAGGTTTGTAGATTAGTCAGTCAGTCACAATTTACCCATGATACATTATGGTTTTTATCCTCTCGAACACAGCCTCTCTTTACTGCACCAATGTTATCTTTTCATCCTCTATATCCTGGTCGAACAGGTGCACTGAATGGTGACGTGGGACTGGATGGGGTGGGGGACTGAAATTGAATAGCCGAACCGCATACCTCTTTAAAAAATTCTAGCTTGACAAGCCCTCCGGGTTTTATGGGTTGCTCTCTTGACCTGGGCTGTTCCTGAAATACTGTTACAGTCTAATGAAAGTCAGATCAAATCAAAGTTTATTGGTTGTGTACACAGTTTGTGTTACATCACAAACAAAAATATAAACGCAACATGCAACAATTTCAAAGATTTGACTGAGTTACAGTTCATATAAGGAAATCAGTCAATTTAAATAAATAAATTAGACCCTAATCTATGGATTTCACATGACTGGGCAGGGGTTCTGCCATAGGTGGGGCTTGGAGGGCATAGGCCCAGCACTTGGGAGCCAGGCCCAGCCAATCATGAGTTTTTTCCATGAAAGGGCTTTGTTACAGACAGAAATACTCCTCTGTCTGAAATACCAACACTTTACGTTGGGTTTATATTTTTGTTCTGTGTAGCTCCTAACAATGCAGTAAAATGTCAAACAATTCAAATGTATGGGAAAAAATACAAGAAATGAAGAATGGTGGAGCAAATCTGATTTAACAAGCCAAATAGCACTGTAGCAGTAATCAAATGCAATCTATACGTATGTACACTGGGAGAAATTACACAAGATAAGCAGGGAACATAAACTCTCTTAAGGGTTTGTGCATTCCTATAATCACACCATGAGTTGTTCATCATAAAACATGCTCCTCCGCATTTGTTTTTCCTGCAAAGCACTAGTCAGACATTGATCTTTAGGATTTCAATAAGGTCGATCTGAGCACGTCTCTAGTATGTTGCTGTGTCCACTAATGTTGTTGTCATGTGTGTTGCTGTTGTGTGATGTGTTCTGTCTTTGTACGGCAGGCATTCAGGATGGCACAGAAGGTCCTGGTGACTGGGGGAGGAGGCTACATCGGCAGCCACTGTGTGGTGGAACTGATTGAGGCAGGATTCTGCCCCGTGGTCATAGATAACTTCAGCAATGCTGTCCGAGGTAAGTGTCCTTAGTTTGCCCGGCGTAACTTTGAGAGGGATAGTGATGTAACGCACGTTATCTGTTTGACAGTTACTGTTTGTTTTGGGTGAGAACAGTTACAGTAAAGGTGTGTGTGTGTGTGTGTGTGTGTGTGGGTGTGTGTGTGGGTGTGTGTGTGTGTGTGTGTGTGTGTGTGTGTGTGTGTGTGTGTTGATCATTGTTCCACATCCTGATGTTTTATGGAGGAGAAGGAGATGTCCCTGAGAGCCTGCGGAGGATAGAGAAGATCCTGGACACCAGCATTGAGTTCCATGAGCTGGACCTGCTGGACCGCCCAGGCTTGGAGAAGCTTTTCAAACAGGTTAGAAACTACACTCATCCCTGCTGAACAGTGTTCCAATGCATTTGCTTTAACTAGGCACCAGAGTTTTACTCTTCAGGTCATGTGTTCCGGGACAGCTCCTGGCCCTATTATTAGTTTTGCTCAAGACATCACTCACCTTTGTCTTTATTAAGTGTTTACTTGTTTGTCTCTGTCTTAATGTCTTAACAGCATTCATTCAGTGCTGTAATGCATTTTGCTGGTCTGAAAGCGGTGGGTGAGTCAGTTGAGCAGCCATTGAGGTACTATCAGGTTAACCTCACTGCAACCATGAACTTGCTTGAGGTAAGTTAGAACACCCCAATCTCAGCTTGCCTTGCATCATTTGAAGTGACCTATAATGGCTGCTTTCCGAGAACTGCTAACTAAGTGCATGGGTGCCGGTGTGTATTGATTGTCTTTTACTTTATGACCAGCTACTAATGTTTACGCGATGCTTGCAATAATCTCAACCAACCTCGGGATGTTAGTCTGTATGCTTAAGCGTGTGTGCTTTAGATTGCTGTCTCAACGGCTGCTGTCCGTGTGTGTGTGTCGTGTGTGCATCTGCATGTCTCCCAGGTGATGCAGACTCATGGCGTGCGCAATCTGGTCTTCAGCAGCTCAGCCACGGTGTATGGAGACCCCCAGCGGCTTCCCATAGATGAACAGCACCCTGTTGGGGGGTGCACCAACCCCTATGGCAAGACCAAGTACTTCATAGAGGAGATGATTATGGACCAGTGTAAGGCAGAGAAGGTACTGTACCTACCCCAGGCTCTCTATTCTTCAACACACACCCTGACCATCTGTCACATACATCCCATGCATGATAGATGTCCTGAATAACAGTTTGTATAACAATGTGTATAATGATAATAATGCCCATACTACTTCATGTATTCCCAGGACTGGAACTCGGTGCTGCTGCGGTATTTCAACCCCATTGGGGCTCACTCCTCTGGGCTCATCGGAGAAGACCCTCAGGGCATCCCCAACAACCTGCTGCCCTATGTCGCCCAGGTAACCACAAATAATGTTTATCCACCATGAATGATGTGGTATCCCACTTTGAACTATTGCTTTTCTAATTTCTGTTATTTTCACTGGGATGTAGTTTTGTACTCTGAACAAAAAATATAAACGCAACATGTAAAGTGTTGGTCCCATGTTTCATGAGCTGAAATAAAAGATCCCAGAAATGTTCCATAAGCACAAAAAGCTTATTTCTCTCAAATGTTGTGCACAAATTTGTTTACATCCCTGTTAATGAGCATTTCTCCTTTGCCAAGATAATCCATCCACCTGACAGGTGTGGCATATCAAGAAGCTGATTAAACAGCATGATCATTACACATGTGTACGCAATGCCACAGATGTCTCAAGTTTTGAGACTTCAGGAATGTCCACCAGAGCTGTTGCCAGATGATTTAATGTTCATTTCTCTACCATATGCCACCTACAACCTCGTTTTAGAGAATTTGGCAGCACATCCAACCGGCCTCGCAACCGCAGACCACGTGTATGGCGTGGTGTTTTGCGAGTCGTTTGTTGATGTCAAGGTTGTGAACAGAGTGCCCCCATGGTATCAGGGGGGTTATGGTATGGGCAGGCATAAGCTACAGACAACAAACACAATTGCATTTTATCAATGGCAATTTGAATGCACAGAAATACCATTACGAGATCCTAAGGCTTATTGTGAGGCCCATTTTCTTTTAAGGTATCGGTGACCAACAGATTCATATCTGTATTCTCAGTCATGTGAAATCCATAGATTAGGGGCTAATGAATTGAATTCAATTGACTGATTTCCTTATGAACTGTAACTCGGTAAAATCTTTTAAATTGTTGCATTTTTATATTTTTGTTGAGTAATAATTGACTTAACTTTAGGTGCTGTGGCTCTCTCTTCTCTAACCCAGGTTGCCATTGGTAGAAGAAAACACCTCAATGTGTTTGGGAATGACTACGACACTATTGATGGAACAGGTAATGATGACTGACTTTATGCTTAAAGAAAAAAGAGGGTTGATTGATATTTAATGCTGTTTTCAATCAATCAGTCATAACCTTGTCTAATGGTAAATGTCAAATCATATTTATTTTACAGAAATGCATCCAATTGTGAATAATCCTTCTTCTCTTTAGGGGTGCGAGATTACATCCATGTTGTGGATTTGGCCAAAGGACACATAGCTGCTCTCAAGAAACTGAAGGACAATTGTGGATGCAAAGTACAGTATACAGGCTGGCTTACCTGACCCCACTGTTACATGTTTCATGTGTCCTGTCTTTCCTCATTCATTCACAATTTCTCTTGTCTCATCCATTGTCTTATAGAAACGTGACATTTTCCCCTCATCTCCCTCTAGGTGTATAACTTAGGAACAGGAACGGGTTACTCTGTGCTCCAGATGGTAAAGGCTATGGAGAAGGCCTCAGGGATAGAGGTGAGTGACTTGACCCTCTTTTAAAAACTTCAGAGCCTTCATCCATCAGTATTCCTGTATTTTATATATATTACTTCTTAATCACAGGGAATGGAATCTTTTTTAGGTCTTCATGTGTAGAAAGCAGCTACTTCAAGCGATACCTGTCTGACCGCTAATTTCAGACCAAACAATTTCACGTGGGGGTGTTTGTACTGTTATGATTGTCTTTGCCACAGATCATGTACCTGATTGCCCCCCGACGAGGAGGAGATGTAGCGTCCTGCTATGCTGACCCCCGTCTGGCTGAGAAAGAGCTGGGCTGGAAAGCTGACTTCAACCTGGAGAGAATGTGTAAGTAAACCTTTATTGAACTACCTACCACTTAGTGTAACTGTTACTCTGAGTTTATACATCATTTGTCATCACACCACGACAGCCCCAGTCCTCAGCACAATGCACAATCCTGATTCTATAGAGCATAATGTAATGCTTGGTAGCCTAGCTGTTTAGAGCGTTGGGCCAGTAACCGAAAAGTTGCTGGTTCTAATCTCCGAGCCAATTAGGTGAAAAACTGTCAATGTGTCCTTGAGCAAGGCACTTAACCATAATTGCTCCTGTAAGTTACTCTGGATAAGATAAATTATATGCTGCTAAATGACTAAAATGTAATAATGTCATGCCTCTGGTAATGTCTTCCAAGGTAAGGACCTGTGGCGCTGGCAGTCCAAAAACCCAACCGGATTCACCAATAACGGCCCGTCTTCATGAGATGTTAATCTCATTGAGTACCTTCTTCACTTCCTCCTAAATTACTGGGCCAAAGCAAAAAAAAAGATCACATTCACACATGAAGAGACCTCAAGACAAAATGAATGATTTATATTTCATAATGATTTAATATTATGTTGTTGATTCCTTATAGCTACTTTCACTAAGACTATTCTCTAATGCTTAGATAAAAAAAATACCATGTCTTATCTATTTGTCTTGTCATTTATACATATTGTCATAGACATGTTCTGTAATTATTTAATAGTTGAGTCTAGAGCCATAAAATGGGGAAATAAATAAATTGTATTGTGATTTGACCCTTTATGTGTTGGGGGGAGAGTATTTGAGGAGTATTTCTTGCTAATACTTTTATTTATTTAACTAGGCAAGTCAGTTAAGAACAAATTCTTCTGCCAGGGGGAGAATGACATATTTGTACCTTGTCAGCTCAGGGATTAGAACTTGCAACCTTCCGGCTACAAGTCCAATGCTCTAACCACTAGGCTACCCTGCCGCCCCGGTAACAAAGGAGTATAAATACAGGAGTAATAAAGGCCAAGTTCACAAATTTTGTTGAACAATATTTATTTATGTTATTTTTATTGATTATTTGTTTTACATTTTGATTTATCAGGGGGCGCTGCAGCACCCTCAGCACCATACTTCCTGTGGCTATGGGATAGACTATGTTTTTGAAACAAATAATCTGTTCAAATTGTGTTTTAAACAAAAATTAGGAGGATCAGGTATTTTAGGAATGTTACTCTTTCAATACTTTCCCATTTCAAGGCCGAAAAGGGCGAGTATAGTCTCTAAAAGGGGCACTTGTACTTTAAGTGGCTCCTTGGCCCTCGGGCGCTCAGTTAAACACCCACGTCAGCACTGCCGTTTTTTCTCGGTCTATAAACGGGTTTCGGTCTTTAGGGCTGAGCAGGAAGTGGAGCGAATGTGTACCCCGAACCAGTAAAAGAAGGAGTAAAATTGCCAACTAAAAATAAAAAAAATGGCAATGGTGACAGAGATGGGGGCGAATTTGGCATATCGGGCAACGGGCGAACCAAATCACCTGTGAGTATCGATACCTTTGTCGTGGGTAGAGCATTGGCAGAAGCAGAGAGCGCGGGTAAGCAGTCTAGCCTATAGGGCGTAAGCGGGTCCTGCGGACATCGCTCGCCTGAGGAAAATGCACTAGGTTCCGCAGCACGGAAATTCTCTTCGCTGCTCATAGCCTACTGAGCTCTGGAGTTTGGGCATGAAAGGGGTGATCAATGGAACCAAAATCGGGTGTGAATGTGATGCGGTCCGTTGGCACCTGGGATATAACTATGATTCGTATTTGTTTGTGCATGATCGATTGAAGTCTACCATAATATCTCTGTTTTACTGTAATTCCATTGTGCGGGAGCTGTAAGTGGGCGTCTCTCCTGCGCTCGCGCACAGGCACTGAAGCTACCCGATTTTATTTCGATGCGCTGTAGTAGCCTATTATTGTTCACAGTAATTTTAAGATATAGATGCGTAAATGCTTTTGAATTAAATAGTATATTGATTTATATATATATTGGAGGGAATTAGTTCGTTGTTTTGATTTCTAGGGTATCCACTCCAACCGGGCGTTAAGTGGGCGCAGTGCTGCATGCAGCTCTTCGTGTATTCCATATATTTATTACGAAATGCTGATTTAAAAAAAAAAACGTTATCAGCTAATTAGATATAAGTAATTAGGGATAAATACATGGCTAAACGAGAACATTTTGACATGGTTTTAAACAACCAAAACCTACAATAAATCCACAAAGCAAATATACCCACTGTGTATGAGAGCAGCACACATTCATAATGTCTCATTACTGTCATTTTCTATTTGTGAAGAGTTTCCTGGTGAGGGTTTATATTCTCCTGTGGGATGATTGTAGGGTTTCGTTACCCGATGGTGTCAGTGAGTCGGGTGTAGCCCCTCAGATAATAAAGCGCTTGATTGACGGCTGAGGCAACCACTCACGGTGCAGGTTGGGGACTAGTAGGCTGACTCTCTGAAGAGTTGGATCAGTGGCGTATATAAACCCTGGATTGTATATTTATGTATTGGCCATTGAGAGGCTTTGAAGCCACGAGTCGGCCATATTGGCACTCCCTAGTAGGCCTAGTCCTCCATAGGAATGAATGGAATACTGCAGTATTTCAATTAAATGTTTCAAAGACTTAAATACATGTACTTTTGTCCATCTTTTTTTTTGCTGTGGTGGGGACAGTAACATTAGTAATCTAAAAAAATATAATACTTAAAGGAATTTTTAAAAATATAGTTTACAGTTATTTTATTTGTATGTTTAGCTCACATAATATAGTTTAAAAGTATGGATTCAAATATGAATGTTGCAAAAATGAATGTAGACATTAATAAAGTAATTACTATAGCTTTCAAATATTTTTTTACAAAGTGGGGGAGTGCCAAGATAGAGGCACAGTGGCTTCAACACAGCGCCCCACCAGTCATCTAGTGTGTATATAAACCATTGAGTTGGATTGGCTCCACCTAGAAAACAAAAGGCAGTCAGTGATGGTTACACAAGAGGATGAGAGTTGCACATTTCGGGGTGTATAATTGTTTTCATAAATAATTAATTGAATTCACTTTTATTTCAGTTTATCCTGTTGGTGTGAATTCATATTTGTATGTTGAATGATTTTACAATCCAGATCATGTGATCAGTCTCAACAATTTTCCTCTTTATTATAATTTTTGTGTGACATTATATTCACCTGTCACATATGTCTGTTGTGTGTTGCAGACAGGCCCAGCGGTGGTACCATACGGACATCACAGCCAATCACCAGAGCTATCTGCTGAAGCAGTTGGATAATCAGAGGCGTCAGGAGCTGTTCTGTGACTGCAACGTTCTGGTGGAGGGCCAGCTTTTCAAGGCCCACCGCAATGTCCTTTTCGGCAGCAGCGGCTACTTCCGTATGCTGCTTTCCCATGGGGCCGATGACAACGCTGAGCCGGTCAGCACCTCCTTCGAGGTCTTTAGCCCCGACACGTTCACCGTCATCCTGGACTTCATCTACTCTGGACAGCTGGACCTCTCCAGCCACAATGTGATCGAGGTGATGTCCGCTGCCAGCTACCTGCAGATGAACAACGTCATCAGCTACTGCAAGGACTTCATCAAGTCCTCCCTGGAGATCAGTGCCAAAGAGGATGATGTCCACTACCTCAGCTTGTCTGAGAACAGCTATCCTCAGGCGGGTAGGGAGGACAACGCCATAGACCACCAAGCAGCCACCTCCACCAGCCCTCCCTCTGCCCTCTGGACCCACGACAGCTCCAGGCCCCAGTCCTCCAGGTACCTGGTGAAGGAGTTGGACCTGGATGCTGCAGTCCTGAAGCAGGATCTCAGCTCCCCTCAGCCCAGCCAGCAGCACAGCCCTGAGGTGGAGGTGCTGCCGGATGCAGAGGAGCCCCAGTTTGCCCGGCCTCGTGCGGAGCGCAGACGGAAAGGAGCTGGCAAGAGGAAACCCTACTGCATGCGCTCCTCAACAGATGAGGCCCTGGCCATACAAGAGGCCCGGTCACAAACGGCACAGAAGGCAGACGAACTGTATGCCACTCTACCTACCATTGTGGGTGTTGTGGGACTCTTTAACAAAGGTGAGCGCGGTGATATTATTATTGACCCTTACTAATTATTAGGTTCTTAGGGTTAAAACAGGTTCTAATTAATGTCCCCCTAATCTCACTTTAGACCCTAACCCCTCCATGCGCTTCAAGTGCCCGTTCTGCACTCACACGGTCAAGAGGAAGGCAGACCTGAAGAGGCACCTGCGCTGTCACACGGGCGAGCGGCCGTATCCCTGCCAGGCCTGCAACAAACGCTTCACCCGCCTGGAGCACCTTCGCAGCCACTTCGAGACGGTGAGTCATCTAGGGCTAAAACATGGTGGGCAGATTTACAGGTGTAGACATTCTATTAGTGTTTTTCCTGTATAATTTCTCTATTTGTTTCCCTGATTGATGCTCTACAGATCCATCAGGCCAGGAAGCTGGTGTGCAGGAAGTGTAAGCGTCAGGTGACAGAGCAGAGTGGGCGGGTAGTGTGTGAGGGCTTGCGGCGCTACCGAATGTGTACTGAGTGCATCCAGGAGACGGGCTGTGAGGATCTGCCTATCGATGGCCTGGAGGGGGCTAGCGAGGAGCCTGCCCTGTTGCTGGGGGTGGACGGGGAGGAGGAGGATGGAGACACACAGAGGAGTTGGCTGGTAACCGATGATGACGACCTGGCAGAAGACTCAGGAGCTGACCTTATCATCCAGGAAGTGGAAGACAGCGATGAGGAGCTTCAGTGAAAGTGTGTGTGTGTGTGCTTGCTTGCTTGCTTGCTTGGGCACTTTTGTGTATGAGTGTCTGCTATATTTCTCAACGTTTATTGTCAGTGATTATATATAAATAAGCATCCACATTTTTAATGACTATTCATTGGAGAAAGTTATGTTGAATAATAATTGTTTATAACTGTAAATATTAGAATTTGTAATATAATAGACTGCTTTTATTCTTAACAAGACGTTTTCAAGCTTGTATTTTCAGTTTAATATGAGAAGAAAGTGTTTGATATTCAATGTACAATGTTACCATTTTGTTTGTCAGCTTTTATCTTTCTTTGCATCAAGAATATTAACATTAATATTAACAATATTATTTCCAGCCAAATACTCCTCACACCTTTGATGTTAGCGAGGATTTTAAGGGACGTCAATGGTATTTATATATGTTTGCCAATGCCTTTCATGTTAAGTCAACTACAGTGGACAGTGTTTGCACGTTTTTGTGTAGAGAATGTTTTACTCTGTTAATTGTTTACTATTAATTGTTTGTTTTTATTTACAAATGAATTACTACACATTATTTTGACCATGATTATTGTTGATGTTTATTTATTATCTTTTATACTTATTTTACACACATAAAATGTATATTTTTATAAGAATTCCAAGTTGACTTTGTTTTATTGATTCATCAGGAAATGTCTTTCAATTTGAGTTTGATTATCTATGGTGGGGTCTAGGGCCATATTGCGGCTGTTCTTTGCTCACAAATTATTTATAATGTTTTGAACCAAAGTCAAAATAAAGGTTACGAGATAGAATAAAACGTTAAAGACACTACAGTCACTCACGTTCATGATGTAACTTCGCTTTCCAATATACTTTTCAAAACAATTTGAGGTGTTTCAAGTCAACTTTACACCTGGTGCAAATGTAGGCTATACCTGGGCTGGTCAGTAGGTGGCAGTAATGTACTACTTTTTTGTGGAGTAGAGGACCAGCAGAAGAAATTGTTGTATGCTGATGCAGTGAAGAAAGTACAGTAGGATGGGTCAAAAGGTGAGGAATCCTGAGAGTATACGAGATTTGACTTCAGAAGAGTTACAGGGTGTGTTGAGTGGTGGTGTCCCGTCCTCCCAGGCCATTGGCATGGTGCAGGAGCAGATAGGGTCAAAGTGGTGGAATAGGGTAGTGAGTTTTTAATGAGTGTAGGTGTTAACTGCAGAGAATAACCTGGGTGTATGAGACATTACTGCAGAAGACTTAATGGGGTGGTGATTTGAATTTTTAGGAAATAGTGGTATATAGGGGTAGGGTTAGTTGGTGGTGCATTTTTTTCCTAAGAACAGGAATAATGAAGAGAATTTAACGTAGGTAGGCCGGGGCTGGCCTCGCACTTCAGTACAGTAGGTGGCGGTGTATGCACCTTAAAGTTGGATGCTATCTGCCAACCCAATCCCAAAGAAGAAATTTACGTCACTGCTAAGGCTGGACGAACATGGCGGCTGTCATGAGATTTGTCAACAGAAGCACCTTTGGTTCTAGAATGGGTCATCAATGTTTATCCTTCAGTTGTTCAGCAGCAGTGGCGAAATCAGTAAGTCCGTGTGTTTTCTTTCTTCAACGTCTCTCCAGTGCAGTGTTATTTTAAATCCATTTTTTATTTGATAAACACAAGTTCCTGTTATTAACCTAATTTAGCTAGCTAAGATTACTACAGTACTAGCTAATTGTTGGTTAAATTAATGCTAAAGACCGCTTTTAAAATGTGTGTGAAATACTCTATTTTGGTATAACGAGCAATGTCATAGCCATAGTGTGTGTGTGTGTGTGTGTGTGTGTGTGTTGTAGTTAGCTACGTCTACTGTCTCACACTTACCTCTGTTGTTGACAGGTTCAAGTTGGTGCATCTGCAGGGAAGGCTCTCCCACAGAGGGTAAAGATAGTGGAGGTTGGACCCAGAGATGGTCTTCAGAATGAAAAGGTGTAGTAGTATTCCACATTATTAGGATTTTGTGCTTTTTTTGGGTGAATTACATATTTTTTTGTGGCGCATTGAATAGAGCAGGTGTGGCTGGGTGGGTGTCGCTTAAACTCGTGAGGAACCAGGAAGTATTTTTACAGTTCTGGGGAACTGTGAAAAGTCACCTGTTGCAGATGTTATTGTCATAACTCATGTCTCTCTCCTGCTGTCCCTGTTAGACTCTTGTCCCTACTGAAGTTAAGATTCACCTGATTGACATGCTCTCAGAGGCAGGCCTTCCTGTCATTGAAGCCACAAGCTTTGTCTCTCCAGAATGGGTCCCACAGGTGAGCTTACTAGAGTGTTTTGTTTACTCAACAACATGTCCTTTCACATTGTATATTCCAGATCATCACTGAATATCGGTGTCCATGTGACGACCATAGTTTGCTTTACAGATGTGTATCATGGATACTGTATTCATTCAACTATGAAAATAGTTGCAATTGCATCATTTGTGATGTGTCCTGTCCCTCCTGATTGACAGATGGCCGACCAGGTAGAGGTGATGAAGGGGATCAACAGACGGCCTGGTGTGTCCTATCCCGTACTGACCCCCAACCTCAAGGGCTTCCAGGCAGCTGTACATACCTCTGATTGGCTCCATGCACCTGTTACTGTGCTTACTGTGTCACCTCAACATCAAATATACACATAACAGAAACACAGAGATGTTTGAGTAACTCATGTAACTCAGTAACTTAATAATTCCATCAGCTAATTATTAAACCATTGTAAGCACTGTGGTATTTTTAGACTGTAGGTATTGAGCAAGTATGTTGCTGGTTATTTTCTCAGGTGAAGGCAGGAGCAGCAGAGGTGGCCATATTTGGGGCTGCTTCTGAGCTGTTTAGTAAGAAGAACATCAACTGCTCTGTGGATGAGAGCCTGCAGCGCTTTGAGGAGGTCACCAAAGCAGCCAAAGAGGCCGGTGTGCGAGTCAGAGGGTAAGATTGACAGACAGACATAGGGAGAGGCAGAGGAAGAAAATGGGAGTGGTTGTGATTTTCAATGGGAAAGTCTGTCAAATGCTGTAGGGTTGTTTACAGTTCTCTAAGACGTCATGTTGTTTGACTCCAGGGCATCAGTCTCACCTCCTTGCTCTGTTCCCTCAGGTATGTGTCATGCGTGCTGGGATGCCCATATGAGGGCCAGGTGTCACCAGACAAAGTGGCTCAGGTGAGTTCCTCTGACTCAGACCAAGCCCAGCATTCTATTACTTGTCACTGAGAACTGTCTCTTCATCTTCCCATATAAATGTAATTATACTCCAAATAGATTTTATTAACAGTGTCATAGAGGTTTAAACCTGCTTGAAGATTTCACCTGTTGCTTCCTCTAATGCAGGTAGCCAAGCGTCTGTATTCCATGGGTTGCTATGAGATCTCTCTGGGCGACACCATAGGTGTGGGTACACCGGGCGGCATGGCTGAGTTGCTGGAGGCAGTGAGCAGGGAGGTGCCTGTTGACGCCTTGGCAGTCCACTGCCATGACACCTATGGTCAGGCTCTGGCCAACATCCTCATCGCCCTGCAGGTACTGCACAGTAAGACCTGAAACTGAGTGCAATATAGAGGACTCCTCTGATTTGGTGTATAAAAAGTACTGCAATACTTTTGGCATGAAGATGTTGTTTGTTTTTGCAGATGGGCATCAGCGTTGTGGACTCATCTGTGGCTGGCCTGGGCGGGTGTCCATATGCACAAGGGGCTTCTGGGAATGTGGCCACAGAGGATGTGGTGTACATGCTGCATGGACTCGGCATTCAGACGGTGAGAATTCACCTCTTCCCACTCTTTCTTTATCAGTCTCCCTCTTTCACTTCCTTCCTCAGTCCAATAGTCTGGCAATCTGTAACGAGAAAATGTTCTACTTCCTGTGCATTGAAAAATGAATTGTCTTCAGTGTTTACTTTTAACACAACACGTTTGACCTGGAGGAGTCCCAGTTCCCTTTTTAAACTGGTCAGTACACATGTAAAGTTCCCTGTTTCAGTGTGTGACTCTGTTGTCCTCCTTCTCCCTCTGTCTCAGGGAGTGGACCTGCCCAAGCTGATGGATGCTGGAGCGTTCATCTGTCGTTCCCTGAACAGAAAGACTAGCTCTAAAGTGGCCCAGGCAACCTGCAAACTCTGAACCTGGCTCCACGAAGGCCTATAAGAGGGATGTCACAAATGATACCTACAGACATGGCCAGAAGGCATTACCAAGGCAAGGCACACACACACCTGTGCCACTTAGATGTAAAATACTTTGATTTAGCTGTAGGTAAAAGCGGTTGTAAGAACTGTGTGTTCCGTTATTTGATATAAGTCAAGTACCTTTCTTATAAATGAAAACATCCAAATAGTTGGAAAGCCTTGCTCAAGTGGTGCCTTCTCATTCTTCTCATGTCCTCCATACACCTGGTGCCTTGTTGTCCTCTCCCTCTGTGTGTTACATGATCATTGCAAATGCACAAACGGTTTATTCAGAGTAAATTATGCTGTTGAATATGTATCTCATACCAAACTTGAATCAACAGAAAGTTAAATGAAGGTATTATTGACAGTTATTGTTGTATTGACCATTTGGGTGTACAAACAGACCTTGATATTTGCAGAGTGGAATAGAAAACAGATCTATTGATGAGAATCAACAAATTGATTTATATTATGGGACAGGGAGTCACAGGATTTAGCCATTGTGTTGTCATGTTTGTTATTGTCATCTTCCAAATCTTCCGACTATCCTTCCTTGAAAATCACTTGGGATTTGCAAACCTACCATATTAGGGCAGTAAAGTCCATCATTCCAGCAGTTGGAATAGAATTTGAATGTTTTCGTCTGTTTAATTCTCGGTTTTGGTGTGTCTCATTGTGAATGTAAATATTTATTGTAAAAGGTTGCACTTCTGAAATGACGCTGTTAGAAAAGTTTATCATAAATCTAAGGAAGCTAAATTCTTTGCTGTATTTAAATAAAAAAAAAAACTTACTCTTTAATGAATGTGTTATGCATATTTAATTGAACAAATGGTATTGTGCATTTACACAGCCAGTGTCTGTGACACAGCTACGGAAGTGTAGCCGAAATATGACACATGATGAAACATGACACTGCCTACCCAACCAGGACATAGAGATGAATCACCTAGAGTTCTGGTGAGTTTATAACACTAGACTAGTTGGAATCCACATTGGGGCGGCAGGTAGCCTAGTGCGTTGGGCCAGTAACCAAAAGGTTGCTAGATCGAATCCCTGAGCTGACAAGGTAAAAAGCTGCCGTTCTGCCCCTGAACAACCCACTGTTCCTAGGCTGTCATTGTAAATAAGAATTTGTTCTTAACTGACTTGCCTAGTTAAATAAAGGTTAAAGAATACAGTGGGGCAAAAAAGTATTTAGTCCGCCACCAATTGTGCAAGTTCTCCCACTTAAAAAGGTGAGAGAGGCCTGTAATTTTCATCATAGGTACCCTTCAACCATGACAGATAAAATTAGGGGAAAAATCCAGAAAATCACATTGTAGGATTTTTAATGAATTTATTTGCAAATTATGGTGGAAAATAAGTATCTGGTCACCTACAAACAAGCAAGATTTCTGGCTCTCACAGACCTGTAACTTCTTCTTTAAGAGGCTTCTCTGTCCTCCACTTGTTACCTGTATTAATGGCACCTGTTTGAACTTGTTATCAGTATAAAAGACACCTGTCCACAACCTTAAACAGTCACACTCCAAACTCCACTATGGCCAAGACCAAAGAGCTGTCAAAGGACACCAGAAACAAAATTATAGACCTGCACCAGGCTGGGAAGACTGAATCTGCAATAGGTAAGCAGCTTGGTTTGAAGAAATCAACTGTGGGAGCAATTATTAGGAAATGGAAGACATACAAGGCCACTGATAATCTCCCTCGATCTGGGGCTCCACGCAAGATCTCACCCCGTGGGGTCAAAATGATCACAAGAACGGTGAGCAAAAATCCCAGAACCACACGAGAGGACCTAGTGAATGACCTGCAGAGAGCTGGGACCAAAGTAACAAAGCCTACCATCAGCAAGGGCATTGAAGATGAAACGTGGCTGGGTCTTTCAGCATGACAATGATCCCAAACACACCGCCCGGGCAACGAAGGAGTAGCTTCGTAAGAAGCATTTCAAGGTCCTGGAGTGGCCTAACCAGTCTCCAGATCTCAACCCCATAGAAAATCTTCGGAGGGAGTTGAAAGTCCATGTTGCCCAGCAACAGCCCCAAAACATCACTGCTCCAGAGGAGATCTGCATGGAGGAATGGGCCAAAATACCAGCAATAGTGTGTGAAAACCTTGTGAAGACTTACAGAAAATGTTTGACCTCTGTCATTGCCAACAAAGGGTATATAAAAGTATTGAGATAAACTTTTGTTATTGACCAAATACTTATTTTCCACCATCATTTGCAAATAAATTCATTAAAAATCCTACAATGTGATTTTCTGGATTTTTTTTCTTCTAATTTTGTCTGTCATAGTTGAAGTGTACCTATGATGAAAATTACAGGCCTCTCTCATCTTTTTAAGTGGGAGAACTTGCACATTTGGTGGTTGACTAAATACTTTTTTGCCCCACTGTATATAATAATTAATTCATGGCACTCCAAAACCAATCAAAGGCAGTACCATTGAGATACTTGTAAACCATAGGACGTACTGTACAGGAATCGAATCAGAGTCTTCTATGGACTAAGGGCTGGATTTAATCTGTATCGCTGAAGTTCAGTGTTACAGCGTGATAGAAATGTAAAGGCAATGTTCCCATGTTAGCGGAGACTGCATTCACAGTAAATGCTGCATATGTCTGCTCAGTCGAAAATGTAGATCACGCAATCTGTAACGCTTAAGCGATACTGATTGAATGGAACCCTAACCGTCATCTCAGTGGTGGGAGGTAATGGTTGAGTCATGTTCTGAGAGGTTGGGATTTTGCACTTAATGTAAAGCAAGTGATACAGAACAAACAGGCAGTGTTTGTCTTCCACACCTAGTAGTAAGCGACAGAGAACCTGACGGAGAAGCTGGACCAGCTATACTGAGATTCCTTTAGCTTGCTTACACTTCAGACTCCCAGAGAAACATTCAAATAAAATGTTGTCCTTACCTGGTTGATACAGTGCCTTGCGAAAGTATTCGGCCCCCTTGAACTTTGCGACCTTTTGCCACATTTCAGGCTTCAAACATAAAGATATAAAACTGTATTTTTTGTGAAGAATCAACAACAAGTGGGACACAATCATGAAGTGGAACGACATTTATTGGATATTTCAAACACCTGGATATGTTTATTTTTGAACCATTCCATTGTAGATTTTGCTTTATGTTTTGGATCATTGTCTTGTTGGAAGACAAATCTCCGTCCCAGTCTCAGGTCTTTTGCAGACTCCATCAGGTTTTCTTCCAGAATGGTCCTGTATTTGGCTCCATCCATCTTCCCATCAATTTTAACCATTTCCCTGTCCCTGCTGAAGAAAAGCAGGCCCAAACCATGATGCTGCCACCGCCATGTTTGACAGTGGGGATGGTCTGTTCAGCTGTGTTGCTTTTACGCCAAACATAACGTTTTGCATTGTTGCCAAAAAGTTCAATTTTGGTTTCATCTGACCAGAGCACCTTCTTCCACATGTTTGGTGTGTCTCCCAGGTGGCTTGTGGCAAACTTTAAACAACACTTTTTATGGATATCTTTAAGAAATGGCTTTCTTCTTGCCACTCTTCCATAAAGGCCAGATTTGTGCAATATACATCTGATTGTTGTCCTATGGACAGAGTCTCCCACCTCAGCTGTAGATCTCTGCAGTTCATCCAGAGTGATCATGGGCCTCTTGGCTGCATCTCTGATCAGTCTTCTCCTTGTATGAGCTGAAAGTTTAGAGGGACGGCCAGGTCTTGGTAGATTTGCAGTGGTCTGATACTCCTTCCATTTCAATATTATCGCTTGCACAGTGCTCCTTGGGATGTTTAAAGCTTGGGAAATCTTTTTGTATCCAAATCCGGCTTAAAACTTCTTCACAACAGTATCTCGGACCTGCCTGGTGTGTTCCTTGTTCTTCATGATGCTCTCTGCGCGTTTAACGGACCTCTGAGACTATCACAGTGCAGGTGCATTTATACGGAGACTTGATTACACACAGGTGGATTGTATTTATCATCATTAGTCATTTAGGTCAACATTGGATCATTCAGAGATCCTCACTGAACTTCTGGAGAGAGTTTGCTGCACTGAAAGTAAAAGGGGCTGAATAATTTTGCACGCCCAATTTTTCAGTTTTTGATTTGTTAAAAAAGTTTGAAATATCCAATAAATGTCGTTCCACTTCATGATTGTGTCCCACTTGTTGTTGATTCTTCACAAAAAAATAAAGTTTTATATCTTTATGTTTGAAGCCTGAAATGTGGCAAAAGGTCGCAAAGCTGGCTTGGTCCTGTATGTCACGTGGGGCTGTTTTAAGGTCCTGATTAGATATGTTCTGATCTAGTCACTCAGGCTAAGTCAGACAGAAATGAGGCCAAATATCGAATATTACTGAATACCGAGTTACCTGAAGAGTAACTTTCCAGATAAAGTGAAACAGGAACAGGAATGAAGTCCACTACTGTAATATGAATGATACCAAAGTAAAATAAATGTTCATATTTTATTTATAAAAAATAATATACAAAACAGAAGTTTGAAGCTGATTGTGAAGGTTCTGTTCCTGACCATGTGAGGCTATCAGGTGTCCACACCATTGTTCGCTGAGAAACACTGTTTTATCCACTTTACTCTGTAGTCAGATTTTGTGCTCCAGCTTTCCAAGATGCCAGCATTTACTTGCATACGTGGACTTGATAAATTAAACAACAGCAACATTCCTTGTTTCTCATTTGAATCAACATAGGCCTTGGATGAGGAACATTTGTGTACAAACATGTACAAACACAGACAATCTGTTGTGGCATTACAACATAAATATGAGAGGAACCATGCAGATGTAGTCTTGTAATAGAGTAAAACAATTTAAAAAGTGATTAAATGATAGAAGAGCTTCTATTAGAATGCATGCTTTAAATAAATGATTAATTATGTTGGTGCACCATCGCCAAGTAGTGGTAAGCCACTGTCCAGTTTAGACTAATCTTGCACCAACACTGTCAAAGCAAAGATATTTGTTATCATTCTGTTGTCTCATATTGAAGTCATAAAACAGAGAGTATACAAATGTCTTTGAGGCAAGAAACAACACATTTCAGTAATTAATAAGCACATCTCTGAAATGCATTTTCTTTCTAGTAGTCTCTGTTTCTAGAGCGCCTTAGCACACCTCCAAAGTATTGGTGATGTGGGTGAATACCTCCGCCAGGTGTGTCTTGAATACATGCTTGTCACTCTGACAAAATAGTTCCCTATGAGCATTTCATTCTTCGCCCTCCCACCTGTTCCCTCAAATATTTTTTGCCACTGAGCAAATTTCATGTCTGCTGAGCGCAAACTTGACCATTGTGAAAATTCTGTGCAACTTCCAGCGCGCGTTTAATGTGAATGCTGAGGCTGTACCCACTTTAAGTTTCAGGTTCAGACGGTGGTCAAGAAGGCTACTGTGGCTATTTGATCATAATGTAGACCTACCAGAGTGGCCTACCATCAAAAACAATGGAGAAAGTGCGTCTCATAACATTTTAACATTGAAATAGCTGTTCTATCATTCACCCTACAGTAGCAGTCAATGTGTGATGTTCAATGTAGACCTACATTCCATGAGACTTAAAAGAAAACATGCAGGGCTTGACATTACCTTGTCCTTCAGACAATGAGGTGACTGAAAAGGTTATTGTATTGTTTGATGTAAGAAACCACTTTACAAAATAACATGCAGTATTATTCCCATACCATTATTACAGAGAATAAGACAAATTATGTTACCCTCTGCTGCCTATTGGCTACTTAGCTTAGTCAAACCTGTCTCAAAATACAACACTGCCCCTTTAAGACAAAAAAAAAGCTCATACTCCACTCATATTTTCAAAGAAATTTACACGTTTTGTGCTCTTGTATGAAGCAATCACTCCCCCATTGCTGACTACAAATGATTTATAACTGGGCTAATAACTCACTAACTAGCAAAGGATATGAACAAAATGTGCACATGTAGCTACAAGCAGCTCTCGCTTTGATAAATAAAAAAGCGCATCTACTCACGACCGCTCATGCTGTAAACACAGTCAAGTTCAAAGCGAATGGCACAGATCCATACATGGCAATGATCAATTTGCATTTATAAACTGGGTGGTTCGAGCTCTGAATGCTGACTGGCTGAAAGCTGTGGTATATCAGACTGTTCTAATTACATTGGTAACCAGTTTATAATAGCAATAAGGCACTTCGGGGGTTTGTGGTATATGGCAAATATATCACGGCTAAGGACTGTGTCCAGGCACTCCGCATTGCGTCGTGTTTAAGAACAGCCCTTATGCACGATGTATATTGGCCATAAACCAATAAATAGGCCTACTGCAGCTCTGATTGGTTATGCCACACCGGTCTGTGTAGACGTGTCAATGCAATAGAATCCTACTACGATGCGTTTTGCCTACAAAAAAATGTATTACATAGTGACAGTAGTTTTGCATGCTAACTCTTGCATAGTTCATTTTGTTTCGCTATGTTGCATTGAAAGGGAAACGTTGATAGTAAAGGGAAATGGGTTGGAATGGTTGGTTATTCAGTCTGGCAGTAAGAGTTTAGTTGTATAAAATGGAATGTGGCTCATGACAGGCTTGTCTAGCCCCAGGGTCATGTACATCAATACAAAGCCTTGCTCCATGGCAGTATAGGGCAGTAATAGCTAAGGCAGTAGAGACTTTGAGAAAAGTCTGTCTCTCATACAGGCTTGACCAATAAGGTGAGGCCTGGCTCCATAGGCCTTAATGTTTGGTTCAGTCTTGGGATAGAGTGGACATCCACTCTAGGACAGGTTAGGGGCAGAAGCATGCATATGAGCCGGTAAGGTGGCTTGTAGGTGGCCTGGAAACTGGGGATTTAAGGATTGTTTCTCCAGCCGAGACATAGGTAGAGTGCTGCAGTCGCTGCAGGAATTCTCCTTGTTGTACCGTTCATGCAAGGCCAAGGTGCGCTTTCTTCTCTTCATCTTTTGTGCTTTGCGAGCGATGCCCTTGGAGATGAGGTAGATGATCTCACAGACGTTGAGCACGATGCAGAAGGCCGAGGCGCCCACCATGAAGTAGGTGAAGACCTTCTTCTCTGTGGGGTGGCCGATGTAGCAGTCCACCTGATTGGGGCATGGGCTGACCTCACACTTGACCAGCCTGGGCAGGTAGAAGCTGTCATAGATTTTGTGGAGGATGTAGAGGAAGGAGATCTCGATGCCTGTCTTGACGAAGAGGCTGAGCAGGTAGGTCCACCAGAGGCCGCCGTGCTTTTTGCCTGTGTTCTCGTACAGCTTGGCCTTGTTGCCATGCTTGGCGTGGTACTTCCGCTCACGTTCATCGCGATACGCCACATGCATCACCACCATCAAGGAGGGGCAGGTGACGAAGATGAGCTGCAGGGCCCACAGGCGGATGTGGGAGATGGGGAAGTAGTGGTCGTAACAGACGTTAGCACAGCCGGGCTGCTTGGTGTTGCAGTCAAAGTCCTTCTGCTCATCGCCCCACACGCGTTCTGCCGCCACCACGTACACCATTACCCTGAACACAAACACCACAGAGAGCCAGATACGGCCGAACGCAGTGGAGTACTTATTCACCCCACTCAGGAGGGCTTGGAAGGTCTTCCAATCCATGATTGGGGCTGGATGTTGACAGCCCACCTTTTTAGAATGAGCTTTCTTTAGTTTGATTACTATGGATTACTGGAGCAACCTGAGTAGATAAAAGAGAGAGGCATCAATATATGGTATGGTATGAATTAATTTCACAAACACTTAAAGATTGTTGGGTGTAGGGCTATTACTTTGATGTGCCTTTTATAGAAACCAGAGGTATAATATCTATTTTTTGAGAAATTAACTTGAATGCACTGGCATTTTGTTTCCCCTTTTCAATAGATTTGTCATTAGTATATTTCCACATATCCCACATGTTGACATGCATATAAAGTGAACTTTGTCAACAAAGATCACCTTTTATCCTTGTAATATTTACCTGCGAAGGTTTCACAACCAAAAGGTTTACACACAGGTACAGTGCATTCGGAAAGTATTCAGACCTTTTGAATTTTTCCACATTTTGTTACGTTACAGCCTTATTCTAAAATTGATTAAACCGTTTCCCCCCTCAATCTACACACAATACCCCATAATGACAAAGCAAAAACAGGTTTTTAGAAATGTTTGCACATTTATAAAAATAAAATAAAAAATATCACATTTAGATAAGTATTCAAACCCTTTACTCAGTACTTTGTTGAAGCACCTCTGACGCACCTCTGCACACCTGTATTTGGGGAGTTTCTCCCATTCTTCTCTGCAGATCTTCTCAAGTTCTGTCAGGTTGGATGGGGCTATTTTCAGGTCTTTCCAGAGATGTTCGATCGGGTTCAAGACCGGGCTCTGGCTGGCCCACTCAAAGACATTGAGACTTGTCCTGAAGTCACTCCTGCGTTGTCTTGGCTGTGTGCTTAGGGACGTTGTCCTGTTGGAAGGTGAACCTTCGCCCCAGTCTGAGGTCCTGAGCACCGTGGAGCAGGTTTTCATCAAGGATCTCTCTGTACTTTGCTCCATTCATCTTTCCCTTGATCCTGAATAGTCTCCCAGTCCCTGCTGCTGAAAAACTGCCACCACCATGCTTCACTGTAGGGATGGTGCCAGGTTTCTTCCAGGCATGATGCTTGGCATTCAGGCCAAAGAGTTCAATCTTGGTTTCATCAGACCAGAGAATGTTGTTGCTCATGGTCTGAGAGTCTTTCGGTGACTTTATGTAGAAATTAGTAAAAATAAAGAAAACCCCTGGAATGAGTAGGTGTGTCCAAACTTTTGACTGGTACTGTTTGTAAATCAGGTATTTATTTGTAATACATTTGCAAACATTTCTAAAAACCCGTTTTGTCAATTTGGGGTATTTAATTTAATACATTTTAGAATACGGCTGTAACGTAACAAAATGTGGAAAAAGTCAAGGTGTCTGAAGACTTTCCGAATGCACTGTAAATGTGGCAATTGATCAATTCGAATTTGGGGTTGGGAAATTACAATTGAGCAAGGTGGGAATGCAAATGAAGGCACATGCTGCTATAGTAGGTCTTGTTTTAATTTGCTTTACCACACACCGACCTAGCTATAACAGTTGGGATGTCTGTGATATTGGATAAGTATGATTTCCCTAATAAATCAGATGTTTACTGTTTGGCTGTACAGGGAAGGACATCAGTGCCCATCATCTTTCTCTATTTTTTTCTTTGTTCCCCTCATTGCTCATGCCTGCTTAAAAATGTAACATGTTGGTATAAAGCCAATGTGAACTGTTCCAACATTATCCCCCCAAAAGGAATGGATACAGTTCAACGTACAGGCACCATGGTTCTTCATCAAACTAGCTTTTACTCATAACCTCTTCTATTGCGCATTTTCAGGTGGCTGTATAAACTTTTATGATACGTTGGTACAATGTACGGTAAATCTCCGAATTTTGTCAAACAACGTCAATTGAATAGGTGACGCATGTCAAAACGTAGGCTACAATTCAAAATCAACGCAATAAAACAATACAAATGCCTACACCCCATGCTCAACTCATTCACACACCAAAAGTAAGTAACAAATTACATTTAAAAATAGATAGCCTACATTCCACTTACTTAACAAATGTTAATCCGTTTGTGCTTTTGTTCATAAATCACTTCTTTTTTCTGTAGATTTATCTTGGGTTAATTCGTTTTACGCAGAGATTTAGCCCGCTCTACAGGTAGAACGTCGTTGTCTTGAGTAATGGGTTTTTGGAGTATGCCTGTGGGTGAGGGAAAAAATGCTTGTAGCTTTAGGATTTACAGATTTTTTTCGCTGGAACACACAACTCTTCGCTCTTTTCTAATCGGTCTGATGCATCCACTAATCACACTAGTTCGATAGATATCTGCCTCCTGACAGTCCAGACTGCACTTTTACAATGATAAAGAAATTGTGAATTTGTCCTTCTCATGGCATATTATATGTCAAATACAATAAAAATACATCTGGTTTGGCTAATTATTAAACTATCCTGTGTTATTCCCTTACTAGCACAAAAGCAAATAGACCCATGTTATATAGTTTACTGTGTCCATCAATTAGAGCTCAGATATTATGGTTAATGTCAGGTGATTCTTAGTGACAACAATGGATTAGCCTAATAATGTGTTGATGAAATAACTACAATATTACATACTCAAACCAAATGTAAAAAAAAAAATACTAACACAATAAATAGTTTCAATGCACAGTCCTTTCTTCCAGTTAAAATGTGTTCCAGAAGGCCTCCAGCCCTCCACTAAAATAAGAGACCACCACACCCAGAGGTGAATAACAGTTGTTGTTCTTCTGCTGTTCCTCACACCCGATTGGTGGAAAGTATCAAAGGTTTACCTGGTGCAAGGTAGCTCTCTCTATTGTGGGATGAAGAGGTAGGGCATGGCAGGGGCACTCTCAAATCATCAAGGGAATTAATCCTTTCAGCTTTTTCCATAAAGGCAAAACAATTACTTATCATGTTACCTATTACTTACTGTATCTTCTGCCTGTGTGAAGCAGGATGGGAAATCTGACACCACTTGAAGCTGGGATGTCACTCCTTCCATTTCATTCGCTCTTCCGACCGTCCATCCACTCCTGGCTGAACCCTACATCACAGCCACTAACAACACATATGCCTGGAATCATTACATCATAACGCAGCATAACTCTGTAGCACATTCAGATATCGATTTACAGACATGTTCTCTAACACTAAATATACAAATACATATTTTACAGTTATAAGGAAGGTGAAATCTTATAGTTAGTCATTTTATAAGTTGATTATACTTTATTTAGAAGAAAATCTATATTCATACAGTTTTGTTAAATAAGAAATACAGTGCATTCGGAAAGTATTCAGCTCCCTTCCCTTTTTCCAAATGTAGTTATGTTACATCCTTATTGAAAAATGTATTAAATACACATTTTTACTCATCAATTTACAACAATAGCCCATAATGACAAAGCGAAAACAGGTTAAGAAATGTTTGCAAATTTATTACAAATAAAAAAACAGAAATAGCTTATTTACATAAGTATGCAGACCCTTTGCTATTAGACTTGAAATTGAGCTCAGGTGCATCCTGTTTCCATTGACCATCCTTGAGATGTTTCTACAACTTGGAGTCCACCGGTGGTAAATTCAATTGATTGGACATGATTTGGAAAAGCATACACCTGTCTATATAAGGTCCCATAGTTGACAGTTCATGTCAGATCAAAAACCATGTCATGAGGTCAAAGGAATTGTCCGTAGAGCTCCGAGACAGGATTGTGTCGAAGCACAGGTCTGGGGAGCATTGAAGGTCCCCAAGAACACAGTGGCCTCCATCATTCTTAAATAGAAGAAGTTGGGAACCACCAAAACTCTTCCTAGAGCTGGCCGCCCGGCCAAACTGAGAAATCGGGGGGAGCTTCAGAGTTCCTCTGTGTAGATGGGAGAACCTTCCAGAAGGTCAACCATCTCTGCAGCACTCCACCAATCAGGCCTTTATGGTAGAGTGGCCAGACGGAAGCCAAACAGCATAGGTAGGGGTCCCCTCGATGTCCCGGGTGGGGGGGGGGTGGCATCAGCCAGGGGACCAGAAACCACCGGCCTGAGGAGGGAAACATGAGAGTGAGGAGGGTGAGATCTGGTGGTTGACAGGGTGTTCTATCCGATAGGTTACCTCATTGACCCTCCGGAGGACCTTGAAGGCCCCACAGATCGGAGGCTCAACTTCCGGCAGGGCAGAGGGAGCGGAAGATTCCTGGTGGAGAGCCAGACGGGATCACCAGGATGGAACACGGGAGCCTCACTGCAGTGGCGGTCCGCCTGATCCTTCTGACGACGGAGGCTGGAGCCTCCCGTGGGCGATATTCCACACGGCTGATATTCCAGGACACACTGGAAGGGAGTAAGCCCGCTGTAGGAGTTGAGTTGAGCCTATTCCACCAAGGGAAGGAACCGGGCCACTCCCCCTGCCGTTCCTGGCAGTGACTCCTTATGAACCTCCACCGCTCCTGGTGGAGTTTCATACACTGAGGCCAGTACCCGGATGTGAGGCTGACCATGGCCCCCAGCTTCTCCATGATGGCTTTCCAGACCCGTGACTTGAATTGGGGACCACGGTCGGAAACTAAACTCAGTAAAAAAAGAAAGGTCCTCTCACTGTCAACTGCGTTTATTTTCAGCAAACTTTTCAGCAAACTGTGTAAATATTTGTATGAACATAACAAGATTCAAACATCTGAGACATAACCTGAACTTGAATAATGTGTCCCTAAACAAAGGGGGGGGGGGGTCAAAATCAAAAGTAACAGTCAGTATCTGGTGTGGCCACCAGCTGCATTAAGTACTGCAGTGCATCTCCTCCTCATGGACTGCACCAGACTTGCAGTGAGATGTTACCCCACTCTTCCACCAAGGCACCTGCAAGTTCCCGGACATTTCTGGGGGGAATGGCTCTAGCCCTCACCTTCTGAGCCAACAGGTCCCAGACGTGCTTAATGGGATTGAGATCCGGGCTCTTCGCTGACCATGGCAGAACACTGACATTCGTGTCTTGCAGGAAATCACGCACAGAATGAGCAGTATGGCTAGTGGCATTGTCATGCTGGAGGGTCATGTCAGGATGAGCCTGCAGGAAGGGTACCACATGAGGGAGGAGGATGTCTTCCCTGCAATGCCAAAAAGCTCAGTCCGATGATGCTGTGACACACCGCCCCAGACCATGACGGACCCTCCACCTCCAAATCGATCCCGCTCCAGAGTAACACTCATTCCTTTGACGATAAACGCGAATCCAACCATCACCCCTGGTGAGACAAAACTGCGACTCGTCAGTGAAGAGCAATTTTTGCCAGTCCTGTCTGGTCTAGAGACTGTGGGTTTTTGCCCATAGGCAACGTTGTTGCCAGTGATGTCTGGTGAGGACCTGCCTTACGACAGGCCTACATGCTCTCAAGCCAGCCTCCCTCAGCCTATTGAGGACAGTCTGAGCACTGATGGAGGGATTGTGCGTTCCTGTTGTAACTCGGGCAGTTGTTGTTGCCATCCTGTACCTGTCCCGTAGGTGTGATGTTCAGATGTACCGATCCTGTGCAGGTGTTGTTTCACGTGGACTGCCACTGCGAGGACGATCAGCTGTCCATCCTGTCTCCCTGTAGCGCTGTCTTAGGCGTCTCACAGTACGAACATTGCAATTTATTGCCCTGGCCACATCTGCAGTCATCCTGCCTCCTTGCAGCATGCCTAAGGCACGTTCACGCAGATGAGCAGGGACCCTGGGCATCTTTCTTTTGGTGTTTTTCAGAGTCTGTAGAAAGGCCTCTTTAGTATCCTTGGTTTTCATAACTGTGACTTAATTGCCTATCGTCTGTAAACTGTTAGTGTCTTAACGACCGTTCCACAGGTCCATGTTCATTAATTGTTTATGGTTCATTGAACAAGCAATTATAAACAGTGTTTAAACCCTTTGCAGTGAAGATCTGTGAAGTTATTTGGATTTGTGCAAATTATCTTTGAAAGACAGGGTTTGACATTGAGTACATACAGAACATAGGTGCCAAGGTGGGCCACCAGTATTTATCTGAGAGGGATTGGATGGTGCGGGTGATACCTGGGTGTTCAGTGGCGAGGGATGTGGGTGCCCAGGTCAACAGCTGATCTCTCATCCCCATGGGGACGTACATGCACTCTGGAGGGCAGATGGCAGGAGCGGGTTCCCTCTCCAGAGCCTGGACGATGTACACATTTATATCCCAAAACATGAGGCCAACGATACAGGAGGACCGCTTGATGGGCTGGAGGACACTCACAGGACCCTCCACTGACGTGGAACCACAGGGTGCAGGAAAGAAGGTCTTCCGGGATCCTGGTCCCCAGGCGGATATGCTCATCTTTGACCTAGAGATCTTGAGGTTATGGAGTTCGAGCCACGGGAGGCCAAGGGTGACCTTGTGTGCGGGTACGGTGATGAAGAAGGGAAGGCTTTCCTGGTGCTTGGGTCCCACGTGAGGGTGAGTGGTGCTGTGACCTGAGTAATTGTGCCGGATCCCAATGGTCGCATATCCAGGGCTTGGACAGGAAAAGAAGAGGAGAGAGGGTATGAGGTTAACTTCAGGGAGGAGGCAAGGGCCTGGTTGATAAAGTTCCCTGCGTCACCGGAGTCCACTAGAGCTGTAGAGACAACACCTGAGGGACAGCCCGCCAGTGAAATGGGAACCAGAAAGGGTTTGGTGTTAACGATAATGGAAGACTCACGCCTACACAGCTCTGCTCTTGTGGAACCTGGGTTAGGACGCACCGGACACCACTGAAGCTGGTGCCTCTTCTGGTTGCAATAGGGATAGAGCCCCAGCTGTCTCCGGCAATGCCGCTCTGCCGTGGAGAGGTGTGTGGCCCCTACCTCCATGGGTTCAGGCTCTGCATCAGGACAGCCAAAGCAGGGAGGTGAGTGGCGAGGTGGACACCAACGCTCCGAAGAAGGTTATCCAGATGGATGGCCATCGCGATAAGAGCATCCAAGGATATGTTGTCATCTCGACATGCCAACTCTGTTTGGACCTCTTCGTGCAGTCCACTGCGGAATAGAGTGCGGAGCACCGGCTCATTCCATCCTTTGGAGGCTGCCACAGTCCGAAAGGTGAGGGAGTACTCCGCAGTGGTCTGGGCACCCTGCTGGAGTTGGAAAAGTTGCTCACCTCCCCTCTCTGAAGGATGGTCAAAGACCACCCTGAACCTCTCATAGGAGAGCTCCTCCTCTCCTCTCTCCCAGATGGCATTAGCCCACTCCAATGCCAATCTGGTCAGCAAGGAAATTACCGTGGCAACCTTGGCCCTCTTGGTGGTGGGGGCTCCCATCTGATAGGCAAAATAGAGGGAGCACTGGAGTAGGAAGCCACAGCATTTCAATGGAGTGCCATCAATCTTCTCCGGAAGGGACAGTTGGGCATCGCTGACCTAGGTGGACGGCTGGGTAGGCTGGGGGACTGGCTCACTGTGACGACCCATTGTAGGAGGCCCTCCGTCAGAGGTATGGAGAACCTTGCTGGTGGTGTCAAGGCGGTGGAGAACGCGGAGGACCTCCTTCATGGTTGTACCCAGTAGAGCCAGCTGGGCGTGGTGTTGCTGCAGTCGGTGACACTGTTCTTCGACCGTCTGGAAGATGGTGAAATCATCTGCTGCTTCCAGTATTTTTGAGGCAGTATTCTGTAACGAAGACACAGGAAGCAGGTGCAGATGATGAGTTTAATAATAACAAGCATGGCAAGTTACAAAACAAGAGAAGTGTCTGGACATGAAAAACAGAACCAGTACTGCCTGATGACTGAGGGTGGTGAGGGCTATATGAAGAGAGAGTAATCAGGGTGGTGATGAAGTCCAGGGTGTGCTCAACGATGGGGAGCAGGTTTGTGCAATGATGGTTGCCAGGAAGGGTGATTAGTAGACCGTCGAGGGAGCAGAAGTAGGCGTGACGATTGTGGGAGCACCTCCTCTAAGAGTATGCATTAAGCTGTTTGTGAAGGTTTGAATCCTAAGCAACCTTCATACACATTGTTTGAAGAACAATAAATCAACATAGCTGTAGTAGGTCAAAGCTGTGTGCTGGAAAACATAGTAGAGTTTGGGTGGAGTAGGCATTGTGGTGCTCATGTGAATTTCCTTTATTTTTCGGCTTCAGACAACTTCACTTAAAACATAGTTTTTTGTTTTTAGTTAGTTAATAGACAACTAAGAAAGAGAGTTCAAAATCTCCATGCCAATAACAGCTAGTTTTCAGTTTTCCCCTTCCCACTTCCAAATCAAATCAAATCCAATTTTATTTGTCACATACACATGGTTAGCAGATGTTAATGCGAGTGTAGCGAAATGCTTGTGCTTCTAGTTCCGACAATGCAGTAATAACCAACAAGTAATCTAGCTAACAATTCCAAAACTACTACCTTATAGACACAAGTGTAAGGGGATAAAGAATATGTACATAAAGATATATGAATGAGTGATGGTACAGAGCGGCATAGGCAAGATACAGTAGATGGTATTGAGTGCAGTATATACATATGAGATGAGTATGTAAACAAAGTGGCATAGTTAAAGTGGCTAGTGATACATGTATTACATAAAGATGCAGTAGATGATATAGAGTACAGTATATACATATACATATGAGATGAATAATGTAGGGTATGTAAACATTATATTAGGTAGCATTGTTTAAAGTGGCTAGTGATATATTTTACATAATTTCCCATCAATTCCCATTATTAAAGTGGCTGGAGTTGAGTTAGTGTGTTGTCAGCAGCCACTCAATGTTAGCGGTGGCTGTTTAACAGTCTGATGGCCTTGAGATAGAAGCTGTTTTTCAGTCTCTCGGTCCCAGCTTTGATGCACCTGTACTGACCTCGCCTTCTGGATGATAGCGGGGTGAACAGGCAGTGGCTCGGGTGGTTGTTGTCCTTGATGATCTTTATGGCCTTCCTGTGACATCGGGTGGTGTAGGTGTCCTGGAGGGCAGGTAGTTTGCCCCCGGTGATGCGTTGTGCAGACCTCACTACCCTCTGGAGAGCCTTACGGTTGTGGGCGGAGCAGTTGCCGTACCAGGCGGTGATACAGGCCGACAGGATGCTCTCGATTGTGCATCTGTAAAGGTTTGTGAGTGCTTTTGGTGACAAGCCGAATTTCTTCAGCCTCCTGAGGTTGAAGAGGCGCTGCTGCACCTTCTTCACGATGCTGTCTGTGTGGGTGGACCAATTAAGTTTGTCTGTGATGTGTACGCCGAGGAACTTAAAACTTACTACCCTCTCCACTACTGTTCCATCGATGTGGATAGGGGGGTGTTCCCTCTGCTGTTTCCTGAAGTCCACAATCATCTCCTTAGTTTTGTTGACGTTGAGTGTGAGGTTATTTTCCTGACACCACACTCAGAGGGCCCTCACCTCCTCCCTGTAGGCCGTCTCGTCGTTGTTGGTAATCAAGCCTACCACTGTAGTGTCGTCCGCAAACTTGATGATTGAGTTGGAGGCGTGCGTGGCCACGCAGTCGTGGGTGAACAGGGAGTACAGGAGAGGGCTCAGAACGCACCCTTGTGGGGCCCCAGTGTTCAGGATCAGCGGGGTGGAAATGTTGTTGCCTACCCTCACCACCTGGGGGCGGCCCGTCATGAAGTCCAGTACCCAGTTGCACAGGGCGGGGTCGAGACCCAGGGTCTCGAGCTTGATGACGAGCTTGGAGGGCACTATGGTGTTAAATGCCGAGCTGTAGTTGATGAACAGCATTCTCACATAGGTATTCCTCTTGTCCAGATGGGTTAGGGCAGTGTGCAGTGTGGTTGAGATTGCATCGTCTGTGGAGCTATTTGGGCGGTAAGCAAATTGGAGTGGGTCTAGGGTGTCAGGTAGGGTGGAGGTGATATGGTCCTTGACTAGTCTCTCAAAGCACTTCATGATGACGGAAGTGAGTGTGAGTGAGTCGTTTAGCTCAGTTACCTTAGCTTTCTTGGGAACAGGAACAATGGTGGCCCTCTTGAAGCATGTGGGAACAACAGACTGGGATAGGGATTGATTGAATATGTCCGTAAACACACCAGCCAGCTGGTCTGCGCATGCTCTGAGGGCGCGGCTGGGGATGCCGTCTGGGCCTGCAGCCTTGCGAGGGTTGACACGTTTAAATGTTTTCCTCACGTAGGCTGCAGTGAAGGAGAGTCTGCATGTTTTAGTTGCGGGCTGTGTCAGTGGCGCTGTATTGTCCTCAAAGCGGGCAAAAAAGTTATTTAGTCTGCCTGGGAGCAAGACATCCTGGTCCGTGACTGGGCTGGTTTTCTTTTTGTAACCGTGATTGACTGTAGACCCTGCCACATACCTCTTGTGTCTGAGCCATTGAATTGAGATTCTACTTTGTCTCTATACTGACGCTTAGCTTGTTTGATTGCGGAGGGAATAGTTACACTGTTTGTATTCGGTCATGTTTCCGGTCACCTCAGCCAGTGGTTCGGGCTTTCAGTTTCACGCGAATGCTGCCATCAATCCACGGTTTCTGGTTTGGGAATGTTTTAATCGTTGCTATGGGAACAACATCTTCAACGCACGTTCTAATGACCTCGCTCACCGAATCAGCGTATTCTTCCAGACAGTCCAAGCAATATTCTTGCTTGAGAAATGTCTCTTTGCTAAGAAGCTATATTTGTTTATTTTTTAATAATTTTAATTGAAAATCACAGTAAGGTACTTCATTGTGACCCAGAAATGATTTGATATTGGGATAAAAACGTCTACATTGGACCTTTAAGTTACCTGCATTTTCGTTGGGTTTCTTTCCCTTCAATTCATTGAACAAACATTATTTTGACTTTTGTTTGTTGCATTGACATGGTTGCTTCAGAAAGCGATAGTTGAGAAGTATCATCTGTCTTATGTGGTCTCTTTATTCCCTTCCCTTGTTCTTACTATTCATGGACATTGAGAGGCCAGGGGTGGCTTACTATGGAAAATGGAGATCAATCCAAATCCAAATCTCCAAGAAAATGGGATGTGGCTAATCTCTTTGATACCCCACCACTTTTATGAGAAGACTTCAGAGACAAGCTTTCATATAGAGTGTTCACAATAACTTTTACTGTATTGCTGGGCTGATGTTCGTAGGACAAAGTGTCTCAGTATCTTTTCAGGTGGCCATAAGAGCATCTTTGTTGGGATAATATTTGTGGGCAATCACAAACATTGCCATTGGTGAATGGAAAAGAACATCTGTCTGCTTGTGCTAATGCCCAATCCATGTCAGAACATGTTAGCTCTGTTTGGAGATTTGCTTCTATTCAACGCTATTATTTCAGCTTTTACTTCATTCATCACATTCCCAGTGGGTCAGAAGTTTACATGCACTCAATTAGTATTTGTTAGCATTGCCTTTAAATTGTTTAACTTTGGTCAAACGTTTCGGGTAGCCTTCCACAAGCTTCTCACATTAAGTTGGGTGAACTTTGGCCCATTCCTCCTGAGAGAGCTGGTGTAAATGACTCAGGTTTGTAGGCCTCCTTGCTCGCACACACCTTTTCAGTTCTGCCCACTCATTTTCTATAGGATTGAGGTCAGGGCTTTGTGATGGCCACTCCAATACCGTGACTTTGTTGTCCTTAAGCTATTTTGCCACAACTTTGGAAGTTTGCTTGGCGTCATTGTCCATTTGGAAGACCCATTTGCGACCAAGCTTTAACTTCCTGACTGATGTCTTGAGATGTTGCTTCAATATATCCACATAATTGTCCTGCCTCATGATGCCATCTATTTTGTGAAGTGCACCAGTCCCTCCTGCAGCAAAGCACCCCCACAACATGATGCGGCCACCCCCGTGCTTCACGGTTGGGATGGTGTTCTTCAGCTTGCAAGCCTCCCCCTTTTCCTCCAAACATAACGATGGTCATTATGGCCAAATAGTTCTATTTTTGTTTCATCAGACCAGAGGATATTTCTCCAAAAAGTACGATCTTTGTCCCCATGTGCAGTTGCAAGCTGTAGTCTGGCTTTATTATGGAGGTTTTGGAGCAGTGGCTTCTTCCTTGCTGAGCGGCCTTTCAAGTTATGCCAATATAGGACTCGTTTTACTTTGGATATAGATACTTTTGTACCTGTTTCCTCCAGCATCTTCACAAGGTCCTTTGCTGTTGTTCTGGGATTGAGTTCATCTCTAGGAGACAGAACGCGTCTCCTTTCTGAGCGGTATGACGGCTGCTTGGTCCCATGCTATTTATACTTGTGTACTATTGCTCGTACAGATGAACGTGGTACCTTAAGGCGTTTGGAAATTACCTCCAAGGATGAACCAGACTTGTGGAGGTCTACAATTTTTTTCTGAGGTCTTGGCTGATTTCTTTTGATTTTATCCATGATGTCAAGCAAAGAGGCACTGAGGTTGAAGGTAGGCCTTGAAATACATCACAGGTACACCTCCAATTGACTCAAATGATGTCAATTAGCCTATCAAAAGTTTCTAAAGCCATGACATCATTTTCTGGAATTTTTCAAGCTGTTGAAAGGCACAGTCAACTTACTGTAAGTAAACTTCTGACCCACTGGAATTGTGATACAGTGAATTATAAGTGAAATAATCTGTCTGTAAACAATTGTTGGAAAAAATCCTTGTGTCTTGCACACAGTAGATGTCCTAACCGACTTGCCAAAACTATAGTTTGTTAACAAGAAATTAGTGGTGTTTGTAAACTTCCGACTTCAACTGTATGTCCTCACACATGACACAACAACAAAGGCAAAAAAGGTTCCTATATGCACAGTGCCAGTCAAAAGTTGACACACCTACTCATTCAAGGGTTTTTCTTTATTTTTACTATTTTCTACATTGTAGAATAATAGTGAATAATAGTGAAGAAATGAACTATGAAATGTTACACATATGGAATCATGTAGTAACCAACAAATTGGTAAACAAATAAAATATATGTTATATTTGAGATTCTACAAAGTAGCCACTATTTAACTTGTTGACAGCTTTGCACACTTTTGGCATTCTCTCAACCAGCTTCACCTGGAATGCTTTTCCAACAGTTTTGAAGGAGTTCCCATATATGCTGAGCACCTGTTGGCTGCTTTTCCTTCACTCTGCGGTCCAACCATCTCAATTGGGTTGAGGTCGGGTGATTGTGGAGGCCAGGTCATTTGATGCAGCACCTCATCAAATTAAATCAAATTGTATTTGTCACATGCGCTGAATACAACAGGTGTAGACAGTGAAATGCTTTCTTACAAGCCCTTAACCAACAATGCAGTTTCAAGAAAATACCGAAAAAAAAGTCAGAGATAAGAATAACAAATAATTTAAGCAGCAGTAAATAAAAATAGCGGGGCTATATACAGGGGGTACCGGTACAAAGTCAATGTGCAGGGGCACCGGTGTCGAGGTAATTGAGGCAATATGTACATGTAGGTAGAGTTATTAAAGTGACTATGCATAGATAATAACAGAGAGTAGCAGCAGCATAGAAGAGGAGGGGGGGGGGGGGGGGGGGCAATGTAAATAGTCTGGGTAGCCATTTGATTAGATGTTGAGGAGTCTTATGGCTTGGGGGTAAAATCTGTTTAGAAGCCTCTTGGACCTAGACTTGGTGCTCCGGTACCGCTTGCCATGTGGTAGCAGAGAAAACAGTCTATGACTAGGGTGGCTGGAGTTTTTGACAATTTTTAGGGACTTCCTCTGACACCGCCTGGTCCAGAGGTCCTGGAAGGCAGGGAGCTTAGCCCCGGTGATGTACTGGGCCATATGCACTACCCTCTGTAGTGCTTTGCCGCCGGAGGCCAAGCAGTTGCTATACCAGGCAGTGATGCAACCAGTCATGCTTTGGATGGTGCAGCTGTAGAACCTTTTGAGGATCTGAGGACCCATGCCAAATCTTTTCAGTCTCCTGAGGGGGAATAGGTTTTGTCATGCCCTCTTCACGAATATCTTGGTGTGCTTGGACCATGTTAGTTTGTTGGGGATGTGGACACCAAGGAACTTGAAGCTCTCAACCTGCTCTACTCCAGCCCCGTCGATGAGAATGGGGGTGTGCTCTGTCCTCCTTTTCCTGTAGTCCACAATTATCTCTTTTGTCTTGATCATGTTGAGGGAGAGGTTGTTGTCCTTGCACAACACGGTTAGGTCTCTGACCTCCCTATAGGCTGTCTCATTGTTGTCGGTTGATCAGGCCTACCACTGTTGTGTCATCTGCAAACTTAATGATGGTGTTGAAGTTGTGCCTGGCCGTGCTGTCATGAGTGAACAGGGAGTACAGGAGGGGACCTGAGTATGCACCCCTGAGGGGCCCCTGTGTTGAGGTTCAGTGTGGTGGATGTGTTGTTACCTACCCTTACCACCTGGGTGCGGACCATCAGGAAATCCAGTATCCAGTTGCAGAGGGAGGTGTTCCACAGGTGTGGCACAACAAGAAGCTAATTAAACAGCATGATAATTACACAGGTGCACCTTGTGTTGGGGTCAATAAAAGGCCACTCTGAAATGTTCAGTTTTGTCACACAACACAATGCCACAGATGTCTCAAGTTTTGAGTGAGCGTGCAATTGGCATGCTGACTGCAGGAATGTCCACCAGAGCTGTTGGCAGAGAATTTAATGTAAATTTCTCTACCATAAGCCACCTTCAACATCATTTGAGAGAATCTAGCAGTACATCCAACCGGCCTCACAACCAAAGACCACGTGCAACCACACCAACCCAGGACCTCCACATCTGGCTTCTTCCTCTGCGGGATCGTCTGAGGCCAGAAACCAGGACAGCTGATGAAACAGTGGGTTTGCACAAGAGAAGAATTTCTACACAAGCTGTTATAAACCACCTCAGGAAAGCTCATTTGCGTGCTTGTCGTCCTCACCAGGGTCTTGACCTGACTGCAGTTCGGTGTCGTGAACGACTTCAGTGGGCAAATGCTCACCTTTAATGGCCACTAGCACGCTTGAGAAGTGTGCTCTTCACTCTGTACATGACAGATGGCAGACACCATGTGTGGCATCGTGTGGGCAAGCTGTTTGCTGATTTCAACGTTGTGAACAGAGTGCCCCATGTTGGCGGAGGGGTTATGGTATGGGCAGGCATAAGCTACGAACAACCAGCACAATTGCATTTTATCGATAGCAATTAAAATGCACAGAGATGAAGTGACAAGATCCTAAGGCCCAATTGTCATGCCATTCATCCTCCGCCATCACCTCATGTTACAGCACGAGGTGATGGCGGAGGATCTGTACACAATTCCTGGAAGTTGAAAATATCCCAGTTCTTCCATGGCCTGCATACTCACCAGACATGTCACCCATTGAGCAGGTTTGAGATGCTCTGGATCAACGTGCACGACAGCGTGTTCCAGTTCCTGCCAATATCCAGCATCTTCGCACAGCCATTGAAGAGGAGTAGGACAGCATTCCACAGGCCACAATCAACAGCATGATCAACTCTATGCGAAGGAGAGTTGCTGCTGCTACATGAGGCAAATGGTGGTCACACCAGGTACTGACTTCCTTTTTTTTAAAGGGGTCTGTGACCACCAGATGTATATCTGTCATCAAAAAGAAAATAGGACCAGGGCACTCTTCATGTAATTGATTAAAATGCCTTTATTAGTATGGCATGTTAAATAGAAACAACGTTTTTTTAAACCGACGCGTTTCGGCTGCATGGCCTTCGTCAGGGAACACAAAAAAAGGAATACAAGGTCAGATGTATATCTGTATTCACAGTTATGTGAAATCCATAGATTAGAGCCTAGTGAATGTATTTAAATTGATTGATTTCCTTACTGTAACTCAGTAAAATCTTTGAAATTGTTGCATGTTGCGTTTATATTTTTGTTCAGTGTATAAGACATCTGCTTTGGCAACACTTCCTGTATTTTATGCACTTTAGGAGACAGGGAGTTCCTTTTTTCGCTCCAGTTCGAGAACTGGTCCAGGCAGTTTGCTGGGTGCACCTGACAGAATGCACACCATGTCTCCACACGCCGAGAGAACAGGAAAACGACTACAATGTTCTGTGTCTGTCTGTACAGTCTATTAGACAGTGAAAACAGCAGGGGCAAGTGCTAACAGGGAAAATGAGGAGTTAGGGCAGAACTAAAAGAGAATCCTGTACAGTCTACCTGCTGCCAACGTGTGTTATTTTCTTTGTCTACACAGTGAAAGACCCACAAGTCCTGATTCAAGAGGCTGAATAGAGTCAACAGAATAGTTGAATAGTGTCAACAGACCAGGTCCAACCTTGATTCCTGGTTGATTATTACAGAGTTAATTTTTACAGAACACAAAAACATACACTTCATTGAACAACTGAAATTCCCCTTTCTGGAATACAAAGTGAGACTAACTTGTTCGATTTCACTTCACAGCCCTGTGTTCACCTTTACTACACATATCATCCCTTTTATGATCTCTAATTTCCATGTAAACAGAGGAGTCACCTGTCCCAGAGACTGACAGGTAAATTTCCTCCACTGGGAGGGTCGTCTACCACTCTGGCTAACGTATAAAACTGGTGATTGGACCGGTCCTCTTATACAATTAGAGTGTTGCTCATACTGTATGTTCTGATCCCCATATATAATGATTGTCATTAATATGTGACAAATGCACTAGTGCTAATATGGGACTAATCTCAGCACTCATACCCGGCACTGAAACATGCATGACAGCACCAGCTGTTCCGGAAACCTGTGTGATCCCACTCTCTGCAGCCGATGTGAGTAAGACCTTTAAACAGGTCAACATTCACAAGGCCGCAGGGCCAGACGGATTACCAGGACGTGTACTGCGAGCATGCGCTCACCAACTGGAAAGTGTCTTCAGTGACATTTTCAACCTCTCCCTGTCAGAGTCTGTAATACCAACATGTTTTAAGCAGACCACCATAGTATCTATGCCCAAGAACACTTGGGTAACCTGCCTAAATGACTACTGACATGTAGCATTCACGGGCTGTAGCCATGAAGTGCTTTGAAAGGCTGGTCATGGATCACATCAACACCATTATCCCAGAAACCCTAGACCCACTCCAATTTGCTTACCGCCCTAACAGATCCACAAATAATGCAATCTCTTTTGCACTCCACACTGCCCTTTCCCACCTGGACAAAAGGAACACCTACAGTTGAAGTCGGAAGTTTACATACACCTTAGCCAAATACATTTAAACTCAGTTTTTCACAATTCCTGACATTTAATCAGAGTAAAAATTCCCTGTCTTAGGTCAGTTAGGATCACCGCTTTATTTTAAGAATGTGAAATGTCAGAATAATAGTAGAGAGAATTATTTATTTCAGCTTTTATTTATTTCATCACATTCCCAGTGGGTCAGAAGTTTACAATCACTCAATTAGTATTTGGTACCATTGCCTTTAAATTGTTTAACTTGGGTCAAATGTTTTGTGTAGCCTTCCACAAGCTTCCCACAATAAGTTGGGTGAATTTTGGCCCATTCCTCCTCACAGAGGAGCACACACCTTTTCAGTTCTGCCCACAAATTTTCTAGAGGATTGAGGTCAGGGCTTTGTGATGGCCACTCCAATACCTTGACTTTGTTGTCCTTAAGCCATTTTGCCACAACTTTGGAGTCATTGTCCATTTGGAAGACCCATTTGCGACCAAGCTGGCTTCCGGGTGTTAAAGAAGCAGCGGCTTGGTTGGTTGTGTATCGGAGGACGCATGACTTTCAACCTTCGTCTCTCCCAAGCCCGTACGGGAGTTGTAGCGATGAGACAAGATAGTCTCTAGGCCAATTGTGCGTCGCCCCACGGACCTCCCGGTCGCGGCCGGTTACGACAGAGCCTGGGCATGAACCCAGGACTCTGATGGCACAGCTGGCGCTGCAGTACAGCACCCTTAACCACTGCGCCACCCGGGAGGCCTGTAGTCTGGCTTTTTTATGGCGGTTTTGGAGCAGTGGCTTCTTCCTTGCTGAGCAGCCTTTCGGGTTATGTTGATATAGAACTAATTTTACTGTGGATATAGTTACTTTTTTACCTGTTTCCCCCAGCATCTTCACAAGGTCCTTTGCTGTTGTGAATTATAAGTTAAATAATCTGTCTGTAAACAATTGTTGGAAAAATGACTTGTGTCAAGGACCCTGGGAATAAACACCTCCCTCTGCAACTGGATCCTGGACTTTCTGACGGGCCGCCCCCAGGTGTTAAGGGTAGGCAACAATACATCCGCCATGCTGATCCTCAACACAGGGGCCCCTCAAGGGTGCGTGCTCAGGTCCCCTCCTGTACTCCCTGTTCACTCATGACTGCACGGCCAGGCACGACTCCAACACCATCATTAAGTTTGCAGATGACACAACAGTGGTAGGTCTGATCACCGACAACGGCGAGACAGCCTATATGGAGGAGGTCAGAGACCTGGCCGTGTGGTGCCAGGACAACAACTTCTCCCTCAACATGATCAAGACAAAGGAGATGATTGTGGACAACATGAAAAAGAGGACCGAGCACGCCCCCATTCTCATCGACGAGGCTGTAGTGGAGCAGGTTGAGAGCTTCAAGTTCCTTGGTGTCCACATCACCAACAAACTAACATGGTCCAAGCACACCAAGACAGTCGTAAATAGGGCACGACAAAACCTATTCCCCCTCAGGAGACTGAAAAGATTTGGCATGGGTCCTCAGATCCTCAAAAGGTTCTACAGCTGCACCATCGAGAGCATCCTGACTGGTTGCATCACTGCATGGTATGGCAACTGCTGGGTCTCCGACCGCAAAGCACTACAGAGGGTAGTGCGTACGGCCCAGTACATCAGTGTGGAAAAGCTCCCTGCCATCCAGGACCTCTGCACCAGGCGATGTCAGAGGAAGACCTTAAATTGTCAAAGACTCCAGTCACCCTAGTCATAGACTGTTCTCTCTGCTACCGCACGGCAAGCGGTCCCGGAGCGCCAAGTCTAGGTCCAAGAGGCTTCTAAACAGCTTTTACCCCCCAAGCCATAAGACTCCTGAACATCTAATCAAATGGCTATCGAGGCTATTTGCATTGCCCATCTCCTCTTTTACACCGCTACAACTTTAATAACTCTACCTACATGTACAAATTACCTCAACTAACCAGTACACCCGCACATTGACTCTGTACCGGTACCCCACTGTGTATCGTCTCGCTATTGTTATTTTTACTGCTGCTTTTTAATTACTTATTTCTTATTCTTACCTAGATTTTTATTTAATTGAAATTTTTTAACTGCATTGTTGGTTTAGTATCTCATAAGTAAGCATTTCACTGTTGTATTCGGTGCATGTGATAAATAAAATTTGATTTGATTTGAAATCAGCTAAGACGACTGTTTCCTTTTGAATGGGAAATTCAATGCTAAGGGACTTTTCATGGTCTTGATCCTTATCTAAGTCTCTGAACTAAGAAAAAACATTTGAATACTGCCTGTAACGAATTAACACAGGTGACATCATAGAAAAATGTACTGTATAGGGGCGTTTCTCTCACAATGAGTATGGTCTCTTGTTTGTATGTTAAAAATATTCCAAAACATGCATCCTGTTTCCAACAAGGTACTAAAGTAATATTGCAAAGAATGGGGCCAATCAATTCACTTTTTGTCCTGAATACAAAGTATTATGTTTGGGGCAAATCCAATGCAACACGTTACTGAGTACCACTCTCCATTTATTCAATCATAGTGGGGTCTGCATCATGTTATGGGTATGCTTGTAATCGTTAAGAACTGGGGAGTTTTTCAGGATAAAAAATAAATGGAATGGAATTAAGCACAAGCAAAATCCTAGAGGAAAACCTGGTTCAGTCTGCTTTCCACCAGACACTGAGAGATTAATTCACCTTTCAGCAGGACAATAACCTAAAACACAAGACCAAATCTACACTTGAGTTGCTTACCAAGAAGACAGTTAATGGTCCTGAGTTGCCTAGTTACAGTTTTGACCTAAATCTACTTGAAAATCTGTGACAAGACCTGAATATGGTTTGTTTAGCAATGATCAATGACTAATTTGACAGAGCTTGAAGAATTTTGACAAGAATAATGGACAAATGTTGCACAATCAAGGTGTGGAAAGCTCTTAGAGACTTATCCAGAAGACAAAGTATTGAATCTGGGGTGTGAATACTTCTGTAAATTGAAGATTTCTGTATTTAATTGTCAATGAATTTGCTAAAATTTCTAAAAACATGTTTTCACTTTGTCATCATGGGGTATTATGTGTAGATGGGTGAGAGAAAAAAAGATTTAATACATTTTGAATTCAGGTTGTAACACAACAAAATATGAACCAAGTAAAAGTGTATGAACTCTTTCTGAAGACACTGTAAATATCCCCAAATATGTTTACATCCATGTATTTTGAGATACACAGTTTCATCAACAGCTTACAGAAACCCACTAAAATCATTATCTCTACTGGCTTTATGCAGAGTGTATGTATTTTAGAATATACAATGTAATAAGCATAAACACAGAATAGCCATACTCATTTTTCAAGCCATGTTTGTGCATATCTAATGGACTAACATCAGTATGACCAGAAAAATACTCTCAAAGTCCATAGAAGAAATTACATATTTTTAATTGTCTGAAAATACATTGCTCTTTGCTTCATCTTTTTCACAACAAAGCCTGATGCAGTCTCTGCCATTCGTAATGAAGGATGAGACAGGGAAAACAACTTCTCGAGGGCATAAGAACAGCAGTGGTATGGGCACAGTGTGGCAATGGTTGAGTCCTTTCATAAAAATAGCACTGGTAAAGTTGTGAGGTGTGGTAGACAGCGAACAAATAACATAAGAATAAATTACATTTCCCAGCCCTAGCGTGAAACTTTCCTCTGTAAATGATGGATATTTTATTTAAAGTGACTAATTGATTTGTTTAATTACCCGGTCAATGACAGAATGGTAGGTAAACAATTTATCCAGGAATGTCAAGAGCCATCCAGTTCCATTGTAGCTCAGGCAATGAGAAGACAGTCTTGAATGGCAGTGAGGTACTCTCTAGCCCAGTGAGGGCCTGAAGAGAAATGGAAGATATATCCCATTGTCTCCATACTTATGTCTTCTTTGCATTCTCTCATTCAGTCTCTAATGTCTTTGACCAGTCTTTACCTCAGGCATACACAACAACGCTATAAGATGGGGCTGAGGTATCCTTGCTGGGTAGCTTTATTGAGGGCAGCTTTAATGAGTTGAACTGCATTCCATTCTTGCCACCAACCACCAGGGAGGTAGCCATGGCCATCTGGCGTGGCTGGATGGTGGAGGAGGGTGAGTTCTTGTGCATACGGGTGAAGACCTCTTTACAGCGTTTCCCGACCAGGTACAGGATCTCCAAGAAGGAGAGCAGGATACAAGCCAGACTGGTGACCACCATGAAGATGGTGAAGATCCGCTTCTCAGTGGGGCGAGCAATGAAGCAGTCCACCTTGTTGGGACAGGGCTTCTGCTCACACTTGATGAGGGAGGGGAAGTCATAGCCCTCGTAGATATGGTAGATTAAATACACAAAGGTGGCGTCCACAGCCACCTTGAAGACCAGGGTCAGGACGTAGGTCCACCACAGCCCTCCACGCTTCTTACCGGTGTTCATGTAGATTTTCTGGCAGCCCTCACCGTATTTTAGTGTGTGTTTACGCTCACGTTCATCTCTGTAGGCTACGTGCATTACCACCAGGAGAGAGGGACATGTGACGAAGATGAGCTGCAGGGCCCACAGGCGGACGTGGGACACAGGGAAGAAGTGGTCGTAACAGACGTTGTGGCAGCCAGGCTGGGCCGTGTTGCACGTGAAGTCTTTTTGCTCATCGCCCCACACATTCTCGGCTGCCACGACAAACACCATGACCCTGAAGAGGAAGACAACGGACAGCCACACGCGGCCGAACGCCGTGGAGTACTTGTTCACCCCACTGAGGAGGCTCTGGAGGAATGCCCAGTTCATTGTGAGACTGACTCACAATCTACCTCCCTGACGAAAGTTATTACGGAATAATTAGTGCGAGAAACTATTTCAACTGTTGGTTGAGATCTCAGGTAAAATTCTGGAGTGTTCTTCACTTTCAGCGATCTTTAGAAAAAGAGAGAGGAAGTGGGGAAAAGATTAGGCCTTTGAGTATGAGTGAACAAAAGGACGCAAACAACTGGTGTCACCTGTTTTCCCAAGTGTAAAAAGTCATTCCCAACCAAATAACTGGTAGCTATTATCACACTTGCGGTCTTCTTTTAAAATTAAATTGAATGATAAAGTTAATATATTAAGGATGATAAAAGCCCCCATGTCCTAAAAACACATGACAGGATTTCTGTTGAGTAGCAAGTTACAGTGCCTTCAGAAAGTATTTACACCCCTTGACCTTTTCAAAATGTGTTGTGTTACAAAGTGGGAATAAAATTGATTTAATTGTCATTTTTTTGTCAACGATCTACACAAAATGCGCAATAATGTCATTTGTAAACAAAACAGAGTCAATACATGTTAGAATCATTTTTAGCAGCGATTACAACTGTGAGTTTATGGGTAAGTCTCTAAGACTTTTCCATACCTGGATTGTGCAACATTTGCCCTAAACAAAAATGTTCAGGTCTTGCCATAGATTTTCAAGCATATTTAAATCCAAACTGTAACTCGGCCACTCACAAACAATCACTGTATTTTTGGTAAGCAACTCAAGTGTAGATTTGGCATTATTACTTTAGTGTCTTGTTGCAAACATAATGCATATTTATTATATTTTTATTCTGTACATGCTTCCTTCCTTTCACTCTGTCAATTGAGTTAGTATTGTGCAGTAACTATAATGTTTTTGATCCATCCTCAGTTTTCTATCACAGCCAAACTCTGTTTCAAAATCACAATTGGCCTCATGGTAAATTCTCTGAACGGTTTCCTTAATCTCTGACAACTGAGTTAGGAAGAACGCCTGTATCTTTGTAGTGACTGGGTGTATTGATACACCATCCAAAGTGTAATTAATAACTTCACCATGCTCAAAAGGATATTCAATGGATTTTTTCATTTTTACCCATATGCCAATAGTTGTCCTTTGAGAGGCATTGGAAAACCTCTGGTTTTGTGGTTGAATCTGTGTTTGAAATCCACTGCTCAACTGAGGGACTTTACCGATACTTGTGTGTGTGGGGGGTACAGAGTCGAGGTAGTCATTCAAAACTCATGTTTAAAAACTATTATTGCACACAGAGTCCATGTTACTTATGTGACTTTAGCAAATTTTTACTTGTGAACTTATTTGAGGCTTGCCATAAGAAAGGGGTTGAATACTTATCAACTCAAGACATTTCAGCTTTTCATTTTTTTGTAATTTGTGAATTATCCTAAAAACATAATTCCACTTTGACATTATGGGGTATTGTGTGTAAGCCACAGACAAAACATCAATTGATTAAATGTTAAATTCAGGCTGTGACACAAAATGTGGAAAAAGTCTAGGGGTTTGAATACTTTCTGAAGACACTAACTATTGCATTCATAGTAGGCCTAAACATTAATACCGGACACATTTATAGTTTTTATAACACAGTTAGGCTGTGGAAACTAGTTTATTTCCTAATTGTTGATTCTAGTCAGTGCTCTGCTGAGAAAAATTGTCTCAAATGCAATCACTGCAATCATCAAAAAGGACCCAAACTTGATCTCTCGTAGTCTTTATATAATAACCTTATAGTACAGCTATTGATTCGCAGGTGGGAATCTAAACAAATAAATGTACTTACACTTCAAAATGACTTTATATAGAAAGGACCATAAACTCCGTCGGGAAAGTTGCAGTTCGTATCGTAATGGAGAAATATGGTTTTACTGCGCCCCACAGATGAAAATCTATGAAGATTTCAGAAAGGAATTAACATAACGACGTTACGGTACAACGTTCCATTTATCCAGGTGTGGCTCGTGAACGAACCATCGAACGGAGTGTTTTCGCCGGTCATTTAAATGTTATTCAGAGTGGAGCGGCTGGTCATAGGCTTTATTTCAGACCGTTAGTCAAAAATATCGAGTTTTTTTTTTTTCATTGAAGACCCATAAACTTAAATGATCGAATATATAATGCAACCTCTTAGAAATGCTGGGGTACATTTTGAATGAAAAATCCTAAAAGACAGATTCACTATACAGTCCTATACTGTATCAACGAAGAAAACGTTTTATTTACAATTTGGAAAATGTGACATTGATACAGCAGTTGTTTATGTTTATTATAAAACAAGTGTTTATTGTAATATTTACATCACAGAGAAGGTGGGAAGAACAGGGAGAATCCATGTACAGCAGATGAGTCATGGACATGTGTAGTACATGATAAAAACTGAGCAGTTTACCATTCTTCAGTCTGACACTGCATATTTTTTTACACATACAGTCACACACTCAGCTACAACAGTCACTATTCTGTGCTTCAAGTTAAACATAGTCTCCACAGTCTAAAATGATCACTTTCTGCTTGGTCTTGCCTTCTTTTGTTCCTTGTTGCGTGTGGTGACAGACAACATGACATGAGTCTTGGTACACAACTTCTTCACAGTCTGTAACAACATATAGGACCCTACTTCCCCTCCATGGGAGAATCTCAATTGCCTACTCCTCGCATCCCCTCTCATAGTCTCCTTCTCAAAACCCATTGGAGGAGAAAGTTAAAAGGGTAGCGACCTCTGGCTTTCTCATCCAATGGGTTTGAGAAGGAGACGAGGAGAGGAGAGGTGCATTTATCCTCATGTGATCAGAAACTATACTCATTCAAATCTGCATATTTTATTTTGATTTCATCTTTATTTAACCAGGTAGGCTAGTTGAGAACAAGTTCTCATTTGCAACTGCGACCTGGCCAAGATAAAGCAAAGCAGTTCGACACATACAACAGAGTTACACATGGAATAAACAAACATACAGTCAATAATACAGTAGAAAAAGTCTATATACAGTATGTGCACTGAGGTAGGATAAGGGAGGTAAGGCAATAAATAGGCCATGGTGGCGAAGTAATTACAATATAGCAATTAAACACTGGAATGGTAGATGTGCAGTATATATATATATATATATATATATATATATATATATATATATGTGTGAATGCGCAAGTAGAGATACTGGGGTGCAAACGAGCAAGATAAATAAATACAGTATGGGGATGGGGTAGTGGGTGGGCTATTTACAGATGGGCTATGTACAGGTGCAGTGATCTGTGAGCTGCTCTGACAGCTGGTGCTTAAAGCTAGTGAGGGAGATATGAGTCTCCAGCTTCAGTGATTTTTGCAGTTCGTTCCAGTCATTGGCAGCAGAGCGCTTGAAGGAAAGACGGCCAAAGGAAGAATTGGCTTTGGGGGTGACCAGTGAGATATACCTGCTGGAGCGGGTGCTACAGGTGGGTGCTGAAATGGTGACCAGTGAGCTGAGATAAGGCGGGGCTTTACCTAGCAGAGACTTGTAGATGACCTGGAGCCAGTGGGTTTGGCAACGAGTATGAAGCGAGGGCCAGCCAACGAGAGCGTACAGGTTGCAGTGGTGGGTAGTATATGGGGCTTTGGTGACAAAACGGGTGGCACTGTGATAGACTGCATCCAATTTGTTGAGTAGAGTGTTGGAGGTTATTTGTAAATGACATCGCCGAGGTCGAGGATCGGTAGGATGGTCAGTTTTACGAGGGTATGTTAGGCAGCATGAGTGAAGGATGCTTTGTTGTGAAATAGGAAACCGATTCTAGATTTAATTTTGGATTGGAGATGCTTAATGTGAGTTTACAGTCTAACCAGGTATTTGTAGTTGTCCACATATTCTAAGTCAGAACTGTCCAGAGTAGTGATGTTGGACGGGTGGGTAGGTGCGAGCAGCGATCGGTTAAAGAGAATGCATTTAGTTTTACTTGCATTTAAGAGCAATATGGCAATGCATCATCCACTTCCTCACCACTCTACACATTCATTCACAGACAGACATATTTACAGCTGTACAGGGACATGTCTCACCTGCAGCAGTGTGTTTGAGGACAAAGTTCTCATCCTCAAACTTTCGCCCGTAGATAGACTTACACCCAGTGCCATTGTGGTTGGTGAAGTCTCCTCCCTGACACATGAACTGTGGGATGACATGGTGGAAACAGCTGCCTTTGAAGCCAACGCCCTTCTCATGTGTGCACAAGCAGAGGAAGTTCTCTACGGGAGATGTCAGGGCAGAGGAGTAGTAGATTTTAAGGGAGGCTGCTTCTATTTAACAGGCATGACAAACTGCAGACTAGAGAAACTTAATTGGCTGAATCTTTCCAGCTTTACATATGATCTCTTTTGATACAGTCCAAATATTCCTCTAATGACAGGGTTATATTTTCAGAAATGTCCCTGATACATTATAACAAGGAGGAACATGGATACCTGCGGGCATAGGAGCAATGTCTGCTCGGAGCAGGAAGCGCAGTCTCCCTGCTGGCTTATTGCCAATCTTGATGTCCATGTAAACCTGGGGGTTTGTTCTGCCCTTCTTGGCTGGTGGCTCACTCTGCAATCAATGATAATATATTATTGTGACAGGCTTTTTACAATATAAGATGTTATTACACAATGTACTACACTCACAGAGACAGACAGGAACACACACACAACTTGCATCTGCTGTTTTTTATTTGGCTGATTCTCCAGTGGACTCCGTCACCTCAGCCTCTTCGGCAGTCGTTCCCGAGAACTTTTTCAGCCAATCATCATCTGACCAAACTGAGGAAATGGCATAAAGTTAGCGGTTTTATCACATCAATGGGGTTTCATTATAGGTCAAAGCCATGGGGCAGTTGAAGTATTTATAGAGAGACTAATGCATATCACTCACCTGGACGAGAAGAGCCCTCTTTGATCCTCATAGGTTTGGCGATGTTGACCCGGATGGTTCTTCAAAAGAACTCATTCTGTCAATAATACAGAGGGAAAACCTGCATGAAAGAGAATGGTTCAAACCACACCTTTGAAAAATGAGAGTCACTGTCTCAGAGTACATAGTACCAAAACAGGGGATAATGCAAATGTCTATTAGTTAAACCAAACTGACTTTAGAAGCAGACAGTGTTTCAATCACCATGTTATCAATAGCAGCAGCAACATCCTGTGGAAGATGAAGAGGGGGATGAAAGAATCACAGCAAATCAAATTGTATTAGTCACATGCGCCGAATACAACCGGTGTAGACATTACAGTGAAATGATTACTAAATGATTACTATCGAGCCCCTGATTACTATCAAGCCCCCTGGGTAGCCATTTGATTAGATGTTCAGGAGTCTTATGGCTTGGGGGTAGAAGCTGTTTAGAAGCCTCTTGGACCTAGACTTGGCACTCCGGTACCGCTTGCTGTTCGGTAGCAGAGAGAACAGTCTGACTAGGGTGGCTGGAGCAAAACTTCACTACACAATCATTATTTTGAGCATTTCACCGTAACCTGTTGTATTCTGTGCAAGTGACAAATAACATTTGATTTGATAGCCAATGACCGTCCACCACAACCACTAGATGGCGGTCCATGCTGAACCCTGAGCCATTACAATACACACACATTTGTTTACTGGCCATATCCAACATAATATGGCATATTTGCATAGAGGTTGATTAAACTTACTTCAGCCAATTCAAATTCAATAAATGCGAATCCTCTGTGCTTCTCTGCAAAGCAAACAATATAGGGTGCATTCGTAAATTAACTCTGGCCATCTACTCCGATTTCAGAACACTCGCCTGAGCGTGCCAGAGCACAGAATAACTGATGAATTTACAAACAACGTTTAACACCCATTGAATATGGCCGGTGTCAGTAAACGTTGGCAAAAAACACAATTCAATTGTTGCCAGCAGCAGTTAGTCATCAACGCTCTGGATAACATAAAAACTGCCTAACCAGCTCTGCTTGGACGGTAAAATGGTCAGTGAGGTGTTCTCATTTGTGTCTGGAAGTATTTAAGTAGCTAAGTAAACTATCCAACGTTAGCTTGGATGCCGTTGTGAGGTCTGAACGCCCGGATCAACCCGCCAGAGCGTCCAGTGTGCACTCTGAAAGCTTAGAGAGCGAAACGCTCTGAATTTACGAACGGACAATCTGACATCGCTCTAGATTTATATACACCCAGAGCGCACTCCAGATTGAATTTATGAACACACTCATGAGACATAAACTTCTGCTCTAACGTTAAGGTTTTCATCTCCAGTAAGCAGCTAACTCTGGCTAAATTGCCAGGCAGGATGGATGAGTTTCTCTTCACTGTTGCGCTTTACCTTTATGCAAAACACTGAATGGTGAAGGTATTTCCTCTCACCCGTTTCATAGTCTATTGGAATCTGAATACCTGTGATATCCCAGAACGGAATGAACGCATGCAGCACTTTTTCGTCCACCTGTGTCAACACATATACAGTCACGTTCGCTAGCTAGTCAATCAAAGTAGTAAATGATCAGATAAACTAAACGGTTTCTTAAGTGTCTTTGACTTCGTATTAAAACAATGAATGGGGTTTTAGCTCTCACAACCAATAAGTTGCTAAACGTAAGAGGATTTGATCTAGCAACCTTTCGGTTACTGGCCCAACGCTCTAACCACTAGGCTACCTGCCGCACCAACCATTCAGTCACAGCCTGCCAGTCTGATAGTCAGCAGCGTTTCACAGTGCAATGTATATTTTTCAAGAGAAATGCCATGGCGGCCTTAGTGTAATTTAGCAGTAGCCCCCCGCGTTTCGGGAAAATCACGAACCATTGATCCCTGCAAAACTAGTGATTGGTCCATTACAACCAAAGCCCACTTTCTTCTGTGGATTTTATATGGCGGTAGGCAACCAACTTTAAAGGTACATTACCGCCACCGACTGGACGGTTAACCAGAGACAGGGAAGGTCTAATAACCCTACCCATTAATTCTAGTCTTATTAAAAACGAACTACACAATTCACTTAAACTTAGCTCTGGAATACCGTTACTCCTTATTAAATCGAATTACAATATCTCCCTTTCCCTCCCATTGAATAGTGCTGGCACTGAAATAGTACATGTTCCACAGTTTCCATCTCCTCTTGACAGTGATCACACTTCCCAGTTGGATGATTTCCTAACCATTTCAATGTGCTGTTGAGCTTTGCGTTTCAGTCTCAGCCAAGTGATTACACTTTCCACCCTTATCGCTTGACCCCAGGACGTCCCTGTCCCCACTTTTTCCTGAATTGTATACAGGGGTCTTCCCTTTCCCTCCCTGTTCCACAACTCTTGACATTTGTTTTTAACCACAGTTCTTATTAACCCCTTGGCTTTGGAATTTACTGATTGACATTTCCATGTCAACATTAGGATGTTTGAGAGCCTGCTTGGCGAGAACATTCACCTCCTCTACATGAGCGGGTACCCAGAGGAACCTCACGAATACCCCCATCTGTCTCAACCTAAACCTGGCACTGAAAAATCTCATACAATACATCGTCTGCTCTGTGATACACATGAATTTAAGCTAATCAGTGCTGAACACGAGACGATGACTACCCCTGTCTGGCCTCACCTCCCCCACCCACTCTGTAGCCATGAGTATGACCAGGAACACCTTTGTGTATACAGATAAATGATCCGTTGTTTTTTTGTCACAGCCATCAGGAACACTAAAAGCTGCACCTGTGCTCCCCGTTTTAGGGTCCTTAGATTCATCAGTGAATATATTCAAGAAAGCATAGTACTGAGTTCTTAAATGTTCACTTACACCGTTTACTGAATCTACTCTTTCCTCACCAGCTCTTAGCCTTTCAAGCAACCCTAGGTCTAACATTGGCTGAGGGAGAAACCAAGGTGGGATACCAAAGCCTGCCACTCTGGTGATCCACTTTTGAGCTCTGGCGCCAGCCAGTTGTGCCATTTAAAAATGCTGGCTTAGGCATAACCAGGGGTGTAATCATTAGTCTAAATAGTTGTAAAACGTTCTGTTTTGCAACTAAAACAAGCTTTTCTATTGGACAGATTCAGGTACTGTAGGTCCCTCCCTGTCTGCTGAACCTGTCCAATAGAAATGCTAGTAGTCATTGCAAAATGTACTGTTTGGCATGATTACAGCCCAGTGACACTCCACCAAGCTGGAATCATATGGCCTCGTCAACTCATCAAAATTGTATTTTTTTTTGTCACCGTTGTTGGCTAGTTGGTATAATAGTGGTCTCAGTCCTCAATTCCCAAATTATATTTACTTTATGCTCCCCAGTCTGTGAAGGTAGCTAGTTTAATGTACCATAATCCTTTGGTTTTGTGAAATGAATTAATAATTTGACCAAAATTGAATATTTCTTCAACGCTTCACTTGAGCAATGCAATGTGTACACACTATGGGGCTACGGTAGTATGCAAACTATAGTGGAAAAGAAAAAAACAGACAATGTGGTAAACTTGATATATTAATCCCTTTATTGAGAACAACATATACCAAACCACCAAACCAATAACATGATGGGATAGAGGAATCCAATTTTTCAAATCATTAAACAAAACTTTCAAACAAAGAACTAAGAGCAAAGCTCATTTTCCTTATAGAAAAAAGTTATGTCCTGGCCACAAAATAAAGGGACTTAGTTAGAAGAATTCCTTTACTTTTGGTAAAGTTTAAATTGTTACACAACTAGAAAAATTAAGTATTGTAATATTTTGTTTATTAATGCTCAAGTACGTTAAAAGGTATTCTTTATAACCTTGTTTTTTTTACATTTTTGCATAGGATTTTGTAGAAGACCCAGGCATTTGCGACCAATGTAGTAATCTCTACCCGTCTTTTCCCAGTTGCCTGTGTAAAAAAAAAAAGCAAAACAAGCATAGGATGAGAAATATTATTCTTATTTTTAAACATTTAGTAAGCGGTCTTTACACATCAGGAGGTAGTGGCAGCAGCGGTTGTAGTGATGACTCCCACTTTCTGTGTGGCATCTTTCTTTGCCTGGTGGGCCTGGAGCACGGCAACAGCCTCCTCCACCTGCACAAACACACACAGTGAAATAGGAGACAGTCAGAGATTTGGACAAAACTATGACTCTTAGATCCCTTCTTATGATCTTATTCTGATATTATCCTGTTGCTGGTACCTTGGAGCGCAAGGATTCGTTGGACTCCAGCATGTGCAGCAGCTCAGAGTTGTCGATCTCAAGCAGCATTCCAGTGATCTTCCCTGCCAAGCTGGGGTGCATGGGCTGGATCAGGGGGAACAGGCGCTCCCCTGAGAGAGAGCGAGATGGAAGGTTAAGAATGGTTCTCACAGGTAAAATGATACTGTATAATTGCACCTTGTTGCATTGATGTTCAAAATCCATCCAAAGGGTCTAGACTCTAGAACTTCCAAAGAACAATATGACACACCGCCAATCTGTTCCAGCACTCACTCACCAAGCATCTGCTTCTGCTCCTGAGATGGTGCAGCAGCCAGCACAGAGGCTGTGAGAGGCTCCTGACCCTGCACATCTACAGCTTGTTGAGACTGAGAATAGAAAGACAGGCCACAAAGAGTTTAAAAACAGGGCAGTGATGAATATACAGTACCAGTCAAAAGTTTGGACACACCTACTCATTCAAGGATTTTTCTTTATTTTTACAATGTAGAATAATAGTGAAGACATCAAAACTATGAAATAACACATATGGAATCATGTAGTACCCAAGAAAGTGTTAAACAAAAACATATATTTTATATTTGAGATTCTTCAAAGTAGCCACCCTTTGCACACTCTTGGCATTCTCCCAAACTAGCTTCACCTGGAATGCTTTTCCAACGGTCTTGAAGGAGTTTCCATATATGCTGAGCACTTGGTGGCTGCTTTTCCTTCACTCTGCGGTCCAACTCATCCCAAACCATCTCAATTGGGTTGAGGTCGGAGATTGTGGAGGCCAGGTCATCTGATGCAGCACGCCCCTTCTTGGTCAATTAGCCCTTACACAGCCTGGGGGTTTGTTGGGTTATTGTCCTCTTGAAAAACAAATGATAGCCCCCACTAAGCGCAAACCAGAAGGGATGGCATATCGCTGCAGAATGCTGTGGTCGCCATGCTGGTTAAGTGTGCTTTGAATTCTAAATAAAGCACAGACAGTGTCACCAGCAAAGCACCCCCACACCTCCCCCTCCATGCTTCCCGGTGAGAACTACACATGCGGAGATCATCCTTTCACCTACTCTGCATCTCACAAAAGACACGGAGGTTGGAACTAATTATCATGATTCTTGGCCCAAGCAACTCTTCTTCTTATTGGTGTCCAGTAGTGGTTTCTTTGCAGAAATTCGACCATGAAGGCCTGATTCATGCGATCTCCTCTGAACAGTTGATATTGAGATGTGTCTGTTACTTGAAATCCGTGAAGCATGTGTTTGGGCTACAATTTCTGAGGCTGATAACGCTGATAATGAACTTATCCTATGCAGCAGAGGTAACTCTGGTTCTTCCTTTCCTGTGGCGGTCCTCATGAGAGCCAGTTTATCATCATAGCACTTGGTTTTTTCGACTGCACTTGAAGAAACGTTAAAAGTTCTTGACATTTTCCGTATTGACTGACCTTCATGTCTTAAAGTAATGATGGACTGTCATTTCTCTTTGCTTATTTGAGCTGTTCTTGGACTTGGTATGGACTTGGTATTTTAACCAAATAGGGCTTTCTTTATACCACCCCTACCTTGTCACAACACAACCGATTGGCTCAAATGCATTAGGGAAAGAAATTCCAAATTAACTTAACAAGGCACACCTGTTAATTGAAATGCATTCCATGAAGCTGGTTGACAGAATGCCAAGAGTGTGCAAAGCTGTCATCAAAGGCAAAGGGTGGCTACTTTGAAGAATCTCAAACATAAAATATATTTAGATTGGTTGAACACTTCTGCTACTACATGATTACATGTGTTATTTAATAGTTTGTCTTCACTATTATTCTACAATGTAAAAAATAGTAAAAATATAGGAAAACCCTTGAATGAGTAGGTGTGTCCAAACATTTGACTTGTATTATGTATGCATGTATGTGTGTATGTATGTATACAGTTGAAGTCGGAAGTTTACATACACCGTAGCCAAATACATTTCAACTCAGTTTTTCACAATTCCTGACATTTAATCTTAGTAAAAATTCCATCTCGGGTCAGTTAGGATCACCACTTTATTTTAAGAATGTGAAATGTCAGAATAATAGTAGAGAATGATTTCAGCTTTCATCACATTCCCAGTGAGTCAGAAGTTTACATACACTCAATTAGTATTTGGTAGCATTGCCTTTGTTTATCTTGGGTCAAACGTTTCTGATAGCCTCCCACAATAAATTGGGTGAATTTTGGCCCATTCCAACTGATAGAGCTGGTGTAACGGAGTCGGGTTTGTAGGCCTCCTTGCTCGTACACGCTTTTTCAGTTCCGCCATCTATTTTGTGAAGTGCACCAGTCCCTCCTGCAGTAAAGCACCCCCACAACATGATGCTGCCACCCCCATGCTTCACGGTTGGGATGGTGTTCTTTGGCTTTCAAGCCTTCCCCTTTTTCCTCCAAACATAACAATGGTCATTATGGCCAAACAGTTCTATTTTTGTTTCATCAGACCAGAGAACATTTCTCCAAAAAGTACAATATTCGTCCCCATGTGCAGTTGCAAACAGTAGTCTGGCTCTTTTATGGTGGTTTTGGAGCAGTGGCTTCTTCCTTGCTGATCGGCCTTTCAGGTTATGTCGATATAGGACTCGTTTTACTGTGGATATAGATACTTTGTACCCGTTTCCTCCAGCATCTTCACAAGGTCCTTTGCTGTTGTTCTGGGATTGATTTGCACTTTTCGCACCAAAGTACATTCATCTCTAGGAGACAGAACAAGTCTCCTTCCTGAGCGGTATGACGGCTGTGTGGTCCCATGGTATATATACTTGCGTACTATTGTTTCTACAGATGGTACGTGGTACCTTCAGGCACTTGGAAATTGCTCCCAAGGATGAACCAGACTTGTGGAGGTAAAAAAATGTTTCCTGAAGTCTTTTCGCATCAAAGTACGTTAATCTCTAGGAGACAGAACGAGTCTCCTTCCTGAGCGGTATGACGGCTGCGTGGTCCTATGGTGTGTTTATACTTGTGTACCATTGTTTGTACAGATGAGCGCGCTACCTTCAGGTGTTTGGAAATTGCTCCCAAGGATGAACCAGACTTGTGGAGGTCTACAATTTCTTTTCTGAGGTCTTGGCTGATTTCTTTTGAGTTTCCCATGATGTCAAGCAAAGAAGCACTGAGTTTGAAGGTAGGCCTTGAAATACAGCCACAGGTACACCTTCAATTGTCTCAAATGATATAAATTAGCCTATCAGAAGCATCTAAAGCCATGACATCATTTCCTGGATTTTTCCAAGCTGTTTAAAGGCACAGTCAATTTAGTGCATGTACATTTCTGACCCACTGGAATTGTGATACAGTGAATTATAAGTTAAATAATCTGTCTAAACAATTGTTGGAAAAATGACTTGTCATGCACAAAGTAGATGTCCTAACCGACTTGCCAAAACTATTGTTTGTTAAGACATTTGTGGAGTGGTTGAAAAACTAGTTTTAATGATTCCAACCTAAGTGCATGTAAACTTCCGACTTCAACTGTATATGCGTTTCATGGTTACCTACACCAGATAGGTGCAGTTAAATGTGTTGTTTTACAGGGTCAGCCATGGTAATACGGCGCCTCTGGAGAAAATTGGGGTTAAGTGCCTTGCTCAAGGAGACTTTTCACCTTGTCGGCTCGGGTATTTGAACCAGCATCCTTTTGGTTACTGGCCCTACGCTCTAACCGCTAAGCTACCTATCGCCAGGTTAGTGAGTTTTTTTTTTCTTTTTTTATTTGAATTTTACCCCTTTTTCTCCCCAATTTCGTAGTGTCCAATTGTTGTAGTATCTTGTCTCATCGCTACAACTCCCGCACGGGCTCGGGATACACAACCCAACCTAGCCGCACTGCTTCTTAACAGAGCGCGCATCCAACCCGGAAGCCAGCCGCACCAATGTGTCGGAGGAAACACCGTGCACCTGGAAACCTTGGATGGCACGCACTGCGCTCGGCCCGCCACAGGAGTCGCTGGTGTGCGATGAGACAAGGACATCCCTACCGACCAAGCTCTCCCTAACCCGGATGACGCTAGGCCAATTGTGCGTCGCCCAACGGACCTCCCAGTCGCGGCCGGTTACGACAGAGCCTGGGCGCGAACCCAGGGTCTCTGATGGCACAGCTGGCGCTGCAGTACAGCGCCCTTAACCACTGCGCCACCCGGGAGGCCAGGTTAGTGAGTTTTACCTGCTGTGAGGCGATGGGGTGCACCACCTGGGGGTTAGTGTTGCGTACGCTTGTGGTGTACTTGTAGGATGTCATGGCCCGAGGGGCAGGGACTCCCATGGAGGGATGAGGACCCATGGCCTGGCCAGCAATTCCTAATGGTAGGGATTAAACAAAGTATGTATGAGCCAAGCATATGTAGTTTGATGAGGTATTATTTCCACAATGTCAATTGTAATCAGAAGTACTGAGGCAATCCAGACTTACCAATTCTCTGAGCTCCAGAAGGCCCCATGCTTCGGGGGCCCTGGGCGCTGGCATTGGGAGTCAGGTGTCTCGGGTTGGCACGTGGACCAGGCTGGCGCAGGGAGTTGGGCATTCCCTGGAACCCACCTAGGAAGGAAGGTGGAGGCAGGGTTATTATTAGACAGAAGTTAGTCCCCATAATACAGTATGTCACCAGGACATGTAGTACATAAATAAACATCGCCTGGATATACAACTCATGATAGATTGTGTATGTCATCTCTAACCCTCACCTTGGCCTCTGCCACCCTGCTGCTGCCAGCGGGGGTTGTGCCTCATCTGGGCCAGCTGATTGGGTGCATAGTAGGTGGTCCTGTTCTGGGCCTGACGTGCACACACACAATGTTGCACAATATTAGTTCTCAATCTTACTCTAAAAAAATACTGATTCTTACTGGCATTTGCACAGCAGTCTATCATATCAACTGGCAGAACCCTGACATGGCTGTTGTGAAGGGCATTTCCAGTAAAGCACACAACTTTCAAACCCATTTGAACCCGCTCTCCTTTCAACACTAACCTGTGGCACTGCAGGCATGAAGTATCCGCTGGCGGGCTGGAACTGGTTGATGATGGCGTTGGCTGGCATGGCCCTCATGCCAGCGATGCGCTGCACATACTGGTTAGTGAGGTGGGCTTTGCGATCTTCTTTGCGCTGAGCCAAGGCCACGTAGAGTGGCTTGGAGCCCACGATGCGCCCATTCATCTCAGTCACAGCCTTGGTGGCCTCCTCAGGAGAGGAGAAGCAGACGAACCCAAAGCCCTTGGACCGCCCCTCCTCCAGCATCACCTGCATTGAGAGAAGTCAGCTGTGTTTTTCTGGATAACATACTACAAATACAAAACTAAAAAAGGGGTCATTGTTGTTGTACCACATTTACCTCTGCTAAACTCTCTCACCTTGGCACTGGTGATGGACCCGAATGGGGTAAACTCCTTTCGCAGTTTCTCGTCGTCAATGGTGTCGTCCAAGTTTTTAATGTAAAGGTTAACGCCCTGAAACCAGAAATACAGTCGTGACCCACACACATACTCAGCCTGGCTTGTTGTCTAATGGGTGGGTACTATGAAACAATATGTCAGGTTGAATGATGGCATTTGTTTCTTATCAGTGTTCTATTAGACATAGTGGTGCCAGAGGAGGTGACTGACCTGGTAACGGCTGATCCTCTCCTGTTTCAACATCTCAAACTTTCTCTTTAGCTCTGCCTGCCGTTCCATCTTCTTCTGAGCACGCCCCACGAAGACTGTCTTCCCGTTGAACTCTAGACCGTTCATCTCCTCACATGCCTGAGTAGAGATTCATTCTTACAAGCAGTGTATATGTAATAAACCCATAAGTTAACAATGTGATGAGTGATTGTTTCAGTATTTTTCCACCAACCATGAAATCCCACCGACTTGTATTGACAACTGTTGTCGTGTGGGTATAATATACCTACCTACCTTGTTAGCGTCCTCGTGTTTCTCGTAACTCACAAAGCCAAAACCTCTGGATTTGCCACTGGGGTCAGCCATAACCCTCACACTGAGAGTTTTACCTGCAGGGAGGAAAAGGGAATAATTTGGACTCCGGTATATGAGTTTGGAGAAAGGCAAGTTCATGTCTAGGTTCCTTGGGTGGATTTCAAGACTAATGTGAAAAACTAAATGGCTCCACTAATGAGAAAACTCAGTATGAATCTGTGTCGCAGCTTACCGTATTGATCAAACATTTCCTTTAGCTTGTCATCATTCATGTCGTCTCCAAAGTTCTTGATATAGACGTTGGTGAACTCCTTTGCTTTGGCCCCCAGTTCTGCCTCCCTCTCCTTCCGAGACTTGAATCGTCCAACGAACCTAAACACAGCGAGAGAGCAGCGACAACTCTTGTAAAACAGTCCTGAGCAGGAGGGAGAAAGGGACTGTGATCCATCTCTCATGTTTTTCATCTGAGACACATGTTTTCTGGCTTCAAGCTGGTGTTCACAGCACTGACATTGAGGATGCCCAGACATGACTACTAAATAGAAGGAAGCACTTCGTATAAGACAAAACCACATTGAGTCAGTCAAGGACTTCTCAGGAACAACATTGATCAACCTTCTTGCACGGTTTATGGCACCACAATCAGGAAAACAGAGCATTCATGCTATACACCCAGAACACAGCACACAAACAATGACATTTCCTGGTCCAAGACCTGAAGGATGGAGGGACAGAGGTTCATAAAGAGGAAAGCTGAGGATCAAACGAGCTTGTTGGAGCATCTTCCTCACCTCAGACTTTACCTTGCTATGCAGACCTCTCCCAATCCGTGCTCCAGTATTGCATTCCTGCACTCGCTCCATCACTAAAACACACAAGCGTGGTTAGACACACATACACACGCCAGGCAGGCAGGGTGGACAAACGTACAGACGGACATTCAGCTGACACGGGGTGTGAGGTGACCAGAGTGTGGACATGTTTTGTAGGTTTCAAAAAAGTAAGCGAGGTGGTAAAGTAAGCACTCCAGTAAGCACTGCAAAAAAACATTCACTGTTAGTTGTGTAGTTCAACAAACCACAAAGAAAGCCATGGTTTATGGGGACTGAGTGTGGGGTGTTATATGGCTCATTATATCTATGTACAGGCCTTTTTGGTTCCAGGTAGAACCCCTTTGGGTTCCATGTGTAACCCTTTCCAGAGGGTTCTACATGGAACCCGAAAGGGTTCTACCTGGAACCGAAAAAAGGGATCTCCTATACCTATGGGGATGGCCAAAGAACCCTTTTTGAGTTCTCTCATTCACCTTCATTATCAGACATTTTTAACTTCCCCCTTAACAAGTTGAATTGTCTTTTGCCTTGTCACAGTATAGGTAAACAGATGAGCTACTACAATCCTTATCAACATCCTAACTGCCCTTGATTGATCTTAACCAGGAGTCTCCAACCCTATTCCTGGAGGTCTACCGTCCTGTAATTTTTCACTCCAACCCTAATCTAGTGCACCTGATTCTAATTATTAGATGATTGATAAGCTGAATCAGGTTAGTTACAACTGGGATTGGAGTGAAAACCTACAAGAGGGTAGATTTCCAGGAACAGGGGCTGCGTTTCAAACTCATTAAAGACATACCCTCCTCCACTTACCCTCGCCTTATGCCCTTGGGGGAATCCCTGCAGCCATCTTTGTCATTGGTCCAAATGATTAACCAAGCAAGGGAAGTTGGCAACCTAAGCCCCTCAGCCCTCGTTTTTGATCGAGTTAGCAAGTGTACAATTATGGTCACTCCGGGCCTGAAATTTCCCATAATTCAATTCACCAAGAAAAGTCAGCCAAAACTTAAAACCAACATTCCCCACCCTCTCCTAGTTAATCAGACACTCACACCTTGCGATCGTTCAGAAGCATGCCGTTCATCTTCTCGATGGCGCGGTCAGCTGCGTCCTGCGTTTCAAAGTGCACAAACGCGTATCCCTGGGATCCATTCTCATCACATACAACCTGTTTGAGAAAAAAATGGATGCCGTTTAAAAAATATATTACATAGTATGTATACACATAATGTGAATACATGGTCATACAGATGTCTGGCCGGAAACACTTCCATCTTACTTTGCAAGAAAGGATGTTCCCAAAGGCAGAGAAGGTGTCATAGAGGGCCTTGTTATCAATGGTCTTGTCCAGGTTCTTGATGAACACGTTGCCCACCCCAGACTTCCTGAGTGAGGGATCTCGCTGTGACCACATGATTCTGATTGGCTTCCCTTTCACCACATCAAAGTTCATGGTGTCCAGGGCTCTCTCGGCTAGAGGGCAGGGGGAGAGGTCAGAGGGTAGAGTCAGGGTGTTAACTTACAACATTAAAAACATCTCATCCACTGGGTCCACTACACCATGTTGTTTATGCTATTTAGTGCCCACTTGGAATCATGGACACCACACCACTCTGCATGTTACACCAAATGTACGCCTCCCAATCATTCACTCCACCAAATTGTGCCCTAGTGGACAAGACTAGAAGTTATTCCTGGTCATGTGGTCAGAAAAAAGTACTGGCCCCAGTTTAAGGCACATTGTTTTAAAGAACCCACACTACTATTGGAGTGTCCTAACTACTAACTAGACCATGTGACTATGGAGTCTGACCCCCGCCTGCCACCACACTGACCAGCTGTTAGGGGAGGGCACACGGCGCTCACAGACACATGTGGCCTGCAAGGCACTTCTGGTCCTAAGTCATCATTTATGCACACTCATAATGAATATAAACAATGGGATACATACTGTACATGTACGGTTATAATTCAAATGGGGCAAATGGCTCTTGAAAACGTGACATTCTTTAACAGGTTCTCTTTTAGAGGTTCTAATTAATACCAGCCACTATTCATTTAATTTGTCCAAACTACATTTGCTGCCAGTGTGCTGTCACTTCGATTTACATTTCTAGATCTGCCTATCGTTATTTATGTTGTGCCAGTTAGCGTTTTCCTGCTGCTCATGTTCATCTGGGCACACGTGCCAACCAGAGACCTCCCCTTTGTTTCCGTCACTCCACAGCAACACACACCCGGGCTTTAGAGCTAAACAAAACGGAGCTCCCTTGCGTCTGCTGGCATCAGCAGTTAGCTGTGCCATTGTACTTCACACAAACCAGCTCAGAGATGGTGTGTGATGGTTTCTCGTTGTCCGTCTAGTTCTGGAAGGTTCCCATGGCCAACCTTGATGAAAAAACATTAGCACTATGTGGAGCTGGGATTGCTGAATGGATGAATAGTAGAAATAGATAAACACATCAAACAAGAGGTGAACTGAATGTAACACACACAAAACCCTTGAAGTGAACTTCACAGGTCAATGCGATATACTAGAAATGTATTTTGTCAAAACTGAAAACTGGATATTTTATTCTAGGTGAGGCAGGTAGCAACCCTAATATATTCTGTCAAACATTACCCTTAAATGGAGACTTTATAGGGTTTTAGATATTATAGGCAGGGAATATTTAGGCTGACAGAGATATTTAGAGAGGGGTACTGAGAGTATGTGCTGGTGTGGAATGTGAGTTGAGCATTATCTGCCTGCCATTGATGGGAGACACATTCAACAAGAATGTTCAGATGATCAAGACCAGGTCTTGAGACTTAAATGCAGCGGTGACATGCTGAAAGTGGAGATGGTCAGCCAAAGCGACTTCAGACACATGAAGGAAGACTACTCTTCTCAAATGCACTGAACAAAAATATGAAAACACAACCATTTCAAAGATTTTACTGAGTTACAGTTCATATAAAAGGAAATACCTGAACTGAATTCATTTAAATAAATTCACTAGGCCCTAAATCTATGGATTTCACTTGACTGGGAATACAGATATGCAACTGTTGGTCACAGATACCTTAAAAATGAAAAAGGTAGGGGTGTGGATCCAAAAACCAGTCAGTATCTGGTGTGACCACCATTTGCCTCTCCTTCGCATAGAGTTGATCAGGCTGTTGATTGTGGCCTGTGGAATGTCACACTCTCCTCTTCAATGGCTGTGTGAAGTTCCTGGATATTGGCGAGAACTGGAAGATTGTCTTACTCGTCAATCCAGAGCGTCCCAAACATGCTCAATAGGTGACATGTCTGGTGAGTATGCAGGCCATGGAAGAACTGGGACATTTTAAGCTCCCAGGAATTGTGTACAGATCCTTGCGACATGGGGCCGTGCATTATCATGCTGAAACATAGGTGATGGAGGTGAATGAATGGTACGACAATAGGCCTCAGCATCTCGTCATGGTATCTCTGTGCATTCAAATTGCCATCGATAAAATGCAATTGTGTTCGTTGTCCATAGCTTATGCCTGCCCATGCCATTGCCCCATGGTGGAGGTGGGGTTCTCTGTTCACAACGTTGACATTAGCAAACCACTCGCCCACACATGCTGTCTGCCATCTGCCCAGTACAGTTGAAACCAGGATTAATCCATGAAGAACACACTTCTCCAGTGTGCCAGTGGCCACCGAAGGTGAGCATTTGCCCACTGAAGTCGGTTACAACGCCAAACAGCAGTCAGGTCAAGACACTGGTAAGGATGACGAACACGCAGATGAGCTTCCCTGAGACGGTTTCTAACAGTTTCTGCAGAAATTCTTCAGTTGTGCAAACCCAGTTTCATCAGATGCCCGAGTGACTGGTCTCAGACAATCCCGCAGGTGAAGAAGCCAGATGTGGAGGTCCTGGGCTGGCGTGGTGAGGCCGGTTGGACGTACTGCCGAATTTTCCAAAACGACATTGAAGACAGCTTATGGTAGAGCAATTAACATTAAATTCTCTGGCAACAGCTCTGGTGGACATTCCTGCAGTGAGCATGCCAATTGCACGCTACCTTTACATCGAGACGTCTGTGGCAATGTGTTGTGTGACAAATCAGCAAATTGTAGAGTGGCCTTTTACTGTGGATGGATTATCTTAGCAAATGAGAAATTCTCACTTAACAGACAAACAAACTTGTGCACAAAATCTTAAAGAAATAAGCTTTTTGTGCGTATGGAACATTTTTGGGATCTGTTATTTCAGCTCATGAAACATGGGACCAACACTTTACATGTGGAGTTTATATTTTTGTTCAGTGTATGTGGTAGTAGTTGTACTAGACTTTTACTTCCTGACATGATGCTAGGTTGAAGATGACAAAGATTAAAAGCAAACTCATGCTTGACCCAACAATGTAGTCGGAGACTTCGTCTGGAGAGTGTGACGGCATAACGAAGCCCCGGGAGGCATGCAGAGGCCAAATCATGCGCCGTACCGCATCGCCTTTCCCTTCTCAAATGTTCAAACAATACAGAGAGCTCCGTATTGACATGATTTGATGATCTCAGGTGGGGGCGGGTGGTCTTGTATAAACATAAACTCACTTCCTTGACAACTTACTTCACAATAGCTCTGCTCAGCGCAAGAAGTATGAAAGCCCTGGCGTATGCATCGCAGTAAACGCTGTACGGCCACTTCAGACGTCAAATTGACCATGCCTTTAAAACAACGGGATTCTAATATCCCATAACTCTTTGCAACAATGGGAATAGCTATGCTAGTTAGCAATGGCGCTGGTAACAGGTTTGTGATGTTGTCTAAACCTGTATATTCACGACCTAGACATGACGTTATATTGTGTTTGTGATCAAAATACAACCTCCAGTTAATATTGCCATGGGGTTCTCTCTACACTGGCTCAGACAAGTGATGGCAGGTGCAATATGAAAACATCCCAAACTGTATAAACAGTCGGCAGACACAGACACCTTCATAGAACACAAATTATAGCTCAATCCTGCCAGGTCACACTCACCAACAAATACAGCATTCTACTGTAGATGATAACTCTACATTGGATAATGAGAAGAGTGATTGTTGAATCAAGTGGTATATCAAAGCATGACATTCTGTTGTATTTCAGACTTCTCACAATAGCCACAGGATTGGGGCTTGGACTGACTCCCAATGCAAATGCTGGAAATTCCTCAAGTGTGTACCCTTGTATGGCGTAAATTGGGAGTGGATTTAGGAAAGAAATTGTAAGCCCCTAAAACATGAGTAAAACATTACAGATCCACATGTAGAGAAGAACATGGAGATGTGAAGTACACGACCCTTCAACAATTACTCAAAAAATCCAACCATAAATAGGTGTTACATCCCAGAGAAAAGTTCCTGCTTCTACAAATACATTCCTGCTATCTATTCAGACTTATTCTTTTCAGATCAGATGACACACAAATGCATGACATAACATGATCCAAAGAAAGCAGAGAAATGCACAAGTTAATGTTCAGATGTGCCTTTTCTTCCTCTCTCTGTGTGTGTAAGGCAGCAGGGGAGGCGATGGGAATTAATTTCACTGCAGAACAGTTTCCTGGTGGCCCTTTAAATAGGAGCTGAAAAATGGGTCACTTTGGGTTCCAGCGTTTCCCAAACTCAGTCCTCGAGACCCCAAGGGGTTCACATTTTGGTTTTTGCCCCAACACTACACAGCTGATTCAAATGATCAAAACTTGATGATTAGTTGATTTGAATCAGCTGTGTAGTGCTAGGGCAAAAGCCAAAACATGGGATCCTGAGGACAGAGTTTGTGAAACCCTGGGTTAGGCAGTGTGGAGCAGTACTCTGGAGCAAAACTGTAGCGCCACTTATTCAAAGGTAAATGCAGAACACAGACAGAAGCCTGGCTACAACATGTACAAAGCAGGAGTCTTGGAGCAGATTCTGGTCAATCCTCCAACACTGTCAGATGGAAGAAGTGGGCCATCATTGCTATATGGGTCAAGAGATACTATTCCAAATGTGTACTTTTCCACTCAACGGAGTTGGTCCATGCAAGGCAAAAAGTCGTTGAGTCTGTACAGTATGCTTTAGTAGACTGACTGTGCCATGCATGGTTCTGAGCAAGTTTACTTGAGTCCAAAGTGAAGGAAAACATTTATCCTCTCCCATTAATTTTGTTAATTGCAGAGTTGGGGCTTAGCCTACACCTCTTAGATTGCTTTTGTATTGGTATGTTTGCACTAGATAGTGGAGTCGGGAGGTAACAACAGAGCTCTATATAGGTAACATAGGTGTGAATGATGGAGATATGATCAAAAATAGGTGTGAATTATGTAGATATGTTCAGAAGTATGTGGACACCTGCTCATTGAAAATCTTATTCTAAAATCATGGGCATCAATACAGAGTTGGTCCCCGCTTTGCTGCTATAACAGCCTCCACTCTTCTGGGAAGGATATCTACAAGATGTTGGAACATTGCTGCGGGGACTTGCTTCCATTCAGCCACAAGAGCATTAGTGAGGTCGGGTACTGATGTTAGGGGATTAGGCCTGGCTCGCAGTGTGCGTTCCAATTCACCCCAAAGCTGTTCGATGGGGTTGAGGTCAGGGCTCTGTGTAGGCCAGTCAAGTTCTTCCATGCCGATCTCAACATACCATTTCTGTATGGACCTCATTTTGTGCACGGGAGCATTGTCATGCTTAAACAGGAAAGGGCCTTCGCCAAACTGTTGCCACAAAGTTGAAAGCTTTAAGATTTCCCCTCACTGGAACTAAGGGGCCTAGCCTGAACCATGAAAACAGCCCCAGGCCATTATTCCTCCTCCACCAAACTTTACAGTTGGCACTATGCATTAGGGCAGGTAGAGTTCTCCTTGAACGACACTTGGCATTGCACATGGGGATCTTAGGCTTGTGTGCTGTTGCTCGGCAAAGGAAACCCATTTCATGAAGCTCCCGACAAACAATTATTGTGCTGACGTTGCGTCCAGAGGCAGTTTGGAACTCTGTAGTGAGTGTTACAACCGGGGACCTGTTGTGAGCTTGTGTGACCTACCACTTAGCGTATGAGACGTTGATGTTCCTAGACTATCCACTTCACAATAACAGCACTTAAGTTGACTGGGGCAGCTCTAGCAGGGCAGAAATTCACTAACTTGTTGAAAAGGTGGCATCCTATGACGGTGTCATGTTGAAAGTCACTGAGCTCTTCAGTAAGGCTCATCTCTACTGCCAATGTTTGTCTATGGACATTGCATGGCAGTGTGTTCGATTTTATACACCTTTCTACAACGGATATGGCTCAAATAGCCGAATCCACTAATTTGATGGGGTGTCTAAACTTTGGTATATATTGTGTACTTTCTAACGGGAAATCATAACAATCGATACTCATTAAAAGCAAGATGTGCTTTACATTGTATCCTCTTAGACAGATGCACAGAATAACACGGACATGCTCAAATCAAAGATCAAATCAACTCTTCACCGTAATGCAAACAAACACCGATTTTGAGGCATGCTTTTTTTCTTACCGTCCGTGGGTTGCGAGAAATTCACATAGGCATAACCCAGAGAGCGTCGGGTGATCATATCACGACACACTCGAATAGACAGCACTGGTCCAGCTGGGCTGAATTTCTCATACAGCATAGCTTCAGTGATATCAGGGTGCAGGTCGCCAACATATAGAGAAGCCATTGGATAACTCCCCTCATTCGCTGTGTTCATTTCTTGAAGTGCATAAAATGTATGAATTATTCCCTCGCGTTAGCCACGAGAATTGTTCGCCGGGGCAGAATCTGTGCGTAATGAGCCTAAGACGCTCTTTCCACCAAAATGTGACTTGACCTAAAAGTATTCCACGACTCGCTGAGGAGAAAAGAAAAAAAGAGACAGCTAAAACATAATTGAATTTCGGCGTATTCTCCTGAAAATTCGGTTTGTCCAAAACGTCGGTTTAAACCCGAGGCCTATTATTAACCCCCAAATAATGTTTTGCGATTTAAAATATTTTTTAGATTACGACAGCTACTTATTTTTGAGATCTTATGAATTTTTTTTTTTTTTTGTGTTTGTGTTTTTTTTTTAAGTTGTTAAAGAACGGTGAGTTACACTCACGGTTGTTTTGTGGCTGGGGAAAGAGACTGCGTGGGAAAAGCATGGGCACTATATAGACAGTGCAGTGCGCAGAAGAAATAGACGGGGTCAAACTTGTGATAGGAAAAAAAACTGAGCATGCGTTGTAAAAGGGAGCGCGGCGGGTGTTCCGTCACAACTACTCAACACAAATCCCTACAGCGACATCTGGGAGTGACCACAGCTTTTTGCCATTGACCAGGTTTATTAAACCCCCCAAAAAATCAGTACGACATGTGTAGGGTAACATGGGGTAAAACTACCCACCTAAGATCAATGACTAATTGCTGAAAAAAAGTTAGGATATTTTTAACATTTTATTTTTAGGTGGATGATGGTCATGCTTATGGTAACGAACTAGGATGGAAAATGGCTGCAGTTGACAATTAAAAAAAAAAAAAAAATGTAATTTTTATGTAAGGAGCATTTGATTAGTTGAGGACGATTTATTTGGTCAAGTGTGATTATATCTACAACTTTTTCTAAACGACAAAAAAATAAATATTATATATATATTTACCTCATTGTTTTGATGGAATGACTTCAAACTGATGAAAAAACAGAAAATTGTAGCTGATCAGGACTAGTTGCAACCAAAGGAACTGTTAACTGTATTAACTGTATTATCACACAGAGGGCGTCTCACCCCATTAGTGGTGGAAAAAGTACTCAATTTTCTAAATTCTACTTGAGTTAAAGTCTAAAAGTATTTGGTTTAAAATATACTTAGTGCATTCAGAAAGGATTCAGACACCTTGACTTTTTCCACATTTTGTTAAATTACATCCTTATTCTAAAATGGATTAAATAAATACAAATCCTCAATCTACACACAATACCCAATAATGACAAAGCGAAAACAGGTTTTTAGAAGTGTTTGGAAATGTCAAAAAAACAGAAATACCTTATTTACGTAGGTATTCAGACCCTTCGCTATAGGACTCGAAATTGAGCTCAGTTGCATCCGGTTTCCATTGATTATCCTTGAAGATGTTTACACAACTTGATTGGAGTCCACCTGTGGTCAATTCAATTGATTGGATGTTATTTGGAAGGGCGCACGCATGTCTATATAAGGTCCCACAGTTGACAGCGCATGTCAGAACAAAAACCAAGCCATGAGGTCAAAGGAATTGTCCGTAGAGCTCTGAGACACGAGTGTGTCGAGGCACAGATCTGGGGAAGGGTACTCCAAAATGTCTGTAGCATTGCAGGTCCCCAAGAACATAGTGACCTCCATAATTTTTAAATGGAAGATGTTTAGAACCACCAAGACTCTTCCTAGAGCTGGCTACCCGGCTAAACTGAGAAATCGGGGGAGAAGGGCCTTGGTCAGGGAGGTGACCAAGAGCCCAATGATCACTCGGACAGAGCTCCAGAGTTCCTCTGTGGAGATGGGAGAACCTTCCAGAAGGACAACCATCTCTGCAGCACAACACCAATCAGACCTATATGGTAGAGTGGCCAGACCATGAGAAAGGCACTTGAGAGCCCACTTGGAGTTTGCCAAAAGGCACCTAAAGGACTCTGACAATTATAAACAAGATCCTCTGGGCTGATGAAACTAAGATTGAACTCTGGCCTGAATGCCAAGTGTCACGTCTGGAGGAAACCTGGCACCAACCCTACGGTGAAGCATTATGGTGGCAGCATAATGCTGATTCACATCAATGCGCTATGTAGATATCAATAAGTTATATCTGTATCGCCATAGACAACACCTCTGCTGTCATCCTTACCTCCAAGTGTTTATTCAAGTTGGATCATCTTAGGTTGCCGACAGCAGTCGCATCATTGGAAGACATAGTTTGGACTGTAGCCTACAAAAGCCCACTCCTACGCTTTTCCCGCAATCCATCAAACACATTTGGTGTGTCATCATAGTGCTCTCTGACTTGTGGTCAGACTCGATCAGGTGGAACGAACTTAAACTTTTGCCTGTTTTCAATTATGATTTGAATGTCATTGAGAACAGAGAAGTGTCAAAAAAAATCTAACATCTTTTCTGAATTTCAAAGTACTCCTTGAAGTAATCTAGTTTTTCAAAAATGTCTAATCTGATTACAATATTTTTGCTGGTAATATAATGGATTACAGTTACCATTATTTGCAATCCCTTACATGTAACGTAATACATGTAATCCGTTACACCCCAACCCTGGCTGTGTGGATGTTTTTCAGCGGCAGGGACTGGGAGACTAGTCAGGATTGAGGGAAAGATGAACGGAGCAAAGTACAGAGAGATCCTTGATGAAAACCTGCTCCAGAGCCCTCAGGATCTCAGTCTGGGGCGAAGGTTCACCTTCCAACAGGACAATGACCCCAAGCACTCAGCCATGACAATGCAGGAGTGGCATCTCTGGAGAGACCTGAAAATAGCTATGCTCCCCATCGAACCTGATAGAGTTTGAGAGAATGGGAGAAACTCACCAAATACAGGTATGCCAAGCTTGAAGCGTCATACCCAAGAAGACTCGAGGCTGTAATCACTGCCAAAGGTGCTTCAACAAAGTACTGATTAAAGGGTCTAAATAATTATGTAAATGTGTTATTTCAGTTTCATTTTTAATAAATTAGCAAAAATGTCAACCTGTTTTTGCTTTGTCATTATGGCGTATTGTGTGTAGATTGATGAGGGGAAAAAATGAGTACATTTTAGAATAAGGCTGTAATGTAACAAAATGTGGAGAAAGTCGAGGGGTCGGAATACGATCCGAATGCACTGTACGTACATGCACAGCAGTGTTCTAGAATATTGGACTGTTGGCTTTCATACTTTTCAAATTTTCAGAGCAGATCAAGCAATTTCTCCAACTGTCAACACATTTTAAAATGAATAGAGGATGCATACCGGTGATGCATTGGTTGGGAATTGTGGGGAGGTGCTGGTTAGGGCTGTTTGTACCCTGCACATGGTGGTCTCAGTGCCATGTAGCTACAATGGGATACTAGACTATTGCATCAGTGTCTTTGGACTGTGATTTATGTAACCATAATGCTCACTCCACATTTAATTCTAAATGCCTAGGCTTGCTGCTTGCAATGTTTTTCAACTGTAAAAAATGTTTATTTGCAGGACAAAGACTTAGAATGCCTGAAGTGCATCGCTTTGCTTTTCTGGTTGGCTAGCAAGTTTCACCATCCAATTATTTCAGATCTAGCCTACAGGAGTGCAAGTTTCACCATCCAATTATTTCAGATCTAGCCTACAGGAGTGCAAGTTTCACCATGGCACGGACTGTATACATTGGGACATGAGAATTATTATAATATGTCAATTATAGAACTCTATAGGCTACAGGCTGGCTTTCTCAGGCTATAGGCGATCTGATACATTACACAGATCGGTGTGAGGGCATGTAAACCGTCACCAATGTATTAATGAGAATATTCGGCCTACATAGGTAATGGAAACTTCTATGATATCATGGTGGTCTGCAAACAAATGTTTGAATGTGCTCATACATAACAGCATGAACAGCAATGTGCTCATACATAACCTAATCAGGTGTAACAGTATAGCTTCCGTCCCTCTCCTCGCCCCTACCTGGGCTTGAACCAGGAACCCTCTACACACATCGACAACAGCCACCCTCGAAGCATCGTTACCCATTGCTCCACAAAAGCCACGGCCCTTGCAGAGCAAGGTGAACAACTACTTCATGGTTTCAGAGTGAGTGACGTCACCGATTGAAACGCTATTAGCTCGCACCCCACTAACTAGCTAGCCATTTCACATCGGTTACACAGAATTAACCCGGTGTTCTCATTTAGGCTTACTTACCTTACTCCAGGAGTCCATAGTCTCAGACTAACTAAGCCAAATTTAAGCCACGTTCATGAAAACTACTTAAATGCCCTAGTTTAACTAGTACACATTAAGGCCTACTCCTGACTTAATCTAAACCCTATCTGTGAAACCGGCCCGAAGTGTTTGTTGTCATTCAACAAGAGAAGACTAGTTTTCATGTAGATGTTTTTACTTGAGAAATACTGCACCAAACATCTTAGCTTGATGTAAGTTTGTGTGACTATGACCTCTTGAAAAATGTATAAATGAATGACAGATTACTTGATTTAGTAAGTGTTTCTATGTTGTTGCTACTGTGGGTCAAGAGAGACATACAACAGTAATATTTCCGCTTTGTTCTCATTTTTCAAGCGAAAGTCTTTTTGGGAGTATGAGAGAGGGGTGCGATAGTGGACCGACCGACCCGGAGACACCATTGGAAATTCACCAAGGTCCAGGAATCTGAAGATTGAGCTGAGGAGGACGTGCTTGCGAGCATGGAGAGGGTAGAGATAGTCAGACTAGTAAAGTGTGCTAAGGAACAGAAGCTGGATATTGGAGAAAGGCCATCAGTTCTACCAGACAATACAGCTGATGAAGGTGCATGAACTTGGTGAACGGATAGACGTGGTTATGAGCAGTGAAGAAGAAGGTGAAGTGCAGAGGGAAGATGCGTGTTGAGGAAGAATAGCACCAAGTACAAACTGTACTCTGCTGTCTCTGATGGCTCAGAAATGTAACCTGATGAGAATGAATTACCTGCGGTGGCAGGTGCGGTGAAGACCTCCGAGTCCAAACCTCGCCCCCTATGGTCATGCAAAGGATGATTCTGGCTCAGTGGAAGTGAAGTTCTTGAAGAAAGTGGATCCCCCCTGCCTTTTGTCTGACCCATATGTAGTATCAGGCTGGGTAGAAAATAATTTGAGTACTGTTAAATGAGTGAAGGTAGCTCGAAGTGGACTTGTGAGGATTTTCTGTGTTTCTTCTGCCCAGAGGGAGCGGGCACATCGCATCACGCACCTCAGAACAAGACCTGTGACTAGCTTTGCTCTCCGGAGCATGGTGCCTTTGAAAGGAGTGATTATTGGGGTTGCGTTAAGTGTTGAGGTGGAGTAACTGAAATTGAAGATTCCCTGTATCTGTGACGCCCGCCGTTTGGTGCAACGCAGACCCGGTGGTGAGCATGGTGAAACTGAGAAGATACTGTCTGTCCTTTTGAGGTTTTGAAGCAGTCTTGTCAGTTAAGATTCTTATTTACAATGATGGCCTAGGAACAGTGGGTTAACTGCCTTGTAAAGGGGCAAAACGACAGATTTTTACCTTGTCAGCTCAAGGATTCGTTCTAGCAACCTTTCAGTTACTGGCCCAACGCTCTAACCACTAGGCTACCTGCCGACCCCACTAGGCTTCCTGTCACCCCTATATATATTGTATCCTATCATTAGTTACCTAAAATATAGATGTATGCATTATACAAACATATGCTAATCCTTCAGGAGGGCTTTGAGGGAGATAATAAAAAATAAAGAGCCCTACTAACTTCTAAAAAACCCTACCCCATCCCCTCCCAACATCAATAACCCTACACTTCTATATTTCCCTCTCTGCAACATACTTACACCAATATAACACATGCTCCACCGTTTCATCGACCCTGCAATCCAGACACATACCATTTACATGCTTGCCAACCAGATGTAATGACGAGTTCAATGTCCTAGGCGCAACCGAGCAAACAACACCTCTTCCTTCCTATTCTGACCTTTGAATCTTGGTCCACCGACATTTCTCTGGAGGGCATATAAATACCGGCCCTTGGTCTCAGTCCCATCTCTTCTGCCACACATCTATCAAAATTGCTCTGATATTACATTTGGCCTCAGCTCCATCCAGTGGAGCATGAATATCAATTATATCTAGTTTTAAAGCCCCTTTGCCTATCTGGTCTACAATTTCACTCCCTTCCACACCCAGTCTCTCGATTCTCCTTAATAGCGTTAATGCTTGCAATAGTAGATCACTCCTATTAGATTTTCCAGAGGATAAACTACTCAATACAGAAAGAGAATCTGAGCATAATACAATTCTGACAGGTTGAACATCCTCCACCTACTGGAGGGCAGCCACTATTGCCAACATTTCAACAGAGTACAGACAGTTAATCTGTTAGTCTTCTACATATCTGCAGATAAAATTCAGGAATGTAAAAGCCTGCTCCTGTGCGCCCACAATCTGGGTCCTTGGATCCATCTGTGAAAAACTGTAAAAATGCATAAACTTCTACCAATGTCATTGTCAACCAGTTTCCCTATATCACTGACTTCTGACCAATCTTTTATTTTTTAATAGCTAGCCTTATTGTTTGGTGTGTTATTAGGCTATTATTACACAGGCAGCCCAATTATTTCTTCCACAAAATTGGTCTTTTGACCAATCACATTAGATATTTTCACATCAGCTCTTTTTCAGCAAAAAAAAACTAGACAGTTTTTTCTCAATCTCTTAATTCAAAGACTCAATCATGGACACTCTTACTGACAGTTGTGGCTGCTTTGCGTGATGTATTGTTGTCTCTAATTTCTTGCCCTTTGTGCTGTTGTCTGTGCCCAATAATGTGTGTACCCTGTTTTGTGCTGCTACCATGATGTGTTGCTACCACGTTGATGTCATGTTGTGTTGCTACCATGCTGTGTTGTCTTAAGTCTCTCTTTATGTAGTGTTGTCTCCCTTATCGTGATGTATGTTTTGTCCTATATTTGTATATACTGTAAATGGCAGCATTCCAGCTGCATACCACCCTGCATACCACTACTGGCTTGCTTCTGAAGCTAAGCAGGGTTGGTCCTGGTCAGTTCCTGATGGGAGACCAGATGCTGCTGGAAGTGGTGTTGGAGGGCCAGTAGGATCCCAATGCCCCAGGGCAGTGATTGGGGACACTGCCCTGTGTAGGGTGCCGTCTTTTGGATGGGACGTTAAACGGGTGCTGACTCTCTGAGGTCATTAAAGATCCCATGGCACTTATCATAAGAGTAGGGGTGTTAACCCCGGTGTCCTGGTTAAATTCCCAATCTGGCCCTCAAACCATCACGGTCACCTAATAATCCCCAGTTTACAATTGGCTCATTCCTCCCCCTCCTCTCCCCTGCAACCTAGGTGTCTGGCTAGACTGCAAACTCTCCTTCCAGACTCATATCAAACATCTCCAATCCAAAATCAAATCTAGAGACGGCTTTCTATTTCGGAACAAAGCCTCCTTCACTCACGCTGCAAAACTTATCCTAGTAAAACTGACTATCCTAACGATCCTAGACTTTGGCGATGTCATCTACAAAATAGCTTCCAATACTCTACTCAGCAAACTGGATGCAGTTTATCACAGTGCCATCCGTTTTGGCCCTCGCTACATGTTCGTCGCCAGACCCACTGGCTCCAGGTCATCTACAAGTCTATGCTAGGTAAAGCTCCGCCTTATCTCAGTTGACTGGTCATGATGGCAATACCCACCCGTAGCACGCGCTCCAGCAGGTGTATCTCACTGATCATCCCTAAAGCCAAAACCTCATTTGGCCGCCTTTCCTTCCAGTTCTCTGCTGCCTGCGACTGGAACGAATTGCAAAAATCCCTGAAGTTGGAGACTTTTATCTCCCTCACCAACTTTAAACATCTGCTATCAGAGCAGCTAACCGATCGCTGCAGCTGTACATAGTCTATCGGTATATAGCCCACCCAATTTACCTACCTCATCCCCATACTGTTTTTATTTTATTTACTTTTCTGCTCTTTTGCACACCAGTATCTCTACCTGCACATCATCATCTGATCATTTATCACTCCAGTGTTAATCTGCTAAATTGTAATTATTCACTCCTATGGCCTATTTATTGCCTACCTCCTCATGCCTTTTGCACACAATGTATATAGATTATTTTTTTTCTAATATGTTATTGACTTGTTTATTGTTTACTCCATGTGTAACTCTGCGTTGTTGTCTGTTCACACTGCTATGCTTTATCTTGGCCAGGTCGCAGTTGCAAATGAGAACTTGTTCTCAACTAGCCTACCTGGTTAAATAAAGGTGAAATAAAAAAAATAAAAAAATATTGAAATAAAAAAAATAAAAAAATATTCCCCAGGTTGTTGCTGCAAATGAGAACGTGTTCTCAGTCAATTTACCTTGTAAAATAACGGATAAATACTTGTTTTTTTATTTTCTTTTTAATCTCAGCCTTTTACCTTTTGGTAGGCCGTCTTTGTAAATAAGAATGCGTCCTTATGTTAACTGACTTGTTAACTGATTTGCCAAGTTAAATGAAGGTTAAATAAATTAAAAGAGATGATCTGGTTGGTCAAAAGACCAATTAGTGAAAAAATATCAAATCGAATTGTATTTCGTATAGTGTATTTCGTACACCGTACAGTGGAATGCGTACTGACAAGCTCTTAACCAATAACGCTTTAAGAAGTTAATAAAAAATATCAAAAATAATAATAATAATAGATAAGTTAAAATAAACGGACTGCCTGTATAAACGCAGCCTTACATTACTTGTTTACCTATATATGTGTAGGTAGGCTACGTCATTGGAAATACAGTATAAATTCCTTTCTGATCAGTTTTGACAGAGAACTATTATTTCACAGGTAATAGCCAACTCGAGGCGGAGCGTAGCGTCCTCAAACTGAAGCACGGGTTGGATTCCATGCAGGTGTGCGGAAAGAGAAGAGAACGAACAAAGCAGAAGCGGCGTTCGCTGTTTCAAGAGCCAACTGGCGATACAGAAATACCTTTAAAATGACTTGAGTGCAAACGGAATTCAACATGGGGAATTTAGGTGAGTTTACTTGTATTCATTGTACGGATATGTAGTTTAAATGGAAGTGAAGATACGTAGGCTACTTCAGAAGTGTGAGTTACCAATCTGAGCATTATTTTCTGGGTGGGGTCGGCATGCCGAAGTTTTTTTTTTTTTTGTAGAGTGTCTGTCATAAAAGGAACTACCATGGGATGTCGTCGTGTTTCTAGCAAATGTCGTTTCCAGTATAATGCATATACTACATATGTAGTCTAACTATCTGGCTATCTGATTTAATATAGTAACATTAAACAGTATGAATAACAGAACGTGGGTCAATAACGTCATTTCCCAGTTTGAACAATGATTGCTCATTAGGCGGGCGTAAAGTAATAATATTGGTTGTGTATGCCTATTCGTAAACAACTGATGGATTAGTAGATGAGGAATAGTAGCGGATCGCAATATCATCACTTACACTAAGGAGCAGGCCTGAATTGACCAATTGTATTTCGGTTTAGCTGGGTGAGAGGAGGCTAAACTTTAAAACTACCTGGTTCAATTTGCTTTAGAGAAGGTGGCATAAAGTGAATTATCTAGGCCCCTCTTTTATTTTCATAGACAGGGGCTGGTAGCCTAATAGTCTTATACTTTGTGCATTGTTTAGCATACTGTATTTTCTTCTCAACAAATGCATAATTAACTTGCAGAGAATGGAAATTGGTCTTTATACTCACAACAGTTACCATTTCTGGTGTTGCCCTGGGTTAGATATGTTGATTCAGTTGTAATTACACTATACATCGCCTTGTTTTCAAACTGTCTGTAACCAGACTAGAAATAGGAGTGGGAGGCCCCGGTGCACAACTGAGCAAGAGGACAAGTACATTAGTGTCTAGTTTGAGAAAGACGACTCCGGGATGCTGGCATTCTAGGCAGAGTTCCTCTGTCCAGTGTCTGTTCTTTTGCCCATCTTAATCTTTTCTTTTTATTGGCCAGTCTGAGATATGGCTTTTTCTTTGCAACTCTGCCTAGAAGGCCAGCATCCCGGAGTCATCTCTTCACTGTTGACTTTGAGACTGGTGTTTTGCTGGTACTATTTAATGCAGCTGACAGTTGAGGACTTGTGAGGCATCTGTTTCTCAAACTAGACACTAATGTACTTTTCCTCTTGCTCAGTTGTGCACCGGGGCCTCCCACTCTTTCTATTCTGGTTCGAGACAGTTTGTGCTGTTCTGTGAAGGGAGTAGTTAGTACACAGCGTTGTACGAGATCTTCAGTTTCTTGGTAATTTCTCGCATGGAATAGCCTTCACTTCTCAGAACAAGAATAGACTGACGAGTTTCAGAATCAAGTACTTTGTTTCTGGCCATTTTGAGCCTGTAATTGAAACCACTAGTGCTGATGCTCCAGATACTCAACTAGTCTAAAGAAGAACAGTTTTATTGGTTATTTAATTAGAACAACAGTTTTCAGCAGTGCTAACATGAATGCAAAAGGTTTTTCTAATGGACAATTAGCCTTTTACAATGATAAACTTGGATTAGCTAACACAACGTGCCATTGGAACACAGGAGTGATGGTTGCTGATAATGGGCCTCTGTACACCTATGTAGATATTCCATTAAAAATCAGCCGTTTGCAGCTACATTAGTGATTTACAACATTAACAAGGTCTACACTGTATTTCTGATCAATTTTATGTTATTTTAATAGACAAATTTGCTTTTCTTTCAAAAACAAGGACATTTCTAAGTGACCTTAAACTTTTGAACGGCAGTGTATTCAAAAGTATGTGGACACCTCTTCAAATTTGTGGATTTGGTTATTTCAGCCACACCTGTTGACATATGTATAAAATTGAGCACACAGCCATGCTATCTCCATAGACAAACATTGGCAGTAGAATGGCCTTACTGAAAAGCTTTGACTTTCAACATGGCACCGTCATAGGATGCCATCTTTCCAACAAGTCAGTTCGTATAATTTCTGCCCTGCTTGAGCTGCCCCGGTCAACTGTAAGTGCTGTTATTGTGAAGTGGAAACATCTAGGAGCAACAACGGCTCAGCCACAAAGTGGTATGCCACACAAGCTCACGGAACGGGACTGCCAAGTGCTAAACCACGTAAAAATGATCTGTCCTTGGTTGCAACACTCACTACCGAGTTCCAAACTGCCTCTGGAAGCAACGTCAGCGCAAGAACTGTTCGCTGGGAGCTTCATGAAATGGGTTTCCATGACAGTGAAGCTGCACACAAGCCTAAGATCACCATGCGCAACGGCAAGCGTCGGATGGAGTGGTGTAAAGCTCACCTCTATTGGACTCTGGCGCAGTGGAAATGCGCTCTTTGGCGTGATTAATCATGCTTCACCATCTGGCAGTCTAACGGACAAATCTGGGTTTGGCGGATGCCAAGAGAATGCTACCTGCCCGACTGTGTAGTTCCAACTATAAAGTTTGGTGGATGAATAATGGTTTGGGCTAGGCCCCTTAGTTCCAGTGAAGGGAAATCTTAACACTACATTATACAATGACATTCTAGACGATTCTGTGCTTCCAACTTTGTGGCAACAGTTTGGGGAAGGCCCTTTCCTGTTAGCGCATGACAATACCCCCATGCACAAAGCGAGGTCCATACAGAAATGGCTTGTCGAGATCGGTGTGAAAGAACTTGACTGGCATGCACAGAGCCCTGACAGAGCCCCTCAACTCCATCAAACACCTTTGCAATGAATTGGAACGCTGACTGCGAGCCAGGCCTAATCCCCTAACATCAGTGCCGACCTCACTAATGCTCTTGTGGCTGAATGGAAGCAAGTCCCCGCAGCAATGTTCCGACATCTAGTGGAAAGCCTTCCCAGAAGAGTGGAGGCTGTTATAGCAGCAAAGGGGGAACAACTCTATATTGATGCACATGGTTTTGCAATGAGATGTTCGACAAGCAGGTGTCCACATACTTTGGGAACTGTAGTGTACATTGAAGTCAGTGTTTACTGTTTACCCACAGATTATCTACAGTGACGAGAAATATTGAAGTAATTTTTCTATCCTCTGCTCCAGGTGTGTGCTGTGCAGACCTGAAGGACAACAAGACCCTTATGAAAATGGGCCTAGGACTGGTGCTGGTGGGACACGTCAACTTCTTGCTGGGAGCGCTGGTACACGGCGTTGTGCTCAGGCACATCAACGTGCATGTTCAAGCCAGGGTCATGGGGTACGCCATCTACATCATCATCGCCCTGGTGGCAGGGCTCGTGGTGAGTGACTGGAGGCTGGCACAGATAATAAAAGCACTGATCATCAGCAGCCAAACTATTCCCTGTGTTGTCCTTACATTGTGTATTGCTCATTTGAGCAGTATATTGTGTTTTGGTTTTCTTTAATCAAGTTATGATTCTTGTTTGGAATACAGTATCAGCCGGTAGTAACAAAGAGCCCAAACACAATTTTGTAAAGGTTGTGACCTTTTGGTGACATTCTGGTAACTTTATCATGTGACCTGATAGTAGTAGTATCTCCGTTTGTGGTCCTTTGGTAGACTGGAGCCATTTTAGTTAGTGAATTGTTGTTCGTACCATTCTAGCCTGTGGGCCAATAGGAACAGTGTATTAGCTAACATGTGACTTGACTTCTGTGTCTTCAGGGAATCATAGCTGGAATAGTAGCCATTGTCCTATCCAAAAACCTGAAAAACAGGATTCTGGTAAATATTGCTTCATTCTCTCCTACAGTAGTTTCTTTCTCCACCTATCATTGACTGGGCAAAATACTGTTTTGTGTTTGTATTTGTCAGAACTTGCCCTTGTGTCTGGGCACGTTTTAGTATCCTCTGGTTCTTTATCTATGTGTGTGGGTGAGTTAAACCCATATTCAAAAATGTCTTGGGTGCCATGTACATTCAAATAAAGGCAGGCATTATCAATACACATGCAAAAATGGAACCCACCCTCCATACACATACATAATTTGTAACTTGTCAGCCAAGTCAAAGAATATATACTGTATAGGCATAATATACACATTTACACTGTTGCATTACAAAGTGGGATTTAACTATACTTTTATCATTGATCTACACAAAATGCTCCATAATATCAAAGTCAAAAAAAAACTACAAATGTGATAAATTCAATAACTAAAATATATAGTCATTGCATAAGTATTCACCCCCTTTGTTTAGGCAAGCCTAAATTAGTTCAGAACTAAACGTTGGCTTAACACATCACAAGTTATATGGACTCACTCTGAAATAATAGGGGTTGACATGATTTTTGAATGATTACCCCTTCCTCATTCATTTGTAAGCACAGCTTCGACGACAAAGACCAGGGAGCTTTTTTGAAAGCCTCATAAAGAAGGGCAGTGACTAGTAGATGGTAACAATAACAAATCAGACATTAAATATACGGTATCTTTTTAGCATAGTCAAGTTAATAATTATGCTGTGGATGATGTATTAAACCACACACACATCAAAGATGCAGCCCTCCTTCTGAACTAAGCCTTAGGACAGCAAGGAAACTGCTAGGGGATGTCACCATGAGGCCGTTACTGATTTTTAAAACGACCATTGGCTGTGATGGGAGAACTGAGGATGATTCAACGACACTGTAGTGACTACAATAATGATAAAACAATACTAATATTGAGAAAATATGTATTCAAGAAGGCACTAAAGTAATACTGCAAAAAAACATGGCAAAGGGACTTTTTGGCCTAAACGCAAAACCTTATATTTGGGACAAACACAACACATCATTGAGTAATTGCCTCATCTTCAAGCATTGTGGTAGCTGCATCGTGATATGGGTATGCTTGACATCTGCAAAGACTGGGGAGTTGTTCAGGATGAAAAGAAACAGGATGGTGTGACGCACAGGCAAAATCCAAGAGGAAATCATGGTTGTCTACTTTACACCAGACACTGGGAGAGGAATTCACCTTTCAGCAGGACAATAACCTACAACACAAAGCCAAATCTACACTGGCGTTGTTTACCAAGGAGACAAGTGAATGTTCCTGAGTGGATAAGTTACAGTTTTGACTTAAGTTTGCTTAACTCTATGGGAACACTTGAAACTTGCTGTCTAGCCATGGACCCAACACCTAGACAGCGCTTGAAGAATTTAGAAAAGAATGGCCAAATATTGCAGAGAATAAGACAGCTGTAATTGCTGCCAAAGGTGTTTCTAACATGTTTTGAAGTTAATAATTATCTAATCAAGGTATATTAGTGTTTTCTTTTTCATTAATCTTTAAATATAATACATTTTCTTCCACTTTGACAGTATTTTGTATAGATCATAGACAAAGGACAATTGTAACACAAGATGAAAGGAAATCCAAGGGGGGTGTAGACTTTACAGTATATAGGCGCTGTACAGTGTGTCTATATATAAAATTGTGCTGAACTGCACCATGTGTAGCCACTTATTTTACTATCCAATAATATTGGTATACACCTAGTACATCCTAGTCTACCTGTCACGTGAGCTTTTTTGATGTTGGTAAATACATTTATGTGACAAAGTATATGGACACCTGCTCGTCGAACATCTCATTCCAAAATCATGGGCATTAATATGGAGTTGCCCTCCCCTTGCTGCTATAACAACCTCCATTCTTCTGGGAAGACTACTGCTGGGACTTGCTTCTATTCAGCCACACGCATTGATATTGGGCGTTCAAATTCTTCCCAAAGGTTTTCGATGGGGTTGCGGTCAGGGCTCTGTGCAGGCCAGTCAAGTTCTTCCGCACCGATCTTGACAAACCATTTCTGTATAGAACTCGCTTTGTGCATGGGGGCATTGTCATGCTGAAACTGTTGCCACAAAGTTGGAAGCACAGAATTGTCTAGAATGTCATTGTATGCTGTAGCATTAAGATTTCCCTTCACTGGAACAAAGGGGTCTAGCCCAAACCATGAAAAACATCGCCACATCATTATTCCTCCTCCACCAAACTTTATAGTTGGCACTACGCAGTCGGGCAGGTACCGTTCTCCTGGCATCCGCCAAATCCACATTTGTCCGTCGGACTGCCAGATGGTGAAGCATGATTCATCACTCCAGAGAACGTGTTTCCACTGATCCAGAGTTAAATGGCGGCGAGCTTTACACCACTCCAGCTGATATTTGGCATTTTGCATAATCTTAGACTTGTGTGCGGCTTCTCTGCATTGGACCCGTTTTATGAAGCTCCCGACGAACAGTTCCTGTGCTGACGTTTCTTCCAGAGACAGTTTGGAACTGTGTAGTGAATGTTGCAACGGGTGTTGCTTAAATAGCAGAATCAACTAATTTTGAAGGGGTGTCCATGTGCTTTTGTGTGTGTATATATATATATATATATATATATATATATATACATACTGCTCAAAAAAATAAAGGGAACACTTACACAACACAATGTAACTCCAAGTCAATCACACTTCTGTGAAATCAAACTGTCCACTTAGGAAGCAACACTGATTGACAATAAATGTCACATGCTGTTGTGCAAATGGAATAGACAACAGGTTGAAATTATAGGCAATTAGCAAGACACCCCCAATAAAGGAGTGGTTCTGCAGGTGATAACCACAGACCACTTCTCAGTTCCTATGCTTCCTGGCTGATGTTTTGGTCACATTTGAATGCTGGCGGTGCTTTAGATCTAGTAGTAGCATGAGACGGAGTCTACAACCCACACAAGTGGCTCAGGTAGTGCTGCTCATCCAGGATGGCACATCAATGCGAGCTGTGGCAAGAAGGTTTGCTGTGTCTGTCAGCGTAGTGTCCAGAGCATGGAGGTGCTACCAGGAGACAGGCCAGTACATCAGGAGACGTGGAGGAGGCCGTTGGAGGGAAACAACCCAGCAGCAGGACCGCTACCTCTGCCTTTGTGCAAGGAGAAGCAGGAGGAGCACTGCCAGAGCCCTGCAAAATGACCTCCAGCAGGCCATAAATGTGTGTCTGTTTCTGACCGTTTGAGCAGACTCCATGAGGGTGGTATGAGGGCCCGACGTCCACAGGTGGGGGTTGTGCTTACAGCCCAACACCGTACAGGACGTTTGGCATTTGCCAGAGACCACCAAGATTGGCAAATTCGCCACTGGCGCCCTGTGCTCTTCACAGATGAAAGCAGGTTCGCACTGAGCACATGTGACAGAGTCTGGAGACGCCGTGGAGAACGTTCTGCTGCCTGCAACATCCTCCAGCATGACCGGTTTGGCGGTGGGTCAGTCATGGTGTGGGGGGCATTTCTTTGGGGGGCTGCACAGCCCTCCATGTGCTCGCCAGAGGTAGGCTGACTGCCATTAGGTACCGAGATGAGATCCTCAGACCCCTTGTGAGACCATATGCTGGTGCGGTTGGCTCTGGGTTCCTCCTAATGCAAGACAATGCTAGACCTCATGTGGCTGGAGTGTGTCAGCAGTTCCTGCAAGAGGAAGGCATTGATGCTATGGACCGCCCGTTCCCCAGACCTGAATCTAATTGAGCACATCTGGGACATCATGTCTCGCTCCATCCACCAACTCCATGTTGCACCAGACTGTCCAGGAGTTGGCGGACGCTTTAGTCCAGGTCTGGGAGGAGATCCCTCAGGAGACCATCCGCCACCTCATCAGGAGCATGCCCAGGCGCTGTAGGGAGGTCATACAGGCACGTGGAGGCCACACTACTGAGTCTCATTTTGACTTGTTTTAAGGACATTACATCAAAGTTGGATCAGCCTGTAGTGTGGTTTTCCACTTTAATTTTGAGTGTGACTCCAAATCCAGACCTCCATGGGTTGATAAATTAGATTTCCATTGATCATTTTTGTGTGATTTTGTTGTCGGCACATTCAACTATGTAAAGAAAAAAGTATTTAATAAGAATATTTCATTCATTCAGATCTAGGATGTTATTTTAGTGTTCCCTTTATTTTTTTGAGCAGTGTACATGTATCAAATACTTGTTCTCCCCACTGTGTGTACATACGTACATACATAAATACATACACACACAGTGGGGAGAACAAGTATTTGATACACTGTCGATTTTGCAGGTTTCCTAGTTATAAAGCATCTAGAGGTCCTGTAATTTTTATCATAGGTACACTTCAACTGTGAGAGACGGTAACTAAAACAAAAATCCAGAAAATCACATTTTTAAGTAATCAATTTGCATTTTATTGCATGACATAAGTATTTCATCACCTACCAACCAGTAAGAACTCCAGCTCTCACAGACCTGTTAGTTTTTCTTTAAGAATACCTCCTGTTCTCCACTCATTACTTGTATTAACTGCACCTGTTTGAACTCGTTACCTGTATAAAAGACACGTGTCCACACACTCAGACTTCAACCCCTCCACAATGGCCAAGACCAGAGAGCTGTGTAAGGACATCAGGGCTAAAATTGTAGACCTGCACAAGGCTGGGATGGGCAACAGGACAGTAGGCAAGCAGCTTGGTGAGAAGGCAACAACTGTTGGTGCAATTATTAGAAAATGGAAGAAGTTCAAGATGACGATCAATCACCCTCGGTCTGGGGCTCCATGCAAGATCTCACCTTGTGGGGCATCAATGATCATGAGGAAGGTGAGGGATCAGCCCAGAAATACACGGCAGGACCTGGTCAATGACCTGAAGAGAGCTGGGACCACAGTCTGAAAGAACCATTAGTAACACACTACGCCGTCATGGATTAAAATCCTGCAGCACACGCAAGGTCCCCCTGCTCAAGCCAGCACATGTTCAGGCCCGTCTGAAGTTTGCCAATGACCATCTGGATGATCCAGAGGAGGAATGGGAGATGGTGATGTGGGCTGATGAGACAAAAATAGAGCTTTTTGGTCTAAACTCCACTCGCCGTGTTTGGAAGAAGGATGAGTACAACCCCAAGAACACCATCCCAACCATGAAGCATGGAGGTGGAAACATCATTCTTTGGGGATGCTTTTCTGCAAGGGGGACAGGACGACTGCAGCGTATTGAGGGGAGGATGGATGGGGCCATGTATCGCGAGATCTTGGCCAACAACCTCCTTCCCTCAGTAAGAGCATTGAAGATGGGTCGTGGCTGGGTCTTCCAGCATGACAATGACCCGAAACAACATACAGCCAGGGCAACTAAGGAGTGGCTCCGTAAGAAGCATCTCAAGGTCCTGGAGTGGCCTAGCCAGTCTCCAGACCTGAACCCAATAGAAAATCTTTGGAGGGAGCTGAAAGTCCGTATTGCCCAGCGACAGCCCCGAAACCTGAAGGATCTGCAATGTGTATGTATTGCACACAGGTGGACTTTATTTAACTTATGTGACTTCTGAAGGTAATTGGTTGCAACAGATCTTATTTAGGGGCTTTCATAGCAAAGAGGGGTGAATACATAGAGTTCAACCGATTTTAATCGGAATGGCCGTTTAAATTTTTTTTTTTTAATTAGGGCCGATTTTCAAGTTTCATAATCTGTATTTTTGATTGCCGATTTTAAAAAATAAATAAAATAATATTTAAAATTGCATTTTTTTTTTATTTATTTAAATGTTTTGTACCTTTTAACTAGGCAAGTCAGTTAAGAACACATTCTTATTTTCAATGACTGCCTAGGAACGGTGGGTTAACTGCCTCGTTCAGGGGCAGAACGACAGATTTTCACCTTGTCAACTCAAGAGATCCAATCTTGCAAACTTAGTTAACTAGTCCAACACAATAACGACCTGCCTCTCGTTGCACTCCACAAGGAGACTGCCTGTTACACCAATGCAGTAAGCCAAGGTAAGTTGCCAGCTAGCATTAAACTTATCTTATAAAAAAAACAATCAATCATAATCACTAGTTAACTACACATGGTTGATATTACTAGATATTATCTAGCGTGCCCTGCGTTGCATATAATCTGACTGAGCATGCAAGTATTTAAGTATCTGACTGAGCGGTGGTAGGCAGAAGCAGGAGCGTCAACATTCATTCAAACAGCACTTTCGTGCGTTTTGCCAGCAGCTCTTCGTTGTGCGTCAAACATTGCGCTGTTTGACTTCAAGGCTATTGACTCCCGAGATGAGGCTGGTGTTACCGAAGAGAAATGGCTAGCTAGTTAGCGTGCGCTAATAGCATTTCAAATGTCACTCGCTCTGAGCCTTCTAGTAGTTTTTCCCCTTGCTCTGCAAGGGTAACGCTGCTTCGATGGTGGCTGTTGTCATTGTGTTGCTGGTTCGAGCCCAGGGAGGAGCGAGGAGAGGGACAGAAGCTATACTGTTACACTGGCAATACTGAAGTGCCTATAAGAACATCCAATAGTCAAAGGTTAATGAAATAAAAATGGTATAGAGGGAAATAGTCCTATAATAACAACCTAAAACTTCTTAACTAGGAATATTAAACTCATGTTAAAAGGAACGACCAGCTTTCATGTTCTCATGTTCTGAGCAACCAAGTGCACATATTGCACTTTTACTTTCTTCTCCAACACTTTGTTTTTGCATTATTTACTTGAGGCTAAATAGATTTTTATTGATGTATTGTTAAATAAGTTAATTCAGTGTTGTTGTAATTGTCATTATTATAAATACAAATTGGCAATTTAAAAAAAAAAATAATAATAATTAAATCGGTATCTGCTTTTTTTGGTCCTCCAATAATCGGTATCGGCGTTAAATCATCATCGGTCAACCTCTAATACATATGCACGCACTAATTTTTTAAGTTCACTTCACCAATTTAGAACATTTTGTATGTCCATTTACATGAAATCCCCCCCAAAAAATCATTTTAAATTACAGGTTGTAATGTAACAAATTAGGAAAAACACTAAGGGGGATGAATACCTTTGCAAGGCACTCTGTATTCCCATAACCCTACCGCCCCTAATTGGAGTAAACTAATAGACATCAACACTTAAGCTTCTACTTCCAGTTTTTACATTTTTTACAGATACTATTTTACACGTTTTTAGTCCCACCCTTCAGCTCCACTCAAACCCTCACAAGCTTTTTTTTGTTTATTGCCCCTTGCAGATGTGGGCGCTGTTGGTGGTCAGTTTAGTGTCAGGCCTTCTGGCAATCGCCTCCACTGTGGGGTTAACCATTTCCATGGTTAAGGCCATTATGAGTGGAGGTCGGGGCCTGTTGAAGAATTGCAAGTTCCCTGACGCGATTGGCTACTCCAGTGTCAATGAGTGCCCCTTTGACCCCACAAGGATCTATGTAAGTATTTATCAAAAGCTATTAATGACATGCACTTGTTTTTAACTTCAAATGCACACAACAGTAGAATTTTAATATTAAGATCATTTTAAGAATTGAGGTTGTTTGTTTACATAGACTTAGTACGGGCTTGTAGGCGTATAACACACCTTTGTTCTCCCTAGGAAACGACTATTATTCTGTGGGTTCCTCTCATTCTAATGTGTGTGGTGGAAGTGGTGTTCTCAGGCCGCTGTTTTGCTGTCTGCACCTCCTTTCTCCGCCTCTGTACGTGCAGAAGACGAAGGAAGATTGTCAATGGCAGAAGGGTAAGTTAACTACCCTTAGGATGAGTTAGCTTGTCTGAGACCTGAAGATTTGTATTAGCTCTGAACCCTAGGTGTGGGCTAATGCAGCCTTGAGGCGCCTGGATAACATTTGATCAAATCCAGGTTGCAAAGTCCTATCTTCACTTACAAACGGCAATGCTAAACGTTTCACTGACCGTGTGCATATTCATTATGCCTGTTATGTTGCAAAACATTTTTCAAACAAAACAGGAGGTACCTACCTGAATTTGTCCAATAGAAAAACTTTGCTCTTAAGGTTTCATAACTAATGTGTGGGTGTGTGGATCATGTTTTATACCTCTTTGTTGCAGGTGCGCATTCAGACTCCAGGTGAAATGTTACCGGTGTCGCCTTCTCCTGAGTCAGAAACTGAGTCAGAGCCGGCAGAGCAACATGAACTGCTGAAGCCTGACTCACCGACCGAGAGGAGTGAATGGGTCTGAACTAATCCACCATCTGCACTGACTGTTCAGGACCCATGGTTCCTGTATGTTGACTGGAGGAAGTAGTGCTATTGAATAACTAGCCAAATTTGAGGTTCTTGTCACATGATTACTGTTTCTTGAAAGGAATATGTTCAAGACTAACCTCGATGTCACTGTAAATATTGTTTACTTAACTCGTTTCCCCTGCCATGGAAAAGGAGTAGGGTTGCAAAGGGTGGGTATATTACTGTCGAGGTTTACCAGAACTTTATCGCATGACATCTAGTGGCCTTTTAGGTACTTCAGATTATCACAGGTAAATTACGATAAAGTTTTTTTAACCTGTAAAACAAGCTTAGTGAATACCATTTGAGGGTTTCAACATGAAATCACTTTGTAAATGTTTTGGCACATGGAAAGTCATATTGGAGCAGTTGCAGAGTTAATTGACGATAATGCCATTGTTGATTAGTTCTCCATTAATTAGGCTATTTCCTCTTGAACATATGTTCTATCCACTAGAAATTAATGTACAAGATGGACAGATGTAAATCAAAAAAAGAATACACTAAGTTAATCAAGGAGCAACTGAAGATGTTCTGGACTAAACAATTCAATGCATTTGTAGTATATAGCTGTAGATTCTCATAGCATTGGTTTCTTAATGTGTGGCCCTTCATATTTGTAAGCACTACTGGGAAGACATCTTCAATTTCATGTTTGCAGAATAAAATCAGTAAATGTGTCATGACATTAAAGGAATGTGCCCTTACCAAAATATCATTGCTGAACATCAATCCAGGAACGCTGATTTAATTGAAATTGGGTCCGAATTAGTCACTGGAACTAAACAATTACCTGTTTAAAAAAAAAAACTACAATACATGGAAATCATTGGATTATTTCTGTTTTATCACATACGGTAGGCCTGGTGTAGTATTCAGGTTAATTCTATCCTCCGGACAATATTGCTCAGAGTAGCTTTAGCCGGTAACACAGAATGAATACATCTTTAAGAAGTGGACTTCATGTCATGCTTCAACTATGTTTCCAAAGGCACAGGACAACATACAAAAGGGGGTACAAGAGATGTCAACATATTTATGATTTAAATTAAATCTGAAATTTATAAAATGCATAATATTTTGTGCCAGGCCTTTAATATACTGTAGACAACATTTGTTTGGGTAAGGGGAGCAGTATTGATAGGATAAAGCTAAATGGGCTTAAAGAATACAAAAACAGCAGTATTTATAAAAATTGCAACATTAAGTGTTCTAGAAAATACATGTTTAGTCCATTTCAATCTGGAGGGGTGGGATTTTTCCCTTGCAGCAGCCAGTAAAGGTGACTGGTCTGGCAAACAGGACTATTCTCAACAGGGCCCGGTTTCCCAAAAGTGAAATAATCCATAAAACGAATTTAGCCTTCAGATGCTTTAAAAAAGATGGCTAGGAGCTCCTCACGGTGTCTTGGACTCCTCTTTTGGTCTGTTGAACAGAGGGAAAATGACTTAAAACACATTGACTATCAGATATTCCCTAAACATTTAAAATGAATGTTTGCTAACCCCTTTGTTGTGTCCATTTTCTCCTCCTCTGGCAACTTTTCTTCTTTTACTTCTATCATAAAGAAGCAACAAAAAATGATCCTCAATGTACAATGGGACATGGTATAGAACTTAATGTCTATAAGGCTTCAAAATGTTAGATGACTGCAGTTGTGCACCACACAAAAAGCATGAGTATTCCACACGAATGAGAAAATTGATTGAGATACCTTTCTTGTCATCAGCTTTCTTGTCATCGCCTACTTTCTTCTCTTCTCCCTCTTTTTCTTTGTCTTCTTCAGTCTTTGTTCTCTTGGCTTTCTTGAAGCTGGCAGCATTTCTCCGTCCGCCCCCTTGACCCTCAGCCTCGTCCTCAGAGTCTGAGAACTCCTCGTCACACGCTATCCTCTTGTCATGGGCGCGAACTGCACAAGAGGACATGAGCATCTCAGACAAAGATTTGCGTGGTGGGGGCATATAGAAGGTATATTTCTCATATGTTAATTCTGAGAAAAAGTAGGCATGCCAATGGTGCAAAGATTGTGTTACCAAGAGACGCATGTGTTGTGGCTGTGTTTGTCAGGTTTTAAAACTTGTAGGCTTGTGGCAGCAGATACCCTAGAGGATAGAGCGTTGTACCAGTAACCAAAAGGTTGCTGGTTTGAATACCCGAGACAAAGGTGAACAAAAATCTGTGTCCTTGAGCAAGGCACTTAACCCTAATTTGCTACAGGAGCACTATACTACTATTGCTGACCCTGTAAAACATTTCACTGCACTTTGTGCATTCAGGAAGCAGACCCCTGGACTTTTTCCACATTTTGTTATGTTACAGCCTTATTCTAAAATGGAGTAAATCGTTTGTCATTATTATGGAGAAAGTAAAAACAGGTTAAGCAAATGTATCACATTTACTAAGTATTCAGAACCTTTACTCTGTACTTTGTTGAAGCACTTTTGGCAGTGATTACAGCCTTGAGTCTTGGGTATGACACTACAAGCTTGGCACAACTGTATTTGGGGAGTTTCTCCAATTCTTCTCTGCACATCCTTTCAAGCTGTCAGGTTGGATGGGGAGCGTTGCTGCACAGCTATTTTCCGGTCTCTCCAGAGATGTTTGATCGGATTCAGGTCGGGGCTCTGGCTGGGCCACTCAAGGACATTCAGAGACTGGCCCCGAAACCACTCATGCGTTTTCTTGGCTGTGTGCTTCGGGTCGTTGTCCTGTTGGAAGGTGAACCTTCACCCCAGTCTCAGGTCCTGAGTACTCTGGAGCATGTTTTCATCAAGGATCTCTCTGTACTTTGCTCCATTCATTTTCCCCTCGATCATGACTAGTCTCCTAGTCCCTGCCGCTGAAAAACGTCCCCACAGCATGATGCTGCCACAACCATGCTTCACCATAGGGATGGTGCTTGGTTTCCTCCAGACGTGACTCTTGGCATTCAGGCCAATCTTGGTTTCATCAGACCAGAGAATATTGTTTCTCATGGTCTGAGAGTCTTTAGGTGCCTTTTGGCTAACTTCGAGCGGGCTGTTGTGCTTTTTCCTGAGGAGTGGCTGCTGTCTTGCCACTCTACCATAAAGGCCTAATTGGTGGAGTGCTGCAGAGATGGTTGTCCTTCTGGAAGTTTATCCCAGCTTTATAGAGGAACTCTGGAGCCATGTCAGAGTGACCATCGGGTTCTTGGTCACTTCCCTGACCAAGGTCCTTCTCCCCCGATTGCTTAATTTGATCAGGTGGCCAGCTCTAGAAAGTGTCTTGGTGGTTCTAAACTTCTTCCATTTAAGAATGATGGAGGCCATTGTGTTCTTGGGGGCCTTCAATGCTGCAGACATTTTTTGGTACCCTACCCCAGATCTGTGCATCGACACAATCTTCTGTCAGAGCTCTATGTACAATTCCGTCAACCTCATGGCTTGGTTTTTGCTCTGATATGCACTGTCAACTGTGGGACCTTAGACGTGTGTGCCTTCCCAAACCATGTACAATCAGTTGGATTTGCCATAGGTGGACTCCAATCAAGTTGTAGAAACATCAGATTATCAATGGAAACAGGATGCACCCTAAGCTCAATTTCGAGTCTTATAGCCAAGGGTCTGAATATGTTATTAAGGCATGTTTATTTTTTATACATGTTCAAACATTTCCAAAAACCTGTTTTCACCGGGGGGGGGGGGGGGGGGGGGGGGGGGTGTAATACATTTTAGAACAAGGCTGTAATGTAACAAAACGTGGAAAAGGTTAAGGGGTCTGAATACTTTCCAATTGCACTGTATTTGACCCCCCCCCCCCCCCCCCCCCCCCCCCTCATTGTCAGTTGGGTCTAAACATTTGGACAGGGGACTTACTGGATATCCGTTTGTTAGGGTCTTCCTCCTCCTCGTCTCCACTGTCCTCCTGCACGGCGTCTTCTGGGATGGCCTGCATCTGGACCCCCGGGGCGTGGGGCAGCATTCGAAGGTTCTCAAACAGACGCTGCCTGAATGGACACATACAAGTGAGATGCATTAACCTACGCAACATCACTTCAACTAACAGTGGCAAAAATACACGTGTCAAGGATAATATGTATAACAAGTGCCGTAATATGACCTATGTGGTATCTGAAATGACCTCGTCAATAACTAGCTTACATAACGGTTATTGTTTATGACCCAAATCTAAAAACATTACTTCATTATGACTAATATAGTATGATTGTGAACAAAAATATTGTTCTAATTAAGTACAGTAGGTATAAAGAGCACAACAAAGTGTGGTCAACAACTCACTTGATCTTCTCCAGGTAGTCGTTGGTGTTCTGGTTGGTCATGTTGGAGGGACTGATGTGCAGTTTGAAGTCTGGCCCAAAGTACTCAAAGTAATCATTGTATGGAAGCTCTGTGGAGAAAACATGAATTTATCAACATAGTGACATATCTACTGTAGTGGAATCTATCCTAAAACACTCATGCCCCTCTCAGACCTGTCAAATACTACTGTAAACATAGTAATGCTAGAAAGTAAAAGTACATAAATCAACAGTGTAGCAGGATGGCTCTAATAAAAAACATGAGCTGGAGCACACCCAGAGAAAAGTATTTAGTGTAGAGGTGCTAATGGCAAATAAACTATAACGCTATAAAACTTTAAGAAGTCTCACACTATATATATAAACTCCCAGTAATTTATTGGGTAAAACCCCAAAACGGCCACCTTCAGGGCCCCCCAAAAATGTGTGTGCAACCATTTATTTTTTATAGCTTGCAGCAGGAGAGCTCACCGTTTGGTATGGAGCTGTCTAGGGCCACGGCTGTCTCATAGGTCCAGCAGCGGGCCACGTTCCGGATGGTATAGCCTCCACCACCGAGCATCAGCAGGGGCAGGTTGAAGCTCTTCATGTACTCCACACACTTAGCATGGCCTTTGATGGTGAGGTTAAAGCAGCCAAGCCTGTCTCCCGAGAGAGAGTCAGCTCCACACTGAAGAACCACTGCACTAGGCTGGTACATCTCCATCACTTTAGTCATGATCTGCACACACACAGACATAAATTAAATTTACATTTTAGTCATTTACCCGAAACGCTTACCCAGAACGACACAGTTGAATGCATTCAGTTGTACAACTGACTAGGTATCCCCCTTTCCCTTTCAGATGCTTCTGGAAGCTGGTTCCACCATTGGGGTAGCAGGACAGAGAAGAGCTTGGTTGGCTAAATGGAAAGTAGAATGTAGTCCATCTACACTTGGGTCTGTTTGAGTTACAGGGAGGAAAGATTAAATACAGCCAAGATAAGAAGTTAGTATACTTACAGGCTTGAATATGGCTTCGTAAGACTCGTCATCTATCCCATCTCTCAGAGGGTAATTCACAGCATAGTACTTGCCTTTCCCTGCGCCAATATCCTTGAGAAATAACAAAGCAGACTCAGTCAACTACAAATGTGGACACAAGCTCTGACCAACAAAGCAATTATGAAACTACAATCACCAGGCCGTGAAGTTTTCTAAGTACGAATTAAATCTATCCTTTGGACATCATTTAATAAACAATGCCACCAAATTGCATCCCCTGATGATGACATGACAGCCTCACCCTCAGGTCTCCAGTGCCGGGGAAGTACTCTCCGTACTTGTGGAAGGACACGGTCATGACCCGGTCTGTGGTGTAGAACGCTTCCTCCACTCCATCTCCATGGTGAATGTCAATGTCTATGTACAGAACTCTCTGGTGGTATCTGGGGGAAGAGAAGATTTACCATCAACAGGTTGAATAAAAATCTCCTAAATATGGCGTACCAAAGTGAAGTTACTATTGAGATCCGTTAGGGTATATCATTCCCTACATTTCACAAACTTGATGAACTGCAGTGGAGAGGTTGTACTCACTTCAGTAACTCTAAAATGGCGAGCACAATGTCATTCACATAGCAGAAACCTGACGCCTCAGACTTCTTGGCGTGATGGAGACCTCCAGCCCAGTTAATAGCAATGTCTGTCTGCTGTTTGTTCAGCTTCACAGCTCCAGCTAAAACACAGGGGAAAAGAAGCCAATCAGAGAGCATAAAACTATGGCTACATTTTTGTAATGGACAGTCACAGATGAGGCCAAGTAAGCCAGAGAATATTCCATCTATCCAGGCAAAATGTGTCTCACCTAAAAGAGTAGACCTACACCTGTATATTAACTTACCAACAGAGCCTCCTGTTGAGAGCTGGCAGAACTCAAACAGGCCATCAAACACAGGGCAATCCTCACCAACGTTAACTATGTGAGAATTGCAGAAAATGTGTTAATCTCAAAAACATAAGGACAAAGCTTTTCAAAGTATTTATTTCTGACTTTTCATGGGCTACTGCTCAATTGTATAGGTATATTGAGACATGACATCCTCTCTGCCTAAAACTCACATCTCTGCATCTGTTTGCTGTACTCCGACATGTTGTCAGGCCGGATGGAACGCAGGAACTTGATGTAGTCGTCACTGTGGTACTTGGTCATCTCCTCTCCACTGGCTTTGTGAGGTCGCTGAGACCGACAGGGAGAAGATCAGTTACCGAGACCTCACTACCTAGGTATTAACCTTTCAATTCAGAACTATTGAGTTTGCAGGCTTTCTGCTGCTCTTATGAATAGTTCCAGGATTCTCAACATACGTATATCTCCATCTTTCTGTAGAGACCATAGTTCAGCAAGAGGTTGTGTGTCATGCGGATACGGTGTGGCTTCATGGGATGCCCCTGGCCATAGTAGTAATTCCCAACATCACCTTTGAAGGAAGAAAGTGGACATCAGCAGATGTCCAATGAATTAATCTTAGCTAATTGTTCTGTACAGCATAGCCTTTATCTACTATTGTACTTCATTTGATTATTAAAAATATATACAGTACCAGTCAAGTTTGGACAAACCTGCTCATACTTTTTTGCTATTTTCTACATTGTAGAATAATAGCGAAGACAACAGTATTAAATAACACATATGGAATCATGTAGTAACCAAAAAAAGTTTAACAAATCAAAATATTTTATATTTAAGATTCTTTAAAGTAGCCTGGATGACAGCTTTGCACACTTGGCATTCTGTCAACCAGCTTCATGAGGTAGTCATCTGGAATGAATTTCAATTAACAGGCATGCCTTGTTAAGACATGGAGGTCAGTCAATCTGGAACATTTCTAGAACTTTGAAAGTTTCTTCATGTGCAGTCGTACAAGAGTTCAAGTAACAAACAGACATTTCAACATCAACTTTTCAGAGGAGACTGAATCAGGCCTTCATGGTCAAATTGCTGCAAAGAAACCACTTCTAAAGGACACCAATAAGAAGAAGTGACTAGCTTGGGCCAAGAAATACAAGCAATGGACATTAAACCGGTGGAAATCTGTCCTTTGGTCTGATGAGTCCAAATTTGAGATTTTTGGATCCAACCGCTGTGTCTTTGTGAGATGCAGAGTAGGTAAACGGATGATCTCCACATGTGTGGTCCCACAGTGAAGCATGGAGGTGTGATGGTGTTTGCTGGTGACACTGTCAGTGATTTATTTAATATTCAAGGCACACTTAACCAGCATGGCTACCACAGCATTCTGCAGTAAAACACATCCCATCTGGTTTGCACTTAGTGGGGGTTATCATTTGTTTTTCAACAGGACAATGACCCAACACACATCCAGGCTGTTTAAGGGCTATTTGACCAAGAAGGAGAGTGATGGAGTGCTGCATTAGATGACCTGGCCTCAACCCAATTGAGATGGTTTGGGATAAGTTGGATCACAGAGTGAAAGAGTGGAAGATAAGCAGCCAACAGGTACTCAGCATTTGTGGGAACTCCTTCAAGACTGTTAGAAAAGCATTCCAGGTGAAGCTGGTTGAGAGAATGCCAAGACTGCGCAAAGCTATCAGGGCAAAGGGTGGCTACTTTGAAGAATCTAAAATATATTTTGAATTGTTTTACACTTTAGTTACTACATGATTCCATGTGTGTTATTTCATAGTTTGTGTCTTCACTATTTTTCTACAATGTAGAAAATAGTTAAAAAAAAACAAGTGTCCAAACCTTTGACTGGTCATATATATATATATTTTTTGTGTGTACTGTGTACTTGTTTTACATTTACTGTATTAATGATAAACATCAGCATTTCACTGCACCCGCCATAACACCTGCTAAACTGTGTATGGACCAAAAGTGATTTGCAGTAACAAACCATTTGTTCATTGATTGAAGAGATACTACCCGGAATTACGGCAGTCATATCTACTTGGGAACCAGCATGTCAAACTCATTCAAAAATTTTAATATTTTTGTTGTTGCGTTTTAGCTAACCCCAACTCTTTTCCAAACCTTCATCTGAAACGTGTATTCTCCTAAAACTGCTATGAAAAGTCAATTCTGACAAAAGTTCTAGCTATGACCATTTTGGAAATGAGGCCTTTATCCAAAATCCCTTAGTATCACTTTAGATGTAACAATTCTGACCAACGTATGCACATTTGAGGAGAATGGACGGTCACTAAGCAAGCAATCTGGCCAATGCAACGAAACGATGCATTTTTTAAAAAGAAAATCCCTATAAATCGAAAGGTTATTACGTCTAGGAAGTGAAATAGGGTAGCTAGTAGCTAACGTTGTTAGCTTGCTAGTATAGCTAGCTAATGTAGCGCTAGCTTAGTGTTTTTGTGGAGTCCAATGCTTGCATAAGCTAATTAACGTTAGTTGGCTAACTAATCGGTTCTACCTTTGTACAAGCTAGCTACCAAGTTAACCGAAAATATACATTGTGGACAAGTAACGCTAACTTCACGTTAATACACAATGGAGAATAATATTTGATAATAGTGAACATTTCTCAAAGACCAACGTACAGAATTTGGAAATGCCTCGCTCTTTCACAAAGCTAACGTTAGCTAGCTAGAGATGCTGCACGTTTGCACATCGAAGTTAGCTAGCTAATCTGACCATTTGCACCACTTTTAACATGGCACATTGTACTCGATGTATAGCAAAATCAGTACTTACCATCGTAATAGTAGCACACTTTTTTCTTTGTTCCTTGAGAACTCAGCGCCATTTTACATCACAGACGAGCGAAAAGCGGCAGCTGTACTTGAGAAAAGGGGTGTATACAATCGGTTACTGTGTAGAACGTCACTTGAACCAATCAAGTGGTAGTTTACAATGTAGACGGCGTTGCAGACACAACGCTTGCATTTAACTAGGCAAGTCAGTTAAGAACAAATTCTTATTTTCAATGACGGCCTAGGAACAGTGCCTATTCAGGAGCAGAACGACAGATTTGTACCTTGTCAGGTCGGGGGTTTGAACTTGCAACATTCCGGTTACTAATCCCAACGCACTAACCACTAGGCTACACATCCCGCAAGGGATGGTTTTGGATTTCAGGTAGGCATCTTCTTTTTTTTTTTACTATAAAAAAAAAAACTTTTGACACGTATTGTTAATGTTTACATTCCTTTTTATGTTTTACTTGACTTTTTATTGAATGAGCACCATTGACATTTCATATGAATTTCTTGTCAATGGCATTAACAGGTAAATTAACAGAGTAGGCCTAACATTTGTGCTTTTGTAAGATACATCATGTCATCTTCCATTTATAGTCTTCAAACGCATAGCAAAATATACAAATAGATTATAGCAATATCTAAATAGTACAAAATGGAACAAATGACATGAAATGTCAAAGAAATTAGATGATACAAAAGTACTGTGGTATCTTCCTTGAGCTCTCTAAAATGTTACACTAAATATGCTTTCATTGCATCCTTCTTCAAAGTATTAGGTGTATATCTGTCTGTCTACAGAGCCTAAGATTACAAAGTGTGTTTTGAAAGGAGATCCAGTAAGGTTCACAGACAGACAGTATCAAAAGCATATAAACTGGGATTATATCTCTGTGTTTTAACAGTTGGAGTTAATGTCTGTCATGACCTCTCCTCTCCTATCCCATGTCTGTATGCCTTAGCAAGGCTGTTCTTGGTACTGCCCCTCTGTTGCTGTGAAGAAGTCCTCCAGAACGCTCCTCAGGTACTCAAAGGTTGGCCGGTTCTCTGGGCTCTCATTCCAGCACAGGTTCATAATATTGTACAGACCTTCAGGGCAGTCCTCCGATCGGGGCATCCGGTAGCCTCGCTCCAGGTTCTGGATCACCTCTGGGTTACTCATGCCTGACAGTGGGAGAAGACAAGAGATGGGGATGCAGTCTGGCTGATAATATGGGAAAAGTGTTGTATTTTGGTGAACAAAATATGTAATTTTTGAGGATTACTGTATACAGGTGCTATTTGGAGAATGGTGTGGAGTATTCTCAGTCAAATACCTGGATATGGGATACGACCATACGTCACTATCTCTGTCAAGAGGATCCCAAAAGACCACACATCTGACTTGATGGAAAAGGTTCCGTAGTTTATAGCTTCAGGTGCTGTCCATTTAATGGGGAATTTGGCACCTGAAAAGTGAAATAGGTTTACTTTATGCATATGTTCATTTCAATAGCACCCTATGCATTCTACATGAACACTTGGTGGGGCTATAGTACAGAGAGAGTTCCTGGCATAGCAGAAAGCACTTAGAACATTTAAGCACATCCATTTTTATAGTGTAAACTAAGGAAAGTCATTCTACCCTCTCTGGCTGTGTACTCGTTGTCCTCGATGAGTCTTGCAAGTCCAAAATCAGCAATCTTACAGATGAGCTCATCAGACACCAGGATGTTTGCTGCTCGGAGGTCCCGATGGATGTAGTTCTGTTTTTCAATGTAGGCCATTCCCTCAGCCACCTGCAGGAGGCAGTACAACATAAGAAGGATTTTTTCCCACCTTAATTTACCACGTAGGCTCGATGAGAACAAGTTCTCATTTACAACTGCGACCTGGCCAAGATAAAGCAAAGCAGTGGACCCAAACAACAACACAGAGTTACACATGGAATAACAAACATACAGTCAATACAATAGAAAAAATGTTATATACAGTGGGTGCAAATTAGGTAGGATAAGGGAGGTAAGTCAATGAATAGGCCGTAGTGGCTAAATAATTACAATATAGCAATTAAATTAAACACTGGAGAGATAAATGTGCAGAAGTTGAGTGTGCAAGTAGAGATACTGGGGTTCAAGGAGCAAAATAAATAACAGTATGGGGATGAGGCTTAAAGCTAGTGAGGGAGATATGAATCTCCAGCTTCAGTGATTTTTGCAGTTCGTTCCAGTCATTGGCAGCAGAGAACTGGAAGGAAAGGCGGCCGAAGGAGGAATTGGCTTTGGGGGTGATCAGTGAAATATACCTGCTGGAGCGCGTGCTACGGATGGGTGCTGCTATGGTGACCAGTGAGCTGAGATAAGGCAGGGCTTTACCTGGCAAAGACTTATGAATACACTGTGTGTGTGTGTGTGTGTGTGTGTGTGTGTGTGTGTGTGTGTGTGTGTGTGTGTGTGTGTGTGTGTGTGTGTGTGTGTGTGTGTGTGTGTGTGTGTGTGTGTGTGTGTGTGTGTGTGTGTGTGCGTGCGTGCGTGCGTGTGTGTATTAGAGACAGACAGGGCAGAGGAAGATTCCTGTGACAGGGAGGTTCCCACTTCCCCAGGTCAAATCTCTGTTCCTCACCTTGGTGCTCCACCCAGTTTTCACAGGCAGGTTATAATTGTGGCTGATCTAATCATATTTGTCTTTACCCTAAATTAATTTAATACAAGTAAAACCATAACATTTCCTGTGTGAGAAAAATGAGTATGATTATGAAACATATGATGGTTTGAGTGTGCAAGTATTTCTGTGGTAGCAAGGAGTGTGTTCTCACCGCCCCCTTCATGTACGTGTGTGTTTAGGCAGACATTGGTGCATATTTCAGACGTAATAATCTCACAGATAGGCGTCATGGGGCCCGAGGTCCTTGAGAGAAAACAGAGAGGTGCGTGTGTTGTATGAACTTGACCTCATCATCATGCCCAAAAATGTCTACATTTTCACTCACTAGCTCTAGGGTTCATGTTTTCACTGTCTGTCACGTAACACACAAAAAAACACAGTATAACACAAAGTCTTCATCTTCAAGAAGCCCCGACCCTAACCTGGTAGTAACCCTAACCTTAGCCCTAACTATCTTAGATGCCCCTCTGCCCTCACTTTCAGTTGATGTGAAGATATTCTGGCTCTAAACAGGCAGCCCTGCTCTCAATAGCACGATACACAGAGTTTCCACTGTTGGGCCAGAGTCATTTCTTACAGGACTCATTTGAATTCTAAATCCAATTCCATGGCAGTTGGGTTCTTACTCACTACGCGCTCACAGCAACTTATGATGCTGAATGCCATCAGTGTTCTAGCTATTGCTCAGGAACGTTGTCTTTTTCCATAATACCTTCCATAGATTAGGCTCTTCCTCTGTAACAGGCGGCTTTGAAAGTACTCTGAGCTTGGCTAGTTGACATCCCTGTAACCCCATTACACCTCCATGTGGCTCAATTTCCATTACTGTAAATGAGAGGTACATAATTGAACCCTGAAGAATGCACAGTGATTCCGAAACGTTGGTAAATACCCATGAAATTGCTGGGAGTATACATGGAGTGTGCAACTTTCTTTATTTTGATAGTTTATAGTTTATTCGCTGTTAGTCATCACCTCCACACAAACTATTTTTCTGGGTGTGCGCCAGCTCGTGTTTTTTAATATAATTGAACCATAACATTATGTTAGTGTAGCCCAATTAAATTAGATGTCGGTGTAAGCAGATGTTCGCCCATCTTTGGCCCGATATTTGGCCGTCAAACTACTCCTAAGTAATTTGTCCTTATACGAGAGGCTCAAGCAGCAATACAGCTGCATTCTTGATCTTTTGAAGTTCAAGGGGTGAGTAACACAGCGGTGGTGACACAGTTAGATTTGTGTCAATGTGTCTAGTCTTATGGTGTTATTGTTAATAAACCTTACACAGGGGTCTCCATTGTTACAGTGAGATTAGTATAAGCCTCATAATAGCAAGGGCTGTTTCCTGTCGACGAGGATCATACAGAGAGAATAGAAAATGAAAGAGTGAATGGAGGGGATAGTGAGACAGAGTTTGGGAGACAGTGTATAGAGAGCTATTGAGATTGAAGTAAAGAGCAGGGGACTTGCCTGAGACGCCATATCTATGAGGGTGTTGATGGGTATTCTGGATCCCTCGGACGTCTTGAGAAAATCTACAAGAGCGCCTGTAATAAAGTGTGATCAAGTTATTCAAATGACAGAAATAGGTCTTTCTATAAGCTAGGGTACCAGTGAATATTTCCTACACCGGACAACTTGTTACAGCTGTTGATAAGTCATTGATAATAATCAGCAGATTCTTTTCTTCATGTCATTACATTAAGATATAAGGGGATCATAGCTATAGTCAATCAAATTCAAGAGTTGATTTAAAACCTATGTTTAACCCTTTATCATGGTTGGTGTCTTGAAGGATTTGTCCAAAATCCTTGCATTTATGGCAGTGTAAGTTGTCGTTATACATATATTAAGCATTAATCAGTTAAATTAGACATTGAACTTGAACCCTGTAAGAATCATGGATCTAGCTGTTGGACAGTTTGTTGTATAGAGGTATCAGAAATGTAGTGTAGCCACATAACATTTAGTGTCTCCTTATGGTATGGCGTGAAAACAGTTTTCATGGGCACACAAATCCAAAATAATGTAGGCATTGCAAAATCGAGTGCATCTAACCAAAAAAGCTACCTTACCTTGATACTTAAAACCTAAATCGATACTGTCATTAATGTGGTTCTTCAGTAATTATGCATAATACTTGATGAATGCCATTTGGTGTCCAATTGGTTAGTTATGCTGTGATATTTTCACACTTCATCATCTGAACCAGGAAGGAATTTTCCGATTGACAGTCAAGTGACGAACAGCTGTTGTGATATGGGAAGCGATGCAACAACAGCCCAAGTGCTGGGAAAAAAGGTGTTTGTGAGGAATGTCTAGAATATATATTGTGCCTGAATCCACATTGAATCTAATATCCCGAGTGAATTGAGGTTAATAATCTATTGTTGTCTGTTTCATTTACAGCAGGGTCTCGTTAGGTTTAACAGAGAAATCATCAAGGTAATGAGTTTGTGTTTTCTTATGTTTTTGTACCTTGGATTGGACACCGAGTCTACTGTGAACACTTGTATAGGACAGACTATTGAGCAACACCCAACGCTATTCATATGAGTTATTCTGGATAAAATGACAACAAATGACATCGTCTAGTGGGCTTATTCACAACATGATCTGTTAATGAAATAACATGACAAATACATTTAGTTTTCCATGTTACACCTGCAATTTGAAACAATACAAGTGGCTTGAATTAGCCTATTGAACATGAATTTGTACTGGAATAGGCCAACCCGTGAAAATCAGACATTTCCTTACTTGGTGCTTGAAAAGTTATTGTAATTATTCTAGACAATTTAGAAGTTCTCCTGCTCCCTTTATAATTACCCGTGATTACATTTTTTATCCGTTTTTGTGAGCGATGTGGCTACTTTCGTTTGTTTCCCGTCACTTCATTTAAAGGGTGTTGCGGTAAAACCAAGTGCGGTTATTATGAGGACGACACCTAATGTTGGTTTCAACTTGGCGTCCAATACAAATACATCCATAAAAAGAAGACCTGTTTTTGGGTCACTGTCATTATAAAAATGTTGAGATGAATTCTACCGCTATTCATGGGTTTATTATGTGTCTCTGTGTCGGCCACATAGGCTACAGAAAAATCAGCATGCATGCATCCAATCTATTTAGTCAGGCAATGTCCATGTTATTCTCACATATTTTAGAATGTAATAATAATTTTAATATCAATGAATTGGCAAGACCTACAAAAATGTAGGTGGAATTATTATAAGACACAAATAATGTTATCTCAAACTATGTTCAGTGAAATTCCTTGTGGGAAAGATCAATGACACTTAACACTGCCATTCAAACTACATTTAGATGTCTCAGACAGATTTTTAAATGAGAAAATTAACATTTCCAGAAAGTCCGTTCACCATCAGTCGATGTGATGCATGGCTTCTATTTGACAGGGCATGGCTCCTCCGTCTCTATGTTGTGTTTGATTAAAACAGAACGATGCCACAGGACCTCAGCCAGCCAAGGCTAGCAGCAGGAAATGCCTTAAGAAAAGAGGAATGACTGTTCCAGGAAAGAAAGGCAACAGACTTCTGTGCTTCAGTCCAGAAGGACTCCTTTGATGTATGTGTGTCCAGGTCGCTGTATAAGCCAAGGTCCAGTATAAGCCAAGGTCACGGTATAACCAAGGTTGCAGGGGATGTTAAAACTTCTTATGGCTGCAGGGGCAGTATTGAGTAGCTTGGATGAAAGGTTCCCAGAGGTGCCCAGAGTAAACGGCCTGCTCCTCAGTCTCAGTTGCTAGTATATGCATATTATTATTAGTATTGGATAGGAAACACTCTGACGTTTCTAAAACTGTTTGAATGATGTCTGTGAGTATAACAGAACTCATATGACCTGAGAAGAAATCCAAACAGGAAGTGAGAAATCTGAGGTTGGTCGATTTTCAACTCAGGCTCTATTGAATTCACATTGGGATATGAAGGAAGTTGCACTTCCTAGGGCTTCCACTAGATGTCAACGGTCTTTAGAAACTTGAATGAGGCTTCTACTGTGTTGTGAGACTGAATAAGAGCTGAATGAGTCAGGTTACTGGCAGAGAGCCATTTCCTGGTCATGCGCATTCCACATGATATCGACTTGCGTTCCGTTGCTCCTCTGGACACAAAGGAATTCTCCAGGTAGAAGTTTATTGAACATTTATGATAAAAACATCCTAATGATTGATTCTATACTTAGTTTGAAATGTTTCTTCGACCTGTAATATAACTTTTTGAAGTTTTTGTGCACAAGCGTTTGGACATGTGTACCTAACGCTAACAAAAGTAGCTACTTGGACATAAATAACGGACATTATCGAACAAATCAAGCATTTATTGTGGAACTGCAATTCCTGGGAGTGCATTCTGATGCAGATCATCAAAGGTAAAGGAATATTTATCATGTAATTTCTGGTTTATGTTGACTCCAACATGGCAGCTAATTTGATTATTTTTCTGAGCTCCGTCTCAGATTATTGCATGGTTTGCTTTTTCCGTAAAGTTTTTTTGAAATCTGACACAGCGGTTGCATTAAGGACAGGTATATCTATAATCCCATGTGTATAACTTGTATTATCATCTACAGTTATGATGAGTATTTCTGTTGAATTGATATAGCTATGCAAAATCACTGGATGTTTTTGGAACTAGTGAACATAACACGCCAATGTAAACTCAGATTTTTTTATATAAATATGAACTTTATCAAACAAAACATACATGAATTGTGTAACATGAAGTCCCATGAGTGTCATCTGATGAAGATCATCAAAGGTTAGTGATACATTTTATCTCTATTTGTGCTTTTTGTGACTCCTCTCTTTGGCTGGAAAAATGGCTGTGTTTTTCTGTAGCTTGGTGGTGACCTAACATAATCGTTTGTGGTGCTTTCGCTGTAAAGCATATTTGGAACTGGACACTGTGGTGGGATTAACAACAAGATTACCTTTAAAACGGTATAAAATACATTGTATGTTTGAGGAATTTTAATTATGAGATTTCTGTTGTTTTGAATTTGGCGCCCTGCACTTTCACTGGTTGTCATATCATCCCGTTAACGGGACTGCAGCCCTAAGAAGTTTTAAGGGTGCCATGCCTGTAATTTTCCAGTTGTATTATCTTCAGTGATTAAAAAAAGGACAAATTGAGAGGATGGGAACATCAAGCCTTCCTTTCTAGTGACAACAGAGGCAACAATTGTGTCTGTGAACACGTGAATCACAAACAAAGAGACAGTTTATAGAGGACTATACAAAGGCCTGACATTCACTAGCTCAGAGCACTTGCATACTGAAGATGTTGATGCACGAGTAACAGTGTCTTCCAATGTGCTTTGTTATTGTCTATCGCAATGTAAGGCCTTCAAAAAGGCAACAACAAACTTTGAGGGCAAATTGAAAACATGCAGGTGATATACTAACAGTAGTCAAAGGTTAAGACTGAGGCTACTGGAGAGAACATATTGGTATCAAAATATGTTGTTATTCTATGAAGTTACGTTTTCAGTGTCAGTCTGTGTGCAGTGCAGTGCACCTGTAACCATGGCAACATTTTTGTTGGTCTGGGTTTGCTACCCTTTTACAGGCAGCCTCTCTCTTTGTTGTGTGAGGAGAGAAAGAGAGTAGTCACTGGACAGTGGCTGAAAGGCCTCGTCTGACTGGGGGATTATGGGGGTTGAAGGGGGTGGGGGGGGTCTGTGTACTGACACAGGAATGGAGCCACGTGCCCATGGGGGTTGACACAGGTCCCATCACTGAACAATGAGACGGTGAATCACCACTCTCCAATTTGACATCACCTTTTTCCCATCAGAACAGACTTCCCTTTGGTGTGTAGACATCAGAGGCCTCGGCTGGTCGATTTGATTATTTTAGTTAAGGCAAGTGCCGCAGGTTCATCAAACTAGAAGAACAGAACTGAAAAGAATAGGATCAAGGTTACCTATTCTATAGGGAGTTAGTCTTACCCTGAAAGACGAGCATTGACCATTAGCCTAATAACAATGTTAACCTAGATAGTGACACTCACCGTTCTCCATGAACTCTGTGATGATGTAGATGGGCTCCTGGGTAACCACGGCGAAGAGGCGCACTAGGCGCGGGTGCTGCAGCTCCTTCATCAGGTTGGCCTCGGCCAGGAAAGCAGCCATGGACATGGTGCCCACCTTCAGGTTCTTAATGGCCACCCGTCTGTGGTTGTTGTATAGACCTGCAGCATAGAGGAAGGCCATTGGTGATACAGTAAATAAATATACAGTATATAGTAATACTACTATCACACTACAGTGTTATTATTCAGTAGTGTAGTATACGATGTGTAGGCCAGTTGAGTCAGTTGAGGACATGCAAGTTCACTATCGGTCACTCTCAACTAGTTGAGTTATATAACCTATTCTGTAATGGTGAGAATCAACTTGTTTTGTTATTGAAAGCATTCTTCTCTACATTTTATCTAAAACAAAAATGGTGATGAAGTTTTTTCCAATCTGACATGCATGGATAAACATTTAATCTGAAACAACAATCACCCCAATGATGTGGGTGTATTCAGTTGCTGCTGTTCGGATGAGGAAAGGAAAAACAATTATGTTGCCAAGATCGCATGCAGGAGGAAGTTGTTAATACAAAGTTCCATGGCAGGCTATTTTGAGGTCTGATATAGGGGGTTGTTTTGAATGTAGCATTGTGTTCACATACATGAAGATGGACGATAGGGAAATCTCCCCCTTCAATGGAAAAGTAGTGTGGAGGGTTTAGATTACATTAAAATATATTCTCACCATCAAAACATTGGAGTTTTTTGTCTAATGTTTGATTTTAGGGTCACAATGGGAGGGGCGATAGTAAATATTGTAATATAGACACACATGTATGAACTAATATAGGCATGTGAAGAGCTTCAGAGAGACTTAGCTACAGACTGGTTTTTGACTAGATCTTCAACCTAGAACGCTCACTGGCTCTTGCGTAATCCAACTGACACCTGACATCAATCCCAAGAGACTTTATACCAGCTCAAACAAGCCCTGCAGTCATGGCAGTATTTAGGAAATTACAAACAATGCAGAACTAAAGCCTAAAAAAAGCTGCTCTGGCAGACACAGAGAGAGACAGGCCCAAAGCCAGATTGAGCAACTGGTTGCTTTATATCTAGGGAATCGATGTAAACCAACACACTCATTTGTATTCTGAAAATGTCCACTGTGGTTGAATATAGCCTGAACATGGGTGGAAAAAGTACCCAATTGTCATACTTGAGTAAAAGTAAAGATACCTTAAGAAAAGAGAACTCAAGTAAAAGTCACCCAGTAAAATACTACTTGAGTAAAAGTCTAAAAGTATTTGGTTTAAAATATACTTTCTTGTTTTTGAAATTTACGGAAAGCCAGGGACACACTCCAATATTCAGACATAATTTACAAACAAAGCATACGTGTTTAGTGAGTCTGCCAGATCAGAGGCAGTATGGATGACCAGGGATGTTCTGTTGATATGTGTGTGAATTTGACTATTCATGTCCTGCTAAGCATTCAAAATGTAACGAGTACCTTTGGGTGTCAAGGAAAATTTATGGAGTAAAAAGTACAACATTTCATTTACTCACCCATCCAGACTTCCCCAAACTGCCCTGCCCCGAGCCTGCGCTCCATCTTGAGGGACTCTCGGGGGATCTCCCATTCGTCCTGCCACCAGGGTTTCTGGGGCACACGGGACTGGCAGGGCTTCATCAACCGGGTGCACAGGCCATCCGCCTCACCTGCAGACACATGCAACACAGGCAGAGTCAAAGGTCAATCAATGCCACCTTATACGGTTCACATTTTAAAACAGATGAGTATGTGCACTATGGATGGTATGGTAATGGTTTTTGGTACCAAAGCTATATGTATTGTTTGGCTGATGTATTATTGTGTTCTGACTGGAGGCATCGCTCCAGGAGTTCAGACAGGATGTGAGTCATAGCACATACGTGAGTGATGCTGGACCAGCTCTTTCAGGGAGTTGAAGGATATCTTTGCGGTGATGTAGAAACCACCAGTATCCAAGTTGCGGATTCGGTAGTGCTTGACCGTGTCTCCCGTGTTCGGATCAAATTCCCTAACAGACAAGGAGAAGGAGCCTTTGGTGGTCTCACTCTCTCTGACCATGAAGGAGCCCTGTGTGTTCCCCGGAGCTAGCAGGAGCCTCATGGCATCATTTCTGGAGAGGTTCTTGAAAAACCATCTGAAACACATGAAACAGGCGTAGAACTTCAAACAAAACCACATCCCTTTCCCTTAACGGGTGTTGACTGTTGTGTATGGGGAGATGGTGTTGGGGTTGAGTTAGACTGTTGGGGGATGTATGTTCTTCCTACGTGACTTCAAGTGACATTAAATACAGTTATTTGAGTTTCTGAATTGACTTACGTCTCCATCTCCATGGAGTTCAGGGGGGCCACAAAGTTGTATGGGATGAAGCCCTTCTGGCCTGTGATGAGCGACTCTGCCATGAACCACTCCGGGTCATCCCTAGACAGCACACAAAACAACAACACTTACATGTATTATAGCTGTTCTAACTAACATCTCACTATATCATACTTTCCAAGCCTTGGCAATGTGTCATGCTCCTTCAAACAACTACGCTCTTTTACGTAACTACACAAATATACCACATCCTCTAAAAAGTAAATGGCATCATCACACATCCTCTACTATTCTTACTTATTGAGGATCTTCAGCTTGTCTCCCTTCTCAAATCCCAGGTCATCACTGTGGTTGGGTTCATAGCTGTATATGGCAACCACCAGGCTATCTGCACAACACAAAACCCGCATGGGTTAGGAAAACATAAACAGTAATGATCAGATTTGACCCACAAGAAGATGGCACATATTTACCCACATATTCAAGTATAAGAACATACCTGGTAGAGGGGAAGAGGGACGCGTGAGATGAGAGGGGTATGGGATCATTTGGTCTGTATACTGATAAGAGCAAAGCAGGTTAAGGTTCAGTAAAATAACCTAGGTTTCCACTTGAGAATTCAAAGATTGTCATTCAGTGTCCTAACAATATGGAAGTTCAAGTTGTTATTTGCATGAGAACAGTAAATAGAAAAGTCTGGGGGGTTTCCACTTACAATTTAATTGATGGTAAAAAAAACAATTCAATTTTAACCAGATTAAGATTAAATTTCATTTAACAGGTTTTACATAATGTTTACTTTGTGCCAACAAACTGGCCCAGAACAAAATGGCATTCACATGTTCTCTTCTTCTGTATCTGTAATCTATAGTGCCTTCAGAAAGTATTCACACCACTTGATTTTTCCCACATTTTGTTGTGTTACATAATCTACACAAAATCTACACGTTTTGGTCAATAATCTACACAAAATACTCTGTAATGTCAAAGTGGAAGAAAAATGTGAACATTTGTAAAGAATTCATAAAACATAAAACACTAACATATCTTGATTAGATAAGTATTCAACCCCTGAGTCAATACATGCTAGAATCACCTTTGGTAGCGATTACAGCTGTAAATCTATCTGGGCAAGACCTTTCGATACCTGGATTGTGCAACATTTGCCCATTATTCTTTTCAAAAAACTTCAAGCTCTGTCAAATTGGTTGTTGATCATTGCTAGACAACCATTTTCAGGTTTTGTCAAAGATTTTAAGCAGATTTAAGTCAAAACTGCAACTCGGTCACTCAGGAACATTCACTGTCTTCTTGGTAAGCAACTCCAGTGTAGATTTGGCCTTGTGTTTTAGGTTATTTTCCTGTTGACAGGTGAATTAATCTCCCAGTGTCTGGAAGAAAGCGTACTGAACCAGGTTTTCCTCAGGGATTTTGCCTATGCTTTGCTCCATCCTGTTAATTTTTATCCTGAAAAACTCCCCAGTACTTAACGATTACAAGCATACCCATAACGTGATGCAGCCACCACTATGCTTGAAAATATGGAGAGTGGTACTCAGTAACATGTTGTATTGGATTTGCCCCAAACATAACACTTTGTATTTGGGGCAAAAAGTGAATTGTTTTGGCAAAAAAATTTCAGTTACCCAAAAAATTATAATTTAGTGAATGTTTACAGTCCAAATGAATTGCCCACACAAAAGCCAACTTCCCCCCAAATGATGTAAGTTGTCAATTCCCAAGCACTGACATGCACAACACCCTTTCAGGTAGACCATGGTTGCATAGGTAATATTCATTGATACCTCAATTAAATGCATATTGGAGATGTTTGTGTGTTTTCACATTCCACTCCAGTTACCCAGCCACGTCCAGACGCTATACCGCCGTCGAAACACACTCACCAATTTAGCTGACTTGAGGGGAATCGGGCAGTTGCAGTGGTCACACACTTCGTCTAGGTTCTCTATCCAGTCATCATCATAATCTGAACTATAGTTGCATCCCATTTTACCTGGAACATAGTCAAGTGTTTCTGTCAGTGTACATCACCACATAATAGAAGAGATTGATTGACAAAGTATAATACAATTTTTTGAATACTTGAGTTAAACAATATAGTTGCTTAGTGCCTCATACTTAGACTTGGTTCCCAAGAGACTTAGTGAACTAGATATCTGTAGCTTATTATATTACCCTCTTAAAAGTAAAGAGCTGTTCAAATTTCAAATAAACAAAATCTTTAATAAGAAAAACTTTTTACCCAGAATGTATTTTATTTTAACATTCATGTAAGCATCTAATATCCCTTAAGTCCCAAGCCCTGCACAAACAACTCAGGATGTCTTGATATGACTAAATCAGCAGAATGAAAAAATTAAGTAATAATCTTGGCCAGACCAAAAGGTGAAATGGATCAGGAGGTATTAAATATACATTCTTGTTTTTGTGTAGCTTCACATCAATACACAACAACCAGAGTGTAGCAGGATTTTAAAAAATCCCCCAAAAATCCCCAATTTCAAATACTACAACACATTGGCATGTACACCTTCAGTAAACTGTATAGGCCTTGTCCAATAGTAATGTGATGAGGAACTGCATGGAACTGAAAACTGATCCATATACTGTGTAGTTTGCTGGGATATGATAGATTTAAGATGGTGACAGATTAAATGAAGAGATTTGCCAATAATATACACTATACTGTATATACAAAAGTATGTTGACACCCCTTCAAATTAGTGGATTCGGCTATTTCAGCCACACCTGTTGCTGACAGGTTTATAAAATCGAGCACACAACCATGCAATCTCCATAGACAAACATAGTATAATGGCCTTACTGAATAGCTCAGTGTCTTTGACCGTGGCACTGTCATAGGATGCCACCTTTCCAACAAGTCAGTTTGTCAAATATCTGCCCGGCTAGAGCCGCCCCAATCAACTGCAAGTGCTGTTTTTGTGAAGTGGAAACATCTAAGAGCAACAACGACTGAGCCGCAAGTGGTAGGCCAAACAAGCTGACAGAACAGGATCGCTGAAGCGCGTAGAGCGTAAAAACTTCTGTCCTCAGTGGAACACTCACTACCGAGTTTCAAACTGCCTCTGGAAGCAATGTCAGCACAATAACTGTTTGTCGGGAGCTTCATGAAATGGCTTTCCATGGCCTGCACAGAACTCTGACCTTAACCCCATCGAACACCCTTGGGGTGAATTGGAACGCTGACTGCGAGCCAGGCCTAATACCCAACATCAGTGCCCGACCTTACTAATTCTCTTGTGGTTGAATGGAAGCAAGTCCCTGCAGCAATGTTCCAACATCTAGTGGAAAGCCTTCCCAGAAGAGTGGAGGCTGTTATTGCAGCAATGGGGGGACCAACTCCATATTAATGCTCATGAATTTGCAATGAGAAGTTTGAGGAGCAGATGTCCACATACTTTTTTTGTGTAATTTAATGAGACCTTTTTTGTTGAGACGCCAAATTACTAAGTGTTTCACAAGGTACATTTTGTGTTATAATTATTTTACTTCATTTCAGAATGAATCATAGTTTGGATTCTTTGATAGAAAATGTGATTATATGTAAAATCACACTTATCCGGTGTTAAACCATGTGTGGCACGCTCTCAGTGCGGATGGAGTGCTCTACCCCTCAGCAGTACAGTATGACCCTGTGCTCTCAGGCCCGTTCTACACTCCTATCCCATTGTTCGGCTCATGTAACGGGGTCAGTGGACTAGTTGGAGTCGCCGCCTGTCCCAAGGGCACAAATCCGCGAGAAAATCTGACGGGTTGGGAAATGCCTGACCCCGGTAGCGATAGTCTACCCCTACACTGGGATGCTCAGGGACGGAATGGTGGAGGACGAGAGGGATTGTTTTTGGGTGACATCTCTTCTGCTCCTGTCTGGCAGCCTCTTACAGAAATAAATCGAAACAAAGTCAAAATTCCCCTCTTGGTTTCGTATTTTAATCATATTCAGCTGCTGATGGGCTGCCCTCCTCTCAAGGCCAAAGGCCAGATTGGTTTGTGTGACTCACAGTGCGCTGCCTTTGGTTTGTTGACTTTATTATCATTATGTTGTGCTGCATTTGTCGAGACATTGTTTTTGATTCTGTCTGTTTCACCTCCACTCTGCGATGCTATGTGGTGTGATGAAGGTCATACTGGAGGTTGGACATTGGTCACACAGAGGTGGAGACTGGACACACTGCTCTTTAGGCTACCTAGTGGTATGACTAACCTGCATTGCTCTTCACAGAGCTGTATTCATGAATTACATCGACAAGATGGCCTTCCGTAAGTACATCAACTGATCTGCCAGACTGCTCTGAAAATATGTTGTTGCTTTCATGAAATTATCACATTTTACATATGCATATTAGATACTCTATAGCTGTAACGATTTGCTATAAAGATGGATACTATATCACAAAGTCATTCTTGGTCACCAGATCCCTCCCTGACAAACAAAAACCCTAAACAATTGTGTGTCAACTTGTAATAAAAGCATAATAACCACAAGAATTGCGTTCACCAAACCAGATGTTTTAACTTAAATTACCAGTTTTCCCCTGTTGTTTTGTATGACCTTATAAGCCAAATGTTGTTTTTTCAGTACAGTTAACATCTTCTCAATATTGAATATAGCCTAAACATTTCTGACTCTGCTCATTTACTGTAGAAGACAGGTCTATACATTGTGGTACAATCATCCTGATAAATGAAGCTTTCAATGGGAGAACACACCAATATAGATGAGTGCATTATATAGCACATCAGGTTGAAGACGTACCTCATGAAACTTCCCCAATGTGTTCTTCAACAGGGTGTCAGCGATTTCACTGGTCTACAGCCAGAGCAGCTTTATCCATGATTTAGATATCTATATCTAGATATCTAGGATTTAGTAATCCTATCAAAAACAGCAACTAAGAATATAACACTACTTTTGGAGAGAACGTAAGAAACAATAGGATGTTGAGTGAGTTTTTCAGGCAGGGAGTTTTATATGTGAAGATCTCATCACTCACTCATGCATTGCCATCCAAACGTATACTCGCACACCCACACAGACACATACACACACGTGCACACACACCTCAGTGGAGATATAGCAGCCCAAAGGGCTTCCTGTCGTTGAAAGGTTGAGGGTTGTTCTGCAGTGGCTCTGACAGGTGCTACCCATGCAGCTGTGTGTTACACAGGGAACATTAGGCTCCTCTGTAAATGGGTCAAGACAGTACCTCTCTCCTAGTGTGTGAATACTTGTGAATGCTCTATGATATTTATGACTGAAAATATGATGTATAATGTATAAGTAATATCTATCTAGATGTAGTGGATATCAAGTTATCAAATTACTTTATTCTTGCTATGTAACTACTGTAAAAAAGAAAAGTGGCATGTATGTAAAATGTGTGTATAATTTACATGTAACAACAAAATAAAAAACTGTAAAAAAAAAAAAAAAGTTTATTTTTGTCCTCCGAAGAGGGTGGGGGGGGTGGATGTGTCCAATGTCATTTTAAAAAGTACATAATAGATATTTGTAAATGTTCCATCAGTCACAATTATTTATTTATTTTACCTTTATTTAACTAGGCAAGTCAGTTAAGAACAAATTCTTATTTACAATGATGGCCTTCCCCGGCCAACCCCTAACCCGGATGACGCTGGGCCAATTGTGCCGCCCTATGGGACTCCCAATTACGGTTTGTTGTGATACAGCCTGGAATCAAACCAGGGTCTGTAGTGACTCCGCTAGCATTGAGATGCAGTGCCTTAGACCGCGGCGCCATTTGGGAATTGGGTAAGATCTTGGTAAATGAGAGTCTCAGGCAGTCGATAGACATTTTGATTCAGATCTTCTGTGTATCGCAATGAGACCGTTATTATGGGAAAATTTGTGTCATCAACATTTAGTTGCAATTGCCAAATGAGTCATTGGTCCCCAGTTCCTCTCTCTGGTCTCACTTCTGTGCCTCTGTGAGGGAACGTTGTCAACGCTGTGGACCACATAGCTCTTTGTTGCAGTGGCAGGTTGCAACTTTAGACTCTAGAGCATGTACAGAAGTCAGCCCAAACATGTACAGGAAGTGCACTGAAATATGTGCAACTGTGACTGCCACGTGTGATTCTCACATATTAAACCACTTAATTGAAGACCTTTTCTATTAATAAGAAGCATGAGTGTGCCTCAGAAATCGTATTATGTATCCAGAAAACAATGTTTTATAGTTTTACTTTGTAAAAGGCACAGTGATGCAGAAACATTGGTGTTTTACCCAATACATTACTGGGAGTTTATATACAGTGCATTCGGAAAGTATTCAGACCCCTTGACTTTTTCCAAATTGTATTACGCCTTATCTTAAAATTGATTTTTTTTTTATTGGTTTGCAATACCCCAAAATGACAAAGCAAAAACTGTTTTTTAGACATTTTTGAAAATATATATAAAACAAGAATAATGAAATATCATATTTACATAAGTATTCAGACCCTTTGCTCAGTACTTTGTTGAAGCACCTTTGGCAGCGATTTCAGCCTCGAGACTTCTTGGGTATGATGCTACAAGCTTGGCACACCTGTATATGGGGAGTTTCTCCTATTCTTCTCTGTAGATCCTCTCAAGCTCTGTCAGGTTGGATGGGAAGCTTTGCTGCATAGCTATTGGAAGGTAAACCTTCACCCCAGTCTGAGGTCCTGAGCGCTCTGGAGCAGGTTTTCATCAAGGATCTCTCTGTACATTGCTCCGTTCATCTTTCTCTCGATCCCGACGACTCTCCCAGTCCCTGTCACTGAAAAACTTCCCCACAGCATGATGCTGCCATCACCATGCTTCACTGTAGGGATGGGGTCACGTTTCCACCAGACGTGACACTTGGGATTCAGTCCAAAGAGTTCAATCTTGGTTTCATCAGACCAGAGAATCTTGATTCTCATGGTCTGAGTCTTTAGGTGCCTTTAGGCAAACTCCAAGCGGGCTGTCATGTTCCTTTTACTGAGTAGTGGCTTCCGTCTGGCCACTATGCCATAAAGGCCTGATTGGTGGAGTGCTGCAGAGATGGTTGTCCTTTTAGAAGGTTCTCCCATCTCCACAGAGAAACTCTAGAGCTCTGTCAGAGTGACTATCGGGTTCTTGGTCACCTCCCTGACCAAGAGTCTTATTTGTTCCAAAACTTCTTCCATTTAAGAATTATTGAGTCCACTGTGTTCTCGGGGACCTTTAATGCTGCAGAAATGTTTTGGTACCCTTCCCCAGATCTGTGCCTGGACACAATCCTGTCTCAGAGCTCTACGGACAATTCCTTCAACCTCTTGGCTTGGTTTTTGCTCTGACATGCACTGTCAACTGTTGGACCTTATATAGACAGGTGTGTGCCTTTCCAAATCATGTCCAATCAATTGAATTTACCACAGGTGGACTCCAATCAAGTTGTAGAAACATCTCAAGAATGATCAATAGAAACAGGATGCACTTGAGCTCAATTTTGACTGTGTTTGCATTTTGACTTCAGAACGTTCTCTGAATAAAGAACTAACCTATTGCAGACTGGGGGCTTTGTCTTCAAACTTCTGGGAATTGGTCAAAGCTATAGTGATGGTTGAGTTCAACCATTGGGATAAAAATTCTCGTGACAGGCCACTTCTCATGCTCTTAAAATGTGTCACGAATCCCGCCGAAGATGGTGCCTCTTCCTGTTCGGGCGGCGCTCGGCGGTCGTCTAGCTGCCACCGATTCCATTTTCTGTTTCATTTAGTTTTGTCTGATTAGTTCACCGGTTTCTTGTTTGAGTTTTGTTTTGGGCTATTTAAACCTGGTAGGCCTGCCGGCTTTTGTGTGGGCTTGTTTTTCTGTATATGGTGTGTGAATATTATGTGGATTCCATTTTTCCGAACAGTTTCGTCCTGTTTGTTGGACTGGGTCTTTATGCTCCCTTGTGTGTGTGGCTTGACCGTCACTCTGTTTTTGGAAATAAAAGATCCACATCTTTGAACTACCCTGCTCTCTGCTCTCTGCGCCTGACTCCTCCACCCACTACCTCCAGAAGCCCGCACCAACCATGGAGTCAGCAGGAGCAGCGACGACCCCTCCTCCATCATACAGCCGTCCTCCATCGGATCGGTTCGGCGATGGACCTGATGATGGAGAGAATGGAGCGATGGGAGAGGAGTGGTCTCCCGACATCCACCCCAGCTCCCCCACAGACGACGCAACCCACTCCTCCACCGGTTGTGTCCGGTCCCAGCACGTTGCGTCTTGCGCCCCCGAGGGAGTACGATGGAGCGGAGGCTGGGTGCCAGGGATTTTTGCTCCAGCTTGAGCTCTACCTGGCTACCATTCGTCCGACTCCCTCGGGTGAAGAGAATGTGAGCCTCCTCGTCTCCTGCTTGACGGGTAGAGCCCTGGAATGGGCCAACGCTGTCTGGAACGGCCCAGACTCTGCTCGGGACCACTACTCGGAGTTCACCCGCCATTTTCGGGCCGTGTTCGACCACCCTCCTGAGGGCCGAGCGGCGGGTTTCACCTCAGACAGGAGACGAGGAGTGTGCAAGACTTCGCCTTGGAGTTCCGGACCTTGGCCGCTGGTGCCGGGTGGAATGGCAGGGCCCTGATGGACCACTACCGGTGCAGCCTCCGGGAGGACGTCCGCAGGGAGCTAGCTTATCGGGACACCACACTCTCCCTCGACGAGCTCATAGACTTGTCGATCCGGCTGGACAACCTGCTAGCAACCCGCGGGCGTTCAGAGGAGGTCCTGTCAGTTCCACCTCCCAGCCCTCCTGCTCCAACTCCGATGGAGTTGGGAGGAGCTGCATCGAGGGGGACCGGAGGAGGAGGCTCCTCCTACACCTACTGCGGGCGGAGAGGACACACTTCGGACCGGTGCTGGAGGAGTCCGTCTGGGAGTCGAGATGGCAGGCGGAACACTTCTCGGCCACCCCAGGTGAGTAAGCACCAAACTCACCCAGAGCACCCTGTTGGTCACATGTTTTTTTTTTTTTTTTCTCTGTGTTTTTTCCCTCTCTCCAGCATAAGGTGCTAGTCGATTCAGGCGCAGATGGGAGTTTTATGGATCGTGGACTCGCCTGTAGGTTGGGGATTCCGTTGGTGCCGATAGACCCACCCTTCCCCGTGCACTCCTTAGATAGCCGACCGTTAGGGTCAGGGCTGGTCAGGGAGGCCAATAAAATAAATAAATAATACATTTAGAACAAAGGACATCAAGGACAACTAAAATCATAACAGCAATGCCAACTGTATATGTTTGTGTGCATGTCTGGCACGATTACATGTATGTGTGTGTTTTTGTATGTGTTTATTTGAATGAGAGTGTGCATACATGTGTACAAACACCTGCACGGCATCAGCCTCAGGCAAACCGGCATCAGTTGTGAAAACACTGCCACTTAGTGTCATTCAAATGTACTTTTTATTATATTTTATTCAGACTTTTAGTATTTATTTTTGTAACTTATCTTTTCATTCTATATCTCACACAGCAACTCCACTCCCACTTCTCTCCAATTCCAATTCCACATCCCAACCCTCAGTTTCCCTCAGCCCATCCCATCTATCTGCTGGCCACCCACTTCGGGTTTTCTACGCAACACATATCTTTCAACTATGCTGTGATGTTTAACGTACAATTTCAATCGATCTAATCGAATAGAATCCACAGATTGCGAGTTGAAGATAAATACTTTTACTAAGAGTATTAGTATATTAGTAATTGACTGACCCGGTCTCTCCTAACAGTACTATTTCTAGGGTCAATTTTAGTTCAATGCTATGCATTTTCCACCATTCCTGAACCTGAGACCAGAAATAAATACAAGTATTTTATCAACCAGCACATTTGAGATCAGCCAAATTATTTGTTGTAATATTTGTTCTATCTTTTCAGGTGGATGAAATTGAAATTGTGGCCAGCTCTGCAATGCTTGTTTGAAAAAGAAGGATACCTTGAAAAAAGTATAATTTTCAATTAATCGAAAATGAGACATGGCAATCTGCACAAAGCCAAAAAGGCAATTTTAAAACTTAAGCTTTTATTTTAGTAATCTACCTGAGAACAACTTAGGGTTCAAATAAAACTTTTGAATGAGTGAAGCTTTTAAGAGAGGTTTAGTGCTTTCATATTTAATAATCTCAACCCACCCAATTCATTTTCATTATATAGATAGGCACATTTTATTTTGTCTGGTTTAGCATCCCAGATCAAGCTAAATATTTTTTGCTCATATGATTTGAAAAATGAATCATCGGGAGTAGGCAGCACCATAAGTAAGTGAGTAAACTGAGATATGACTAAGGAGTTTCCATAAATAGACAGGTGTTTACCTCTCCATGGTTGCAGGATCTTGCAGTTTTCTATTGAAATTCATTGTGGAGAGCTTATATCTTTTGTGATATGAATACCAAATATGTCCACTTCACCGTCAGCCTATTTATAGGTAAACTGCAGGGTAATGTAAAAGTTGTATATTTAAGGATCCAATACGTAATATTGTACACTTATCATAATTAGGTTTTAGTCCAGAGAGTACAGAAAAGTTATCTAGATCTTCAATGAGACATTGCAGGGATCTAGTTTACGGACTTAATATAAAACTTGAGTCATCGGCATACATGGACACCTTTGTTTTTAAGCCTTGGATTTCTAATCCTCAAATGTTGTTATTGGATCTGATTTTAATAGCTAGCATTTCAATGGCCATAACGAATAGATATGGTGACAGCGGACACCCTTGTTTAACTCCTCTTGACAATTCAAAACTCTCTGAGAAGTAGCCGTTATTTACTATTTTACACCTGAGGTTGCTAAACATTATTTTTACCCGTTTTATAAGAGAATTACCGAAATTGAAATAAAATAAAATAAATAAATAAAAATAAATTCAGACCTTCCTGCTGAGTACCTGACAGACTACCATTTATATAGGAGTAGTTAAAACAATCTAACAATGGAGCTTTTAGTACATCAAATAATACTTGATATACCTCTACCGTTATGCTATTAAGCCCTGGAGTTTTCCAAACTGAAAGGATTTAATAGCCTCAAAGTTATTCCTCTGCAATTTGGCCTTCGCACTGATCTTTCTGTACATTTGTTAATTTTCTATTTTTATATTATTTGAATATAATTCCTTACCATAATCTTCATTCAGTGGGAAAGGTTGATATGGAAAAGAGAACATATGCTTAAAATAATTAGCTTCCTCTTTTAAAATATCATTCAGAGAATCATAGATGACTCAGTCTTCAGTAACGAGTTTCTGCAAATTATTTTTGTTAGCGTTCCTGTATTGGAGATTCAGAAAGAATTTTGTGCATTTTTCTCCATATTCCATCCAGTTTGCTTTATTTTTGTAATAGATTACATTAGATCGTTCTTTAACTAGTTCCTCAAGTTCTTTTTGTTTTTCCTCTAACTTATTTTGTATCTCTGTAGTATCGTTTTTATTGTGATCTACCTGTACTATTAGTTCATTGATTTCCCTTGTTAGTCTAGTCTCTTTAGCCATAAACTGCTTTTTTATTATTCATGAATATTGAATTGAATGACCCCTGAATGTACATTTATCCCAAAAAATAAGGGAATTTGCTGAACCTTAATTTTACTGGAAAAATTCAGTTATAAATTATTTTGTCTTAGTTAAAAATAAGTTGTCCTCAAGTAAACTTTCTAAATATCCCTGTCCATGTGGAAAATCAATAGGAGTTATGTGAATGCCAATTAGATGATGATCTGATCGCATTCTGTCTCCTATTAAAACTTTTTTAACCTTTGATGCAAGAGAGAAATAGACAAGAAAGTAGTCAAGACGACTAGCTTGATTAAGTATATCTCACTATGTCAGGGTTTTTATACTCTCCGAATATCCACTATTTCTAATGTGTCCATAATATATGTGATTTCCTTAAGGGCACAGTAATGATAGTTGGTAGAGTGATTACCTTTACGGTCCATTGAGGTACTTAACACTGTGTTATAGTCTCCTACCATAATAATTAGATCATTTGTTGTCTGTAAGTTCAACAAATTGGTTTAAATGTTTTCGAAGCAGTGTGGATCATCCTGATTTGGACCATATAGATTAATGAGCCAAATCTCTTTTTCATCCATTTTCATATTTAAAAGGATCCACCTTCCTTGCGAATAATTCCTGACTATTTGCACATTCAGATACAAATATTTGTTAATTAATATCATCACACCATTTGAGTTCCTTTGTCCATGACAGAAAATTATTTCACCACCCCATTCCCTTTTCCACGCAACTTCATCTAAGGATGTAGAGTGAGTTTCCTGTAAACAGTATATATTATATTCCATTTCTAATAAGCCATGTACAGTGTAGCCTAGTGGTTAGAGTGTTGGACTAGTAACCGAAAGGTTAAATCCCCGAGCTGACAAGGTACAAACATTTTTTTATGATCTGCTAAACCGTTACAATTATAACTGGCTATACTTATTTCACCCCTCACCCCTTACTTATTTCACCCCTTACCATTGAATCAGTCTTACCCGTCAAAGTTATGTTAGGATTCAAAACTCAAAAAGGACTGACAGTGACTCCTCTGTTTCACCACACTCACCACCGGGTCTGCGTCACACCAAACAGCGGGCATCACAAACTCCAGGAATCTTCAACTTCAATTACTCCACCTCCACACTTAACTATACCCCAGAAATCACTCCTTTCAATGGTGCCCTGTTCCTAAGAGCAAAGCAGATAACAGTTATCCTGATATCAGTTATCCAGTTTGAGCTTTTTGCAGAATCCACTGCTCTGTTTCAGGTGCAGTGTTTATGGTCATGTCGCAGCAGTTTGTAGGAGGGAGATTCCAAGATGTGGGAAGGGTGCAGCAGGGCATGGGATAGAGGATTGTGTAATTTTGGTGGATAATTTTGTGTGTGTCATCTGTAGGGGTGCCCATGTTGCTGGAGATCAGAAGTGTCCGGTGCGAGAGAGGTAGGTTGAGGTGGCTAGAGTCAGAGTTGTGAAGAAAGTGCCGTATGCTGTGGCAGTGAAGAAAGTAGAGGAAGATGGGTCAAGGGGGAGGGATCCTGAGAGGATCCCTGTGAGTAGTAGATCTGTGTCAGCATAGAGGGAGAGGTCAACGAGTGATATATGCTTCAGTAAGGTTGGCTTCTTAGCGTTCATAGCAATGGTTATCCACTATACCACATAAATGGAACGTAAATCACAGAAAATAGATGTGGTGGCATCTGCAGAGAAGTATTTGGGTATACAAGATTTGACTTCAGAGAAGCTACAGTGTGTGTTGAGTGGTGGTGTCCCATCCTCCCAGGCCGTTGGCATAGTACAGGAGTAGATAGGATCAAAGTAGTGGAATGGGGTAGTGGGTTTTTAATTGAGTGTAGGGTTAGTTGGAAGGGTGTTTTCTTTCCCCCCCATTTTGTATCACAAAGTATAATGGATTTATATTATAGTCCAGTTTGGGGAGGTGATGCAACATATTGGATGACAACCTCCATTAATCTCCAAAGAAGAAGAAGAAGTAGCAAAATGATCTTCACCAGGCTTCCCGTTTTCAGGAAGCCTGGTCTGCAACAAGGCCAATTCAATGTAAACGTCTAATCAGATAAGTAATGTTGGTGTCATAAACATAATCCAATACCTGCAGGTAGTCTAAGGTTTTAATGAATTTCTTTTGAAGTGCATTTTAAGTGAACTGATTAACCCTTACTCAGAACTCTGAGGGAACCTCTTTAGGAGAAGCACATGCCACACATTTCTGTCTTTATGTCTCAACTATCCCCATATAAATACAATTCTGCAGGCACAGAACATAATCTATTGTAAGGCCCTCACCTTGGTGAAGTGATTATGTGGAATCTCATGACATTCGCAGTGACTGCAGCTACAATGAGTGAAAACTATTGACGGAAAATGAAAAAACTATTCAGCAATTAGCATCTGTCTAAATCAGGGGGATTCCTCTTCTCTTTTCTACCACAGATTATTGTCACTTATTCGTAACGTGGGTTTGAAATCATGTCTCTTGCGCAGGCTCATTGTGATAACTATTTAGGTGCAGTAAAACCCATTTTCCAACCCTGTCACTTCAGTGCTTTTCTCTATGATACATGTGTTATCTGGCTGCTGATGAGTGGATGAGCTTACCGCTATTCTCAAAACTAAACAATGCTTTGTGCTATGCTTTTTGTTTCCCGTAAGCTTCCTGATCTGCTCCATTAAATCATAGGGGTAGTAAGCTACTGTCACCCTATCTTTGTTTTACTGAAAATGTACGGTATGTATCATTTTTGAATGTCTGGTTAAAATAGTAATATTACATAGTCTTATGTATTATTTGTCAGTTAGACCAGTGGGCTGGCCTGCAGTTTGCAATATTAAACTTTACATTGAGTTGTGTGGTGTTCGTATTTTATTGCACACAACCATCACGTGTAGATAATGCCACCAACATATTTTCCCTAAGGGGACAATAAAGTCAGTAAACACTACAATATTTCACAAGCTGCACTGTGAGACTATTCTATGTATCGTAACTAATCTACAGACATAGACAGAAATGACATTTGTCTTCCCTACAGACACACAATACAGTGCCACTATAGTTACTTGAGGGAGTTAAAGCTGCATGTATTTGATTGCAGACAAAGGAAATGAACTTGTGTAAGCCTACCCTAGCCTGGAGGATAAAAGAAAATGCTGAAACAGTCAAGATATAACGTACTTAGGGCTATCAGTTTATTAGTTGATTAGCAGTGCATATGAGGGGAGTGAGGACAGAGAAAACCATCTTAACTGCAGGGCAGTTGGTCTTTATGAAAAAATGGAAACAGCATAGGTGAGAGACACTAGAAATAGAAGCCACATTACACAGGAAATGACATGAGGATATCCAATGAAAGACCAGGCCTTAAGGTACTACCTGAGACCCTGTGTACCCTGTATTTATCCTATCATTCATTACAATTGGCCTGGTTCTCTCTCTTTCTCCCTCTCTCTCACGTCATACATGAGGTCATCTCATAAACTAGTATATCACGTCTACTTCACACAGCTTGTATATGTACCCCTTTTGTACAATAATTGATAACAACTTGACATGGTTATGAACTCATCAATTTATGCTTGTACCCCTTAAAGGCCCAGTGCAGTCAAAAATGTGAATTTTCTGTGTTTTAGTTATGTTTTCACACTATGAGGTTGGTATAATACTGTGAAATTGTGAAAATGGTGACAACTGCCCTCATGGTGTAAGAACTGTTTGAAAAGACTTCCTGAGTGGCCTCATAGGATGGCGCACAATTGGCCCAGCGTCGTCCGGGTTAGGGGAGGGTTTGGCTGGTGGGGCTCTACCAATTGTTACTTAATTGTTAACCAAAAATGATTTGATATTGAGATAAAAAATGGCTGCATTGGACCTTTAAGGGGTTTTCTGATAAATTAAGCCTATACCACATAATTTTAAAAAGATGAATACCTGATGCAGTTGAAAGATGAAACTGTGCATTAATGGAATTTCAGGATGTGAAAGGTTACAGCTAAATGAGCACTCAGTGAGGTCACAGGTAATAACAGAGGTCATTTAACCAGTTCTCTAATGGATAGACAGACTGACAGACAAATAAAAAAAACATTATTTTCAATTTCAAGTTTGTTGCCTTTTTACATGTGAGTTAATAGCAAACAAAAAAACTTTTAACAAGCATCTTGAAAGAACAGCTCTGTATCCAATCATTTATATTTCCCTCATAGATTAAATGATAACCATAACATATTCCTGCATTATATAGGTGAAAACTCTGTACATAAGGCACTTACAAATCTACATTTTGATGTATTACAACTTTGTAACAAAGTTTTAAACTTTTTAAGTTTTAAACTTTGTTGGGTAATATTCAGCAAACATCGATAAAAACCCACCAAACCCTGTCCAAAATTAACTCCCTCTTAATTTCCCCAAAGATACTTTCAGTTTCTCCTCCTATCTCTTTTCCTGAGAACAATATCTTTAAACACATCTAAACTCAACCCTGATAATCTGACACAACATTGTCAGATTGGACTGTGATCTGTCTTCATCTAATGGAAAATAAAATGCATGGAGTACATAGGACATAGCCTTCAATTATGTCATATCACTGAAGCCATGACCCCATGGAGGTCCTTGTTATTTTTGGTCCCTAAAGAGGTTAAAGAATGCTGGAATGTGACCTCCAGCTTCCTGTGGACTGCTGTCTGGGACTGCCAACACAGAGGTGGGGGGCCTTCAACAGAGTTTGGGAACATGTCCCTAGTGATGTGACTAGTGTCTTATATATACTTGCTCCTGGGCTGGGGTTACAGTATGGAACTCAAGTTAGTGTGTGTTAGCGCTGTGATAGATGTTTCTTAATCTGAAGAAAGACAATTCCCCTTTGCAAATCTCAAGAGACATCTCTAGTTACAGTTGTGTTCACCATCATGGCAGTCTTATTCATTATATCAGAGGGTCATCTTAACTATTGCTTTTGTACAGTGCAATATATCTGACACCATGGCGATCCAGACTCGCACCAGCTCCATCCCAGAACCACACCTCATCATTATCTTCCCTGTCAACTCTGACCTATCAGTCAGCACCTTCCCTGAGGTACAGTAGAAAGGTGCTGCTATGCGATGGGTTTGGGTTTTGCCCTTACAGGGCTTTACTATGGAGGCCTGTATCTATCTCTCTCAAGTCAGGGCTGGGGCACAAATCAAAGGAGTCGTTTCCATTTCCTCCCACTTGGCTAATTACTGTCTGCACACTCTTCCAGCCATTCATCTTCCCTCTCGTGTCATAACAGAAACCGTTGCAGTGAAACACCCCTGATTACCCTGCGTAGATTAGACAGAGGTGTTAATTCAGCAAATCCATCCTCACAGGGTGGAATATGTTTTAACAGAGGGAGAAGCGTCGGAAGTTGATGTTCATCTTGGTGAGGCCAAGGTGTTTGAGGGGGGTGGAGAGGGCGAAGGCAGCCTTCATGGGGATGTCACAGAGCAGGTCAGACTCCTCACCACACTCCTTCAGCTCGTAGGTGGCGTCGTCCAGCATCTCCTTGTGGCGGTGACACACCTGCTCCACCTTCAGCCGGTGGATCTCCACACGCAGGCGGATCAGCTGCCGAGCCAGACGATTGTCCTGGAACCGCATCTCCCTCTGAGGATAGCAGGCGGAAAGGAGAGAGATGAGAGAGAATGGCGAGAAATCAGTCATCAAATATAAAATTCTAGCAATCGGACCCCAGGATTAGGTTTTTGCATTTAGTGGGTGCTATTGATGTGTAATGATACTGACACAATATCTATGTGAAAAAATACTTTGCCTTTCTATTTGGGGATTTTTCAGCTCTGAAATTAACACAAGGTCCCTATTGTTTAAGCATGTTTGTATTATTTTGGATGCAAAGATAGCACAAAGTCATGCTCTAGTCAGACAAGCATTCAAGCAAAATTAAACAGTGAAAGCACGATTATTTCCCATAAATCTCTCCGTCACACAACAGTGGCATCTGGCACAGAGACTACGCTCTGGCACGTGTGCGTCATGAGGATGCCAAACCAGTGTAACTACCTGGTAGTTACGTTTGCCAAATAGTTGCACTGCGTCTTATTCACACTGGTGGAAAAAGTACTAAAATGTCATACTTGAGTAAAAGTCTAAAAGTATCTGGTTTTTTTGTACTTAAGTACAGTGGTAGAAAAAGTATTAAATCGTAATACTTAAGTAAAAGTACAAAGTAAAAGTAAATGCTATACACCCAATTCCTTATTTTAAGCAAACCAGGAGGCACGATTTTACTATAATTTTTAATTATGGACAGACATGGGCACACCAACACTCAGACATCATTTACAACCACAGTATTTGTGTTTAGTGAGTCCGCCAGATCAGAGGCAGTTGTAACTGCTGTTGGTGGAAGAAGGTGAGGACCAAAGTGCAGCGTGGTAAGTGTTCATGATTATTTAATAGAACAGAACACTGAATGACAAAAACAACAGGAGAACTAAATGAAACCTAAACAGTTCTGTCTGGTGCAGACACAAAACAGAAAACAACTACCCACAAAACCCATGTGGGCAAGAGCTACCTAAGTATGGTTCTCAATCAGAGGCAACGATAGACAGCTGTCCCTGATTGAGAACCATACCCGGCCAAAAACAAAGAAATACAAAAACATAGAAAACGCAACATAGAATGCCCACCCTAGTCACACCCTGGCCTAACCAAAATAGAGAATAAAAGCTTCTCTATGGCCAGGGCGTGACAGCAGTAGGGATAACAAAGTGTTATATTGATAAGAGTGTCCTAATTTTGTCCTGGTTGAGCATTCTAAATGTGATAAGTACTTTTAGGTGTCAGGGAAAATGTATGGAGTAAAAAGTACATTATTTTCTTTAGGAATGTAGGGGAGTAAAAGTAAAAGTTGTCAAAAATATAAATAGTAAAGTCAAGTACAGATACCCCCAAAAACGACTTAAGTAGTACTTTAAAGTATTTTTACTTAAGTACTTCACACCACTGCTTATTCATATGTACTATAATATTTTCGTTGTATTCTACATATCTAGGAAATGCAGAGATAGTGTAGCCTAATTAATTTCTAACATGTCCATGTACAAATAACCGTGTCAGAGTTGGAGAAAATTTCGGCATTCAAAAAAATGTGTGCTCACCAACTCTTTCCTAAGAAATTCCAACGCGTCATTAATGGTATCGAAGCCACAGATGTTGCGGATGGTTAGATCTGAGTTCTCATCCCGAATAATTTCAGGCAAGAGCACATATTTCTCTGCAGTCTCTTGGCCATTTTTTGAACCATTCGGGTTCTCCTTCCATGGTTGGCTCTGCAAGCGCTCCTGCCATTCAAAGTATGATGGTCTGCGGGTTTGTAACTTTAGTTTTTCGGTAAGTGCTTTCACATTGTTCAAATCCTCAGCTTCTCCATCAGTATCTCCGTCGGGGTTATCATCACCTCCCAGCTCTTTAAAATCCATTGCAAGTGCTCTAGACGTTTAAAAAGGATCTCCGTAAAAATACATTTCAGAGGCTGCAAAAAAGTTGGAATGAGTTATTCACAGAGCACGATGCCTCTTGAAGCACATGAAGTGTACTGTCACTGGGCTTGCCAGATGTAGATTGGAGTGTACTGGTGATCCTTTATTTATAGAATGATAAGGAGAAGCAGAAGTGGCCTCCCATATCCATTATGAAGAAGAGGTGTAGTTCATGCAAGTAGCCTCCCTCATGTTATCCACCTGACCACACTAAGGTGAAATAAATAGTTTGCTGTGTCCACTTATGGCAGCACTCAGGTGCAGGTTCAAAGGTTTTGTATAATGTCCCCTCTAAATTCTTTAAACACTAAAATGGCAATGGGATGAAATTGATTTAGCCATATCTCTTAAACCTTTTATGTTAAAGACATGCTCCTGTACGTTAGCGACTAAAAAAGTATTTTTGAAAACTCCAGCTTTGGGCAGGATGTGTAGTTCATAAATGCATTATCTATGAGCAGACTTACTGTCTTACCTCAATTAGCCACAAAATCCCTAGTTTGAAAGCAACTGTTATCTTGAAGCTGTTTTCCCTACATTTCTCACCACCTGGGCCAGCCCCTAGCAATTCCAGTTCTAGGAAATGAGCTTCAGCCCCTCACATTTGAGTGAAAGCTAGTGAGAGGCCTGTCCAGTGTTATCCAATAAGGTAGCAGTGTGGGCCCAATGGCTCAGTGGAAAAAGCATAGAGAGAAAGAGAGTGAGAGCAATGACCTGGTGCACATATCTGCACATATGTGACATAGTATGCAATTTTCGGGACTACTTTGGTATCCTGAGTGCTACTTTCAGAACTACTGGTTAAAAAGTATACAAAAGTACCTGAGAATCAATATAAGATGGCTCCTCGATACATTTAGGGTTTATATGAAATATTTGTAATTAAAATAGGCTATTTGATTAGATTTGATCAGATAATACTGTGGTGTAGCCATTCCATGTTTAATAGGGCAGGTACAAACATAATGTAATTAGTTAATGGTCTTCCTGACAGACAAACTCCTTAGAAATAGGGATTGGAATGTCTTAATTTGAGGCAATGCCTCCATCTAGTGTTAATTTTCGAACACACTTCTGGTCAATTTCCCAATTATGTGCTGGAAAGATGGATAGCAATATGCTGCATGTTTTAGACAATATGTGAGTGTAAACATTTACTCACCTATTACTTGATCTCCAGATGATTAATATATATATATATATATATTTAAATCAAAGACTAGGTCACACACAGGAAATGCAGGTCACACAAAGGAAATGAGAAGGGTATTGCTTTAGGTTAGTGACCTGAAGTTACTAGAGTAGCATCTACTTGGTTGGAAGCAGAGGCTACTAAATCAAATCAATGAGTAATGTAAACTAACTAGTCTGGTACGGTTCAACAACAGTTTGAATGAGACAGAAATCAGTCAGCAGCTGATTTCACTCAAAAAATCTAGCATGTGATTTATATACATACTCAACTCCAATGGTCTAGTGGTGAGGTTTGCTGTCTTTAGATTGTCAGTTCTTCAGGCGCCAGCAGGTACCAGGGCCCTGTGGATACGCTATAATGACTGACTAGATGCAGACGATACCATTATCTTATCATGAACTGGGTATGAATATGAACCGAGTATGAATTGTATGAACTTTTTTAGGCAAGATTATCTACAAAATGCAAACCCAATATTAGGCTACACACTAATAGGCATTTTGAAATGAATTGCCCCTGTATAGATAGGATCTTTGACTTTGTGTTCTCTCACCACTGCTTTCAGGAAACGCTCACTTCCTTCTTTTGTAACCACAAGATGTTTTCACATTTTAGGGGCTGGTTGGAAAGCAGCCAAGTATGGCTTAAAGAGGTGTCCCCACGGGAAGGGTGGGTTACTGAGAAAACGAAAGGAAATAACTGCTATGAAGATGTTATTAACTTCAAACAAACACTTCACCTAGCTGTAGTTACAGCAAGCTACAGTCAACATTTGGACCGTGTCACGCCCCTTTCCCATGGGACAAGAATAAGTGGTTTAATTTCAATAATTCAGATAAGTAGCCTAAACAAGATCCAGAAGAGGAAAATAAACTGAATACTTTTTCTGGCGCGCGCGACTTGGATCTCCCGTCCGCTTCTTGTCATCTTGCGCTGATGCGATGGAGTTTTCAGAGCACATAAAGACGGCGAACGTTGAAGATGTCGTTCTGAGACGGCCGTTTCATCCACCGATGCAAGGAACGTTATGTGTCACTGGCCACCACCTACTCTTCTCTAACAGAGATGGAGACAGCTCGCGGCTGGTCTTGTTACTTCTCAGAAACATCGATGCCATAGAGAAAAGGTAAACGGAGTGAGGGCAATACGTGGCCGCTTTTTCAACTAAAGTATTTAAATGTCATATTCAAAGGTGTAATGATGGACCATATAGCCTTATACAGAACTGCTGCCATATTGCCTGAACCCCATATTTCAATGTGCTGACAGCCAATTGTCACATTGGGGGAAACTAATAGTTACTAATAAAGTGTTTAACATGTTAACATTTTCCCAGCCTACATCAGTCTGAATGTTGGGTCAGGGTGCCTGTGTAGCCTGTTAATAAACATGTCTCACTAACCTATCTTGCTGTCTCTCTCCCTCCATCCTTCTCGCTGTCTCTCTCCCTCCATGCCCAGTGTGGAAAACCTGTTGGGCTATTCCAGTCTCTTCTCTAGTACAGGCCAGAGTCAAAGGTTTGACATAAGTGTGACACCTTGCGTGTGAGTCTGTGTGTGTTTGTGCGTTTTGCAGTGTGCTGCTATCCATGTCCTGTGCAGCACTGTGCGAAAATAACAGGATTCTGATGCTGCAGGAATAATAACCAATCCCACCTTCGCTCAAGCTCTGTCTCACATGCCATCTCTTTGAATCCTCTCCATATGCTTTGTGTCATGAACTGCGAAGAACCAAATGCAGGAATTTCAGTGCTCATTTACTACAGTTATGAATCTGGTTCAGACAGTACATTTGGAGGTGTAGTGCAGACAAAGATTTGATATGGAGGGGAAATGCAGGCCTCACATCCTTTCTCTGAGAGAATCTCCACTCCCAACAGCTGGTTGGGTTGGATTTGGTTTTTTGAATGTTTTTTTTGGAGGGGAGGCAGCCTAGATCATGGAACCCTGAGGGGGAGTGTTGAGGGTAACATGTGGGGTTGGACAGAAGCCCTATAATGATGTGTGTGTGTATTTCATATGAAGGCCTTCCGTGTCCTCTGGAACAATCACCCTCAAGTGTAAGGACCTGTGTGTTCTGCAGCTGGACATTCCAGGCATGGAGGAGTGCCTGAACATTGCCCGTTCCATTGAGGTACAGTAGCAGGATGGTAGAATACACACAGGCTGTACATACATACCAAGCGTGTAAAAACTAGTATTACAGTCATGAAGGTTAGACAACATTACAATTAGTGTTTTGCTTTTTGTTTTGACTAGTCAGTAACTTTTTGCCTCTTTCTCTCTTTCTCTCTCTCTAGTATCTCTCTTCTCTGGACATTGTGTCCGATATGTATCCATTCTTCTACAGACCACTTAAACTCAGTCTGCAGGACCAGTGGGGCCTCTCATCGCCTGAACAGAACTACGCTCAAATGGAGGATCTAGTGAGTGCAGCACAAACACACACACACAGATGTCCTGTTGTTTTAGAGTAAATGCAACAATCAGAGCTAATCATCACAAACATTAAGAGTATACAAAACATCCATGACATAGACTGACCAGGTGAATCCAGATGAACGCTATGATCCGTCATTGATGCCACTTATTAAATCCACTTCAATCAGTGCAGATGAAGGGGAGGAGACAGGTTAAAGAAGGATTTTTACTCCTTGAGACAATTGAGACATGGATTGTGTATGTGTGCCATTCAAGAGGGTGAATGGGCAAGACAAAAGATTTAAGTGCGTTTGAACGGGTTATGGTAGCAGGTACCAGCCGCACCGGTTTGTGTCAAGAACTGTAACGCTGCTGGGTTTTTCACTGGGGATACCAAACGGAAGGGTCAAGATTCAGATAAATCAATCCTGCTGAGGCCGCAATACCAGCCCTGCAGCCGATTATCTGTGGTTCCACTTACTGCATTATGACTGTGTAAACAATACATGTGAGAAACGACATGAATCCATGCTCATATATATATATATATTAGTCAGCTTCCTGTGGAGCCCTTGTCATGGGGAATTTACTCTAGTTCTAAAACACATAACCTGGGGATCGCTATGTCAAGAGACCCTATTTTTTTATTTTTTTTTATTTCACCTTTATTTAACCAGGTAGGCTAGTTGAGAACAAGTTCTCATTTGCAACTGCGACCTGGCCAAGATAAGGCATAGCAGTGTGAACAGACAACACAGAGTTACACATGGAGTAAACAATTAACAAGTCAATAACACAGTAGAAAAAAGGGGAGTCTATATATACATTGTGTGCAAAAGGCATGAGAAGGTAGGCATATAATTACAATTATGCAGATTAACACTGGAGTGATAAATGATCAGATGGTTATGTACAGGTAGAGATATTGGTGTGCAAAAGAGCAGAAAAATAAAAATAAATAAATAAAAACAGTATGGGGATGAGGTAGGTGAAAGTGGGTGGGCAATTTACCAATAGACTATGTACAGCTGCAGCGATCGGTTAGCTGCTCAGATAGCAGATGTTTGAAGTTGGTGAGGGAGATAAAAGTCTCCAACTTCAGCGATTTTTGCAATTCGTTCCAGTCACAGGCAGCAGAGAACTGGAACGAAAGGCGGCCAAATGAGGTGTTGGCTTTAGGGATGATCAGTGAGATACACCTGCTGGAGCGCGTGCTACGGATGGGTGTTGCCATCGTAACCAGTGAACTGAGATAAGGCGGAGCTTTACCTAGCATGGACTTGTAGATGACCTGGAGCCAGTGGGTCTGGCGACGAATATGTAGCGAGGGCCAGCCGACTAGAGCATACAAGTCGCAGTGGTGGGTGGTATAAGGTGCTTTAGTGACAAAACGGATGGCACTGTGATAAACTGCATCCAGTTTGCTGAGTAGAGTGTTGGAAGCAATTTTGTAGATGACATCGCCGAAGTCGAGGATCGGTAGGATAGTCAGTTTTACTAGGGTAAGTTTGGCGGCGTGAGTGAAGGAGGCTTTGTTGCGGAATAGAAAGCCGACTCTTGATTTGATTTTCGATTGGAGATGTTTGATATGGGTCTGGAAGGAGAGTTTAGAGTCTAGCCAGACACCTAGGTACTTATAGATGTCCACATATTCAAGGTCGGAACCATCCAGGGTGGTGATGCTGGTCAGGCGTGCGGGTGCAGGCAGCGAACGGTTGAAAAGCATGCATTTGGTTTTACTAGCGTTTAAGAGCAGTTGGAGGCCACGGAAGGAGTGCTGTATGGCATTGAAGCTCGTTTGGAGGTTAGATAGCACAGTGTCCAAGGACGGGCCGGAAGTATATAGAATGGTGTCGTCTGCGTAGAGGTGGATCAGGGAATCGCCCGCAGCATGAGAAACATCATTGATATATACAGAGAAAAGAGTCGGCCCGAGAATTGAACCCTGTGGCACCCCCATAGAGACTGCCAGAGGACCGGACAGCATGCCCTCCGATTTGACACACTGAACTCTGTCTGCAAAGTAATTGGTGAACCAGGCAAGGCAGTCATCCGAAAAACCGAGGCTACTGAGTCTGCCGATAAGAATACGGTGATTGACAGAGTCGAAAGCCTTGGCAAGGTCTATGAAGACGGCTGCACAGTACTGTCTTTTATCGATGGCGGTTATGATATCGTTTAGTACCTTGAGCGTGGCTGAGGTACACCCGTGACCGGCTCGGAAACCAGATTGCACAGCGGAGAAGGTACGGTGGGATTCAAGATGGTCAGTGACCTGTTTGTTGACTTGGCTTTCGAAGACCTTAGATAGGCAGGGCAGGATGGATATAGGTCTGTAACAGTTTGGGTCCAGGGTGTCGCCCCCTTTGAAGAGGGGGATGACTGCGGCAGCTTTCCAATCCTTGGGGATCTCAGACGATATGAAAGAGAGGTTGAACAGGCTGGTAATAGGGGTTGCGACAATGGCGGCGGATAGTTTCAGGAATAGAGGGTCCAGATTGTCCAGCCCAGCTGATTTGTACGGGTCCAGGTTTTGCAGCTCTTTCAAGACATCTGCTATCTGGATTTGGGTAAAGGAGAACCTGGAGAGGCTTGGGCGAGTAGCTGCGGTGGGGGGGGAGCTGTTGTCCGAGGTTGGAGTAGCCAGGCGGAAGGCATGGCCAGCCGTTGAGAAATGCTTGTTGAAGTTTTCGATAATCATGGATTTATCGGTGGTGACCATGTTACCTAGTCTCAGTGCAGTGGGCAGCTGGGAGGAGGTGCTCTATTAGAATCAAGATAGTGGGTGTAGGCACTGTTATAAGAAATCATACTATTTAAAACCAAAAAGGGTTCAATGGCTCGCTTCATATATGGCCCTCAAAAAGGTTCTTTATACTGTAGAACTGCAAATCACCCTTATTTTTAATTTTTTTACCCCTTTTTCTCCCCAATTTCGTGGTATCCAATTGTTGTAGTAGCTACTATCTTGTCTCATCGCTACAACACCCGTACGGGCTCGGGAGAGACGAAGGTTGAAAGTCATGCGTCCTCCGATACACAACCCAACCAAGCAGCACTGCTTCTTAACACAGCGCACATCCAACCCGGAAGCCAGCCGCACCAATGCGCCGGAGGAAACACCGTGCACCCGGCCACCTTGGTTAGCGTACACTGCGCCCAGCCCGCCACAGGAGTCACTGGTGCGCGATGAGACAAGGACACCCCTACCGACCAAGCCCTCACTAACCCGGGCGACGCTAGGCCAATTGTGCGTCTCCCCACGGACCTCCCGGTCGCGGCCGGTTACGACAGAGCCTGGGCGCGAACCCAGGGACTCTGATGGCACAGCTGGCGCTGCAGTACAGTGCCCTTAACCACTAAATCACCCTTATTTTTAACAGTGACCAATATGCACCTATTGATCTGTGTTGTGTCTTCCTATCTTCTCTCCTTCTCTGCAGCAGGACAGGTGGAGACTGAGTCATGTGAACAAGGACTACTCTGTGTGTCCCTCCTACCCCCCTGCTGTTATTGTCCCTCACTCCATAGACGATGAGACATTGGTGAAGGTGGCCAAGTTCAGACAAGGGGGCCGCTTCCCTGTCCTCTGTTATTACCACAGGAAAAATGGCATGGTGAGATACGCATGGATCCACACATATGCACTTAGTCACACACACAAATACTTTTATGTCACTACAATGTACAGTAATTAATGTTGTTTGACATTAGATGTTTTTTTAAATAATGTTTTATTTATCTAACTAGGCAAGTCAGTTAAGAACAAATTCTTATTTTACAATAATGGCCTACCCCAGCCAAACCCTCCCCTAACCCGGACGACGCTGGCCCAATTGTGCGCCACCCTAAGGGACTCCCGATCACGGCCGGTTGTGATACAGCCTGGGATCAAACCAGGGTCTGTAGTGACGCTTCTAGCACTAAGATGCAGTGCCTTAGAACGCTGTGCCACTCGGGAACCCTTCTTTATCAAATAGCAAAATTGTGTTTCCCAGGTCATCATGCGCAGCAGCCAACCCCTGACAGGAGCCAATAGGAAGCGCTGCAGAGAGGATGAGCTCCTCCTCCAGGCGGTGATTGACGGCTCTGGGCTGGGTTACATCATTGATACCCGCTCCAACCAACAGGCTCAGCAGGCCAGGATGACAGGGGGCGGGTTTGAATCTAAATCTAGCTACAGTTGCTGGAAGAGACTGCACCGTCAACTGGAAAGGTGTCTGTCTGTGTGTTTGCCTGTTGTGTGTGAGTTTTTTTCATTTGTTTGTGGCTACGTATGTCTAACCTAGTTGCCAGGGTGTTTCTGCTTTAACCAACCACTTTTTTGGAGCTCTATGCCTGTTGACTGAATAGTTATATTTGTGCGTGTGTGTGTGTCCCCAGGGGGAAGGTGCTCCAGGAGAGTCTGATAAAGTTGGTGGAGGCTTGTGGGGATCACTCCCACAGTGTGGATCGCTGGCTCAGCAAGCTGGAGAACTCCAAATGGCTCTCTCACGTCCACACTGCCCTGGCCACAGCAGGCCTACTGGCAGAGTGTGTGGAGAGGTAGATGTGCACTCTACTCTCATAACCCTAAATGTAATGTTTTCAGAATGGGACGGTAGGTAGCCCAGTGGTTGGGGCGGTAGGTAGCCCAGTGGTTAGAGCGTTGGGCCAGTAACTGAAAGGTTGGTAGATCGAATCTCAGAGCAGACAAGGTAAGAAGCTGTCGTTTTGCCCCTGAACAAGGCAGTTAACCAACTGCTCCTAGGCCGTCATTGTAAATAAGAATTTGTTCTCAACTGACTTGCTTAGTTAAATAAAAAAAATAATAATAATAATCGTACATCATCATGTAACGGGCTGCTCCAAGATGCCGCCGAATGAGAAGACGAATATGGAGTGGGCTTTTAGTCCGACTCAGGAGATGTGCATACCATCCAGCGCTTATGAGTACATTACTCACTAATGTTCAATCCCTGGACAATAAAGTAAACATGCTCAGGGCAAGGATCTTCTTCCAGAGAGACATCAGGGACTTGTAACATACTCTTTCACGGAATCATTGCTCTTTCCGGATATACTGTCCCCGTCCATACAGCCAGCAGGGTTCTCGTGCGGACAGGAAGAAAGGACTCTCTGGGAAAAGGAAAGGCTCTTGTGTATGTTTCATAATTAACTACTAGTGGTGTGATTGTGGTAACGTACATGAACTCAAGTCATTTTGTTCTCCCGATCTGGAATACCACACCATCAAATGCCGATGGCATTGCATTCTGAAAGAATTCTTGAAAATTTGATTTGAACACTGCTGCATAGTGTTACACTGAGTCATAATGCGTGTTGTTTTGCTTTTTGTTTTTATTGCTGATGTGCTGTTTTGTTTCCTGTATTGTGTAATATCTTGTTTACGTGTAACATTGTTCTATGTTATGTAACCCTCTATGGTGCTCTGGCCAGGGATGGCCACTCTGTTCTAGTCCATGGCTCAGAGGGCACAGATGCCACCCTTCTGGTGAGCTCTTTGGCCCAGCTCATCCTGGACCCCAACACACGCACACTGGCCGGCTTCCTGGGCCTCCTAGAGAGGGAGTGGCTACTGGTGAGACCCCTAAAATAGTCACACGCTACCTCCTTATGTTACAACTATTTTCAAACCCTCATATACTGTAGATTGAGAGCTGGTAATGTGTAAATTAGTCCTGTGTACATTCAATGGCTAACTAGCTATACTAGCTGAAGCTGTGTGTATGTTTTTATCTCAGTGTGTGTGTTATTTGATCTGTTGAGGTGTGTGTGTGTGTGTGTGTGTGTGTGTGTGTGTGTGTGTGTGTGTGTGTGTGTGTGTGTGTGTGTGTGTGTGTGTGTGTGTGTGTGTGTGTGTGTACTCCCTTTCCACAGGCAGGTCACCCGTTCCAGCAGCGCTGTGCCCACTCAGCCTACTCCCACGCCCGTCTGAGGCTGGAGGCTCCAGTGTTCGTGCTGCTGCTGGACTGTGTGTGGCAGCTGGCCCGACAGTTCCCTCTGGCCATGGGCTTTTCTGAGCCTCTGCTGCTGCGTCTGGCCATGGAGGTCTACGCCTCAGACTATGGCACATTCCTCTGCAACAGTGACCAGGAGAGGTGAGACATTCATGCGTTGTCCAGACTGTCCTTAAATCTACAGTCATTGTCCAAGAGTTTAGTGTATCTGCACTAAATCCACATCCGTCTGTCCATCTGTCTGTACCTTTCCACTTACTCTTCATCTCTCTCTCTCTCTCCCTCTTTCTTTCGCTCTCATCAGGTGTGCTGCAGGGGTGAAGGAGAGAACCCACTGTCTGTTCCAGTTCCTCCTGAAGCCCAGTGAGAGGGAGCATTATTCTAACCCCCTGTATGAGCCCATTGAGCTGGCCATCTGGCCCTCCATTCAGCCACAGTCCCTGCAGCTCTGGAGAGGTGAGTTAGTAACACAGGCAGATCTGAGTCTGCTCTCCCTTACTGCAGCCCTCTGACATACAGTATGCTAAATGTTGGATGGGTGAATTTTAATAGGTATTACATTAATTTCTTAATTGATGAGTAATAAGCAATGAAATGGTAGATCATGTAAATAAATACATTTATTTACTACCAAGATTCCTCTGTCTGGATGTGTATCAGGTCTGTTCCTGCGTTGGACCCAACATGCTGTGCACCTAGAGAAGGCTCAGGAGGAGTTGCGGAACCTTGTCATTGAGTGCCGTGGGGCAAGTTGAAAACACTGATAAAGTGGGGTCGAAAAATACAGTGACACACTGGACTGATGGAACACTCAGTGACACTCATCCTGGTTGATTGACTGTTGAGGAAGAGAACAGATAAATACTTTTTTTGTGAGACAATTATGCTCCTATGGACATGAATTAGATAGGTATTCATCCATCCCAAAGAATATCAAATTGCATTGCATACTGTGAAAGTTCCTCACTCTTAAATACTTTTCTCTCATGGTGACATGCATATATTTTCTATCTACCTTTTTTATAGCGTTTTCACTGCAAGTCCATTTTTAAAAAATTATGTATTGTGTATGTTTATTTTCGACCTACAAACACTTCACATTTTAGCATTGTTTTGAATAATTTGATACATGTCAAGGTACTCAATATGCAAACGTTTTATTAAAAGGAATGTAATTTATTGTATAGCTTATTTCTTGACAACATTTGTAGTGTGATGATCCACCCCAAGAACCCTGGGACTAATGTGATGTGCTTTTAAATGTAGCCTACCCCCTCCCCCCCCCCCCCCCCCCCCCCTCCCCATTGCCTGCTAGTAGCATTATGGGTTTTGTCAGTTTTTTTTAAATCCCCTCTCTGACTCTGACGTAAGCCTCTACACTGCAGCCCTGTTCAACATTACAACAATACAAATCCCCTGTGAGCAGGTAGTCAGCATGTTTGCCCACTTGTTGGCCCTATAGCGTAGCAGGCTGGATATTGTAGTAATTTACAATTGAGTCGTGACCTCTCGCGTTCTTACATCATAACGAGGAAAACCACGTATCCCAGCATGACTTTCTTCAGCCATTTAGTTACCCAATGGATGCTCGGTGCGCTTATTCAGTGACCAATCGGGGGGTAGCCTAATCTTTTAATTCTAAGAGTTAAATACCACGAAAAACGTTTTATCAGCGCAATTTACATCAATTAGTTTATTAGCCTAGTGTGGGAAGCGCTTGTGCGATCTGTAAAGCTTCATTTTGGTCAACAAGTGGTTGGCACGATCAACAGAGACAGATTCCAGGTTTTTGTCAGCACACAGGTAAAATGTTTTCTATTAATTCTTCTGATACATAACGCGTGGTGTTCCAGTCAATACGAACACTAGAAAGTTTATGTTTTAAATGAAACAACAATGTTACATAACTAACTTATTGGCCTAAACCTAACATGGTAAATTTACATAAATCCGTAGAATTAATAGTGTCTATAACCTACGTTGTGTAATTTCCTACTGAGAAAGATTGATTTGACGGATGAAACTGATAACATAGCCTCTTGTCTTTGATCGAACTTTTTCCTCAGGGGCAGCAGCTCGACATGCTATCGGGTATGCGGGTCTGTGTGCCCTCCGCTGCAGCTCTATTCGGCTCGTTGTGCCATGGCTGTCGCAGCTGGGCACGTAGTTTGTCATTCCGGGGTTTTAGTTGGTCGCCCCGAAAGATCAGCCGGTGGAACAGTCAAGATTCCATTGACCTACCTCCTGCGGAGAACCCACGAATTCTCATCACAGGTTAAACCATTTTTTAAATTGTATTTAAAAAAAATCTCAAATAGCAAATAACACTTTATGGACTATAGGCTATATATGCTTTATACGTGTTTATAATCTCCAACCGACACAACCAGAAGATGACTGGCCACCCCTCAGATCCTGGTTCCTCTCTAGGTTTCTTCCTAGGTTCCTGCTTTTCTATGGAGTTTTTCCTATCCACCGTGCTTCTATATCTGCATAGCTTGCTGTTTGGGGTTTTAGCCTGGGTTTCTGTTTAAGCACTTTGTGACATCTGCTTATGTAAAAATGGCTTTATAAATACATTTGATTTGTTTATGAAAATATAACCATTTGTTGAAATGTTTTAAGTAATGGTAATGGCATGTTGTCAATCTCGTTTTTGTCATTTAGATTTGTGTTCACTGTTTAGTAAGTGGCAATCCTATTTTCCCTCACTACAATAGGCTGTGAGCAGACTGTGCTAGGGACAAAAAGGCCCCAGCGAGTGACCACTGGCAGAATAATAGCTTGAGGACAGTTTTTGTCTGTAGGCTACATAAAGCTTTGGTGAAAACAAAAAAAGGTCACAGCCTGGTTGGAGCAGAATATGAAAAAAACATCCAGACCAATTTTTTTCTGATATTGTATACAAGAAACACATTTTCACCCATATATTCTCAATTTTGAGACCTTTTGAGCAAATACAAATTAACAATTGAGATGGTGTGTTTTATTAATTCTGCATTGTATTATTTATTTTATCTTCATGGAAAGGTGGCCTTGGACAGTTAGGTGTGGGGCTTGCAGAAATCCTGAGGTGAGAAAAAACTAAAGAGCAATCTTTTCGTCAAAGGGTAAGAGATGTTGATAGCCTGAATCTTCCCCAGATTGTAGAATTCTCATTTAACATCTACAAATAGATCGTTTGGATTCTGGGGTTCACTCCAGTTAAATTCAGGAATGAACTGAAATTGCAGAAATTAATTGAATATCAATGTGTAGGAAACAGTACGGAACAGAAAACGTTATCCTATCGGATATCAAGAAGCCTCCACCAGAAGTGTGCAGAAGTGGTACGTATTTCTTTGTTGGACTGATCAACAATTCTCTCTTAATCTCTATACCATGCACATCTCCATACTGTGCTTATCAAATCCTCTTATTTTCTGCATAAAAGAACATGTCTCCTACCTTAGGTTTCCTAAGCATTTCAGCTCAAAATGCGGAGAATAAACTGTATTAAAAATAAAGTTGTACACTCTGTATACAGTATATATGTATATCCAACAATGGGTAAACCTGAAATGTTGGTTTGGTTTACCCATTACAATTTTGGGAAAAAATATAGCGTACAACTTTCTTTATTTTTATACAGTTTGTTCTCCGTTAGTGAGCACCTTTACAAAATAACTAATCCTATTTTAAGTCTCAAAGTCTTATCAAACTCTTTGTCTCTCTTCTCCTCTCCCTCAGGCCCGTTTGTGTATGCTGACGTGTTGGACTTTAAGAACCTCAGAGAGTTGGTGGTGAATAACCGCATCACCTGGCTGGTGCATTACAGCGCTCTACTCAGTGTTGTGGGAGAGGCAAATGTGGCCCTGGCACGCAAGATCAATATCACAGGTCAGCTTTAGGATCACACACACACGCTACCACAGTATCCAGGGCACCACCCTTTCTGGATGTTTTTGTCTAAAGATTCTCTCTTTGCTGTGCTTTCTAGGGCTTCATAATGTGCTGGACCTGGCTCTGGAGAGCTGTTTACGTCTCTTTGTCCCCAGCACCATCGGAGCCTTTGGCCCTTCTTCTCCCCGTGACCCTGCACCTGACCTGTGTGTCCAGAGGCCTCGCACCATTTATGGGGTGTCCAAAGTGCATGGCGAACTGATGGGGGAGGTGCGACCTGTTATGTTCACACATACAAACATACATACTGTACATGCCCACACAAACAGTCGTAGATGCAGTCATAATGCAACGACATCGCTGTCTAATGCACACTCCTGCACGCATGCACACACACACACACAACCTGCTGGTCCTCTCTTATAGACAGAGAAATCTAGAAAGAAAAGCGAGATCGTTTGCCATTTATCTTTTTCAGAGAGAGTAAGTAAATTCATTAACACAGCAGATAGGGCAGATTAAGAGAAGTATGCTGCAGAAATATGCATTTGCTGGTTATTTGCTGTACCTTCGATTGTGTTAAATCTCTCTATTAGTATCTTCATCACAAGTATGGACTGGACTTCCGCTGCCTACGCTATCCTGGCGTCATCTCAGCTAACACACAGCCTGGGGGAGGAACAACAGGTAACCCATATTTATCATTTAATCATTTATTAAAGTATTAATGTTACCATTATAGGGACATATTCCAATACATTGTGTACATTTTTGCCCTCCCATAGACTATGCTGTCCAGATTTTTCACGATGCCCTCAGCACGGGTCACCACGAGTGCTATTTACGCGCTGACACGCGTCTGCCAATGATGCATGTTGGTGACTGCCACCGTGCGACTGTGGAGTTCATGCAGGCCCCAGAATGCCAGCTGTCGCTGCGCACATACAACATCGATGCCATGAGCTTCACCCCTGAGGAAGTGGCCACGGAAATCCGCAAGCACCTGCCCCACCTCAAGGTCACCTATAACCCTGACTCTGTCCGCCAGACAATTGGTATGTTCATTGTTCAGCCTAGTGGTGTGTCTGACGTTCTGTGTAGTGTTATTGAACTTCAAGATGTATCATTTGAAATAAGCCATAGCAGAAGTATATGGAAAGTTTTCTCCTTCATAGTGTATAGAGTAGATATAAATAAATAAATTGTATTTTTCTAGTATTATTAAATATTGAAAGCCTTGCATGTTCATTTTTCACACGGTCACCAGTCATGAATGATGTCATCATACAGTCAGTCTTAAGTTGTGATATGTAAAAACTCTTGACCTTGATTGTCCCCTGATGTGCAGCGGACAGCTGGCCGGTGAGGTTTGATGACTCCAACGCACGGAGAGATTGGGGCTGGAAGTCGACATATGGGCTTGAGGAGCTCGTCTCAGACATGCTGAGCTCCATCCGTGACAAGAGGACCAACGCCGGACTGCCAGTCAGCTAGCAGGTCCCGCCCACAGAGAGTGACTTACCAATCACTATTCCCTTAAGTCCGCTTCAGCCTGGGTCTGCCTATCACAACAGACCCTCTTTCCTTAGCATCATCTCCAAACCAGGACTCTTCTGTAGATCAGGATAATATTACACCAATAAACCAGGGACTATTTTCAAACCTGTCATCTTCAGCCAGAACCACTCAACTTTCCACAACAGTGGACATTGACACCACAGATACACACACACACACACACACACACCGCACCCTCTCATAATAGCAGCTTTACTCTTTTCAGGGAACCATACTGTCAACCATTCTCTTATGTTGTGACTGTCTTCCGTTTCTGTTTTAAATGTGATAGAGAATTTTAATATCATAGCAGGTTTAACATAGGCCTTACACGTCTGGGGGAAATAGGCTTCAGGCAAATTATTTTACATATAGTTAGTCATAACCCTACCTTCAGTTTCCAGTATCTCAAGGGGTTTCATTTACATTTTACATTTACAGTACGTCATTTAGCAGACAGTCTTATCCAGAGCGATTTACAGTTAGTGCATTCATCTTAACATAGCTAGGGGAGACAACCACATATCACAGTCATAGTAAGTACATTTTTCCTTAATAAAGAAGTTATCAGCAAAGTTAGTGCTAAAAGGAAATGTTCCTCCTTGCCTGCTGTATTAGGGTAGTATAGAGGGCACAGTGATTTCCTTCCTGGCCTGTTGCGTTAGGGTAATATAGAGGGAACAGTGAAATGACACAGGAGCAGTGAGAGATATAGGGACAACTATCAGAAGAAATATAAAATCCACAATGTTTACAAAAGGCCTGCCTTTACAACACAACTTCAGTACATTTTCAAACATCTCCACATTTCTTTACAGTCAGTGTGATTTTGGGTACCAAATAAATTCAGAATTGAAGCCTTATTTTTAATTGACAACTAATTAGAAATATATTTGTGAGTAATGAACAAAATTGCAGTGTACTTTTGATCATAAATTGAATAAATCTCTTAATTTGCTCATTCTGTTGTTTTGTTATTTGCTTTCAGGTTATTTATTATGGTAGTAGGCTAACTGGTGAACCTACTGTGTGTTACTGAACAGATCTAGTCCTATATCATTCTGAAATACATATTAGGGTTTCATAAATCTAGCAATAAGTTGGACTGGAATTCAAATAAATCATTTGTGCAAAAGATACATAGGCCTACAGTTGATTGAGAGCGAATGTTGCCTACAGTATCAGCAAATATTTGTATTACTAACTCAAGATAGACCAGAGCCTTTCGTTTTCAATGGGAGCAAGTGAATCACAGTGGGAAGAACAAGGAAGGGGTGGGCATAGCCAAGCACGAGCTACTGAGATCACATTGGCGCGTTTTAGCATATTTTAGCATATTTCCGTTGGGGAACGCCTACTCTGCGAAGTGCGAGTGTGCAATAACTCCATTCGCCCTTGCGCTCCTTCTAAACAACGCCATTTTTTTTACAACTTTGGCAAAGGTGAATTTTACAAAACGCATTCCACTCAGTTTGTTACAGATTTTAGTTTTGGAAACAAAACTGTATGGAGATCAAATGTTTAATCGATGAGAAAATTTGCAGAATGTCGGCCAACATTCATCTCGCTCCACGTTATTCCACTACCGGGCTTCCTCTCAAACTCATATTTGGTAGTGAGCGGTAACTCTAACCGGATGCCTCACATTTATACATCCGGTGAAAGATATGGTTCATTGTTCATTCATCTGTGGTATCAGGCTGCAACATATACATACTATTCACGACAAAATGTATGATATTTAAATTATAGGTCGATGTAAGTTGGCAACAGTAACTAAAAAAAGATAAGTAAAACTCTTGATAGCAAAAAAAAAAAAACGATTTCGTCATCGTCCATTCACTTCTTCCGTTCTGCTGTAAAGGAGGAGTTCTGTCGCGTGTTGTATGCTGGGGTTTGGTAGTACGTATTTCGCCAGACTCCGCTATCAACTTTTACATCTTTCTCGGCTAATAACATGGACGCGGGATTCTTCCGCGTAAGATATTTACAATGTTACTATTAATTGTTGAATGGTGTTACAAATGTATAGCACATTCCTTTGGGTTTGTAAATATGTGCCATTATAGACAGACGAGCTCGTGCGCCATTCCGCTGCAATGGGAAGCTAATGTAAAGATGGCGGCTGCATTAAACTAGCCTAACTAGATATATTTATATTATGCGTAGGTTGTGTTTTTCCATTTCAAACTATGTTCATTACTGATGTACAGTAACTATAGGTCATAACTAGCTACATGTGTTACCTAGTGTTAGACTTGTTGGTTGAAAAATTGGTTTGGCTTATTCTAACCAGACAAGAGGCGGGGCATGTCTATTCGGGCCTCAGCTCACATCGAGATTAGCACAACTATACTGAACAAAAATATAAACGCAACATGTAACAATTTCAAAGATTTTACTGAGTTACAGTTCCTATAAGGAAATCAGTCAATTTAAATAAAATAAACCGTTTCACATGACTGGGCAGGGGTGCAGCTATGGTTGGGCCTTGGGGGTGCATAGGCCCAGCCAATCAGAATTAGTTTTCCCCCCACAAAATGGCTTCATTACAGACAGAAATACTCGTCAGCATGTAATGATCATGCTGTTTTATCATCTTGATATGCCACACCTGTCAGGTGGTGTGTATGGACCATTTCTGGGATTTTTTTTATTATTTCAGCTCATGAAACATGGGATCTATATTTTTGTTCAGTGTAGTTGGCAGGCTAGCAACATAAACCCACATGTATCTCCATAACAAGGGTTTTGATTACCTAGGTACTTATTTTCCACTTTGTTTGACACCTATTCAATTAAGTCTTGTTTCAAAAGTTGCAGCTAGCTTACATTATGTTTCACCATGTTGTGACATAGGTAACTAGTTTCTGCTAAAGGGACAAGTACAAATAATAAAGAACCAACGTTTTATAACTGAAATAGTTAATATAGCTAGTAGTTATGTAAACTGTTTATTACTTGTCTCATACAGGGCACAAGTGCAGAACAGGACAATCGCTTCAGCAACAAGCAGAAGAAACTTCTAAAACAACTGAAATTTGCAGAATGTCTGGAAAAGAAGGTATGATAAACAACACTGCTTTTAGCACATCTTCTAATTGAATGCTCAGTGTTCCCACAACAAATTATATGGTATTGGCAGTAGCTTCTCTATAGCCAGATTTTTGTTTAAGTGTGGAATGGGTTTAAGTTAGTAATTCATTCTTCCTTCCCTAGGTGGATATGACCAAGGTGAACCTGGAAGTCATCAAACCTTGGATCACTCAGCGAGTGACGGAGATCCTGGGGTTCGAGGATGATGTCGTCATAGAATTCATATTTAACCAGCTAGAAGAAAAGGTAATACTATTGACTCAAATTCCTTCCTTTTCTTGTACATACATCAGATGTTGGTTATATGAACTTAATGAGGAAAAGATAGATTGATGTAACAAAGTGTATTGCTTAGAAAAAACGCAATATAAATGCAGATGGGGAAAGAGCTACCACCGGTGTCCAGTGTAAAGGAAAAATACATAATTTGAATGACACAGTTGTTGCTGTGATATGTGACAAAGTGCCTTTGTGCCACAGTTTTCTAATGATGATGTGATTTATGATTCAAAAGGCCTGAACCAATATGGATGTTATACCTTGCATCAGAAGTATAGCACCAACACCTTATTAGCTCTCTGCTGAGCCCAAAGTGTCACTGAGCCCAACTCCCTGATGCAGTGTGTGGTTTGAGGTGAGTTTTGGTCAGGGATCAACATGCTAGTGATAGAAACAATTGGACAATGCCATGCCATTTTCTCCATATACCTTTGAATTGCGCCCCTAGTTTGTCTTTTATATCTCCTCTGTATCCTATCTTTGGAGTGTGTTAAAGTTGAGAGGATACAGTGAAATTGTTAGGCCATTGATCCCTATTTTATTTGTGTAGAGTATAATGACATCTGTAGTATCTTCTTTCTGGGCTGTCGGAAAAACGGTGCTTTTAAAATTATCCATTGCAATTCACATGGACCCTATTCTGCATAAATTATAAGTTGCATCAGTGCACTAGTTGTTCAAGTTTTCCCTCCAGTTTGTTACATTTCATTGCCCCTCAATTTAGGAAGTCCAATTGCATGGTTCAAATTATACTTGTGTATTATAATTGCCTTCATTCTTCCCCCACTTAAGTAGCATTTGGCCTATAAAACATGACTTCAAGGGGAAATTTGATATAATACACTGGATGAAACATTGGATGTAGAAAAAGGAAATGTTTAACTCTACTGATAGCCTAATAATTAATCAACAACTTATTTTTATGAATGGTGCATGACTCACAGCAATCCTCGGATGATTTTTATTCATTCTCATATGTTGCTGGAATCTCGTAAAGGTACTGTCTGTTTTAGTGAACTTAGCCTAATACTGGGAGGGAAAATACATTCAATTATGCCTTACCAATTTTTGTTTCTGTGCAATTTGTTTTTTTTTTAAAGAGAAATGAAGCTAAATGCTATAACATCACAGTAATGATAAAAGGCCTTATTAGTCATTATTATTTAGATAAAAGGGTATCCAACTTTCATTCTTGACTTAGATGTTGAAATAAAACCCCTTTTTAAATGTCTTGTGCACTCATTATTGCTTGTTCGTCTCTTGCAATTTAGATAAATGATATAACAATAAACTGAAGGTGGTTGAGTCTCAAGCAGTAGGGAGGCGGAAGCAAGCCAAGGGAGCGTCTCTTTCTGCAGGAGACACGGGCGCTCCATACCCACTGATCCCGCGGGACACACTGAAGACACCGGGACTGTACATGCAGTTTTGGGTTTTGATGCACTCTGTTTTGTGGATATCTGTTCATCTCTCAAAGAATAGACTGTGGGGAGGCTGAGAACAACAGGACAGGAATGCTAGTTATTTATGATCAAGATTATTGACAGTAATGGTGATGGGTGGGATAGTTAAATATTTATTAGATTATATTCTATGAAGGTTAAGTCAGCCTTGATGCATGCAGTGGGTGTCCTTTACATGGATGATGTAGCACTTATGTCTCCCCTCAGCTATTCTCAGTTTTGGGTTTCAATTACCGAACTAATGGGGTGGAGATAAGGAATCACAGCCTCAAGTCAACAAAAGTTTGTTAGGTTGCAATGACTGTCTGCTTTGGGGCCCAGGGGTCATATACTGTAGCTATTGTCTTTTGTTTTGAAGATGGCTGCCATTATTTAGCAGGCAGGTGTAGCTTAGTGAGGAAACAAAGGGGAAGGCAGTTGTCTGAGTGAGACCCCCCCCCCCCCCCTTCTCGCTCTCGCGAGTTCTCCCTCCATGTTAAATTGGTGTGTTGTTTTTCTCTCCCCCTTGGTGTGTGTTGCAGCACCCGGACAGTAAGATGATGCAGATCAACCTGACGGGATTCCTGAATGGGAAGAATGCCAGAGAGTTTATGAGGGACCTGTGGCCTCTGCTGCTCAGTGCCCAGGACAACATTGCCGGTATCCCCTCTGCCTTCCTGGAGCAGAAGAAAGAGGAGATCAAACAGAGACAGGTAAGCAACTAGACACAATCTCACAATTACCTCATTGGTGTCACGTATGTGTTTTATGGCTTTGGCCTAGCATGTTGTCTGTGGAACACTAGTCATGTTAATAATATTTTACTAATTTCTTGTTTTACTAATTTTATGTGTATATACTGTATTTTACTCGATGCCACTCCAACATCGCTCCATTATTTTACTTTTAGATTAGAGTTTTAGGTACTATTGCACTGTTGGAGCTAGGAACACAAGCGTTTCGCTTCACCCGCAATATCATCTGCTAAATATGTGTATGTGACCAATAAGATTTATTTGTTGCAGATTGAGCAGGAGAAGCTTGCCTCTCTGAAGAAGATTGATGAGAAGGAAAACAAAGATAACAGAGAAAGGGAGAGCCCCAGAAGGTGGGAGAAAATCACATTAAGTAAAATCCCTTGAAGTCAATGTCCATCAAAATATTTAAAGATGGTTCATGTAGCATTTGTTCTTATCACATTTGTTGTTGTCGTACAGGAGGAAGTCAAGGTCACAGTCTCCACGGCGACGGTCTCCAGTGAAGAGAGAGAGAAAGCGGAGTCACTCCCGCTCCCCGAGGCGTAAGCCCAGTCCCAGCAGCTCCCCTCCACCAACAGCCCCAGCTGTCACCCTGGTCAGTGTTACATTGCCCCAGAGCACTGAGGAGCCCCAGCCAGAGCCAGACACCTCTGAGAGCGCCGTACCCGAGCCAGTCATTCAGGAGGCCTCTTCCACCAGGTAAGATGCTGGTTTGGGCATATCTGGCAATATTCAGGGATGTGATTTTTCCTGATTTGGTAGTTCTAGATTAAAAAAATATTTTAATCTAATTTGTGGTATGTTTTTAATTTTCAAGTGATTTGGTGAAGCCGCACACTGTGGTTGTGGTACCTGACTCTGTGATGAAGGTCAAAGAACCCTCCCCAGGTAAGGCTTCTAAAAAGGAGGAGAGGCCCAAGCCCAGGGAGAAGGACGGCAGGAGGGACAGGCCCCGCCACCGCTCTCGCTCCCATTCCCGCAGACGACCTAAATCGCGGTCCAGATCTTACTCCCCACGCCGGAGGCCGAGCCCCAGGAGACGGATGTCCCCTCGTCGAAGGAGCCCCCCCAGACGTGGCCCCCCAGGCCCCAGACACAGGCGCAGTCGCTCCCCTGTCCGCAGGTGAGTGGAGGGCCATGCAAGTGTAGCAGAGTGCAGAAATGTCCATTACTGAAGCTGTCATTAACTAGCCAACTTACCAAACAGCATGTAAACCTGCATTGTGGCTGATTTGTGCTTTGTTTGTCCAATAGGCGGCGCTCTCGCTCCCCATCATCCTCTGGGAGCAACTCCTCCGTGCCTCGCTCACCTCAGAAGGCCATGAAGAGAACGTCAACCACACCTCCTAGGAAACAGCCCCGCGGCCACGCAGCTGATCCCTCCCTCAGCCCCTCCAGGAGAAGAGCCCCCAATGGTAGCCCCCCTGGGAAGGCCCGACGCTCTGCCTCCCCTCGGGCTAGAAAGGGCCGGTCCTCAGCCTCCCCGTCCAGATCAGCTGGTATGTTGGTTTTTCTTACTTCTCTCCATTCTAAATATAGCTACATGCCACCTTCTCATCTCTGCTCTAATGTACATTAAGTACTATCGGAGTTTACAAAGGGCTGTAATGAACTTGGCCCATCATCCCTATCGAACTCCATCACCATCTCAGATGTGGGACTCCCTCACCTTGCCAGTGACATCATGTTACATGATCAGTCTCTGAGTGTGATACACATATACCGTTCGTCTAAAAAAAAAAAAATCAACCAGGGGTGGCTATGTCTATACAGCCAGAAGATGCCTGTTGAACTCAGTGACCTGGAAACACATTTTTCATTATCTCAAATCCCTGGATTACTTGATTCCTAGGCAGGCCTGGTTACAGAAGTATGACACTTGAAGTCCTTGGCGGGGGCTTAATGGCTGGCCGTGACTAATGGAAACTACTGAATCATAAACCTCCTTTCGGGCTGCTGAAACCAGAATGTATCAGTCCTACCACTGGTGTTATACAAGCAAGTGCATTTGTGAATGAATCTTTCTGGAAAGACTTTGTGCCCTTTAAACGTCTTATTGATTTTTAGGTTCAAAGAAGAAACCAGGATCAAGGAATGATTCACTGTCTCCTGTTCCAAAACCCAGGCATTCTGAGGCATCGGAATCAGGTGAGTCTGCCTTTTAGCGTTTGTCTGTGTGGTGTGATGCACAATGGGTGTGGGTGGGTCTGTGTTTTCTCAAGCAGTGAATGGAGTCTCACTGCTTTGCTTTTCAGAGGGGGCTACTGCAGATCCTGTGCAGCAGCGACGTCAGTATCGCAGGCAGAATCGGGAGACGTCTTCAGGTTATAATTGTTTTTATTTGTCCCTCACCCCATCTTTTTGCTAGCCATTTCGTCTTGCACCCTCATCTCGTGGGTCTTGAAGTTGTGCCCAAATCCCCATCTGGGTGTTTTTCCTTTTGTTGCTACAGGGAAATGACATGTGCTGTCTACTTTTGGATTGGTTACAGATACTGGATCATCCTCCTCATCAGAGGACGAGGGGTCCAAGAGGCCGGGCGGAGGGCCAGCGGCGAGGAACGGGAATGTCAGGAGGAGGCGCAGTCGCTCCCCCTCCTCCCCCAGGAGACGACACAGGGACGGCTCCCCCAGGTCAGCTATAGACGGTTTCTCCTATCCCTCTCAATGTCATGGTTAAAGTTGAGGTTTTGCCCACATCATGCGTTCCTCATTTAAATGTTTGCTTTCCTGTACAGAAAAAGACGCTCCCTCTCTCCTGGAGGACGCCGATCTCCCCCACGCCGTCGCAGATCTCCCTCTCCTCCTCCGAGACGCAGGTAAAAAAAACTTTTGCTACTCTTCTTTTTTTCCTCGGATTCCCTCAGTACTGAGCATTGTCCAGAATTGTGTACCACACCTGAGATTCAAATAATAACTTGGCTCGTATGTCCTCTGTTCCCCCAGGTCTCCCTCTCCACCTCCTCGCAGACGCTCCCCCTCCCCCAGGCGTTACTCTCCCCCCATCCAGCGGCGCTACAGCCCTACTCCCCTGGGCCCACAGAAGAGAAGGCTATCGCGGTCTCCCCCTCCCAAATACCTTTCCCCGATGCCCAAGCGCCATCCCTCCAGGTCCCCGAAGCGCAGGAGTCCCCCTCCCCAAAAGAGACGCACACCTCCCCTCCCCACCTCTCCCCCCCGACACAGGAGGAGCCCCATGCTCCCATCCAACCGGCCAGGCCGGGGAACGCGCTCCCCCCCTGCTGTTCACAGTAACCGCCTCTCCCCCTCCCCTGCCAACCGTGGTCAGGCCATGCGTGGGTCTGCTAGTCCTCAGGGGCGCTTTGACTCCTCGGGCGCCTCTCCACCTGGCCAGAGGCGCCAGGTGTCCCCCTCACACAGCAACAGGGCAATCCGCAGGGTGTCCCGGACACCAGAGCCCCGCAAGAACCAGAGGTAAGCAGCTTCTAATTGGTCTTATTGATGCCAAAGCAGGTGCTGCACAGCAACAACTCATACCACTATTTTTAAATGTATTTTCCAGTTATCACATTTTTTTTCTGTCCCTATCAGAGCCTCTCAGAGCCCCCAGCCTATGAGGAGAGCGTCATCAAGGTCACCGTCTGGTTCTCCTAAACCAGGAGCCTTGAAGCGGCCGGCCCCAGCCTCAGGCTTCCCCTCATCGGGCTGCTCGGCCAGTGGCTCGCCATCAGCCCCTCTGGCCAAGAAGGCCAGCAGCGGCTCTGGCAGCCCTTCTCCAAACAAGGTGAGTTTAAAGCTGCTGTCTGTTAATAGTACAACGTGAGATTTAAAAATGTTTGACTCAACTAAGTGGCTAGTTGGGGAAGCGTTCTCATGTGAGTAATAGCTGGTGTGTGTTTTTGTGTACTAATACTATGATGACTTGACGTGGTGGTCGACGGTAAAATAGTAATGACGTGCGTCATCACACCCTCTTCTTGGCCCAACTGCCAATTAAATACTTAGTCACTCTGCTTTGTCCTCTCCATCTCAGAATTCAGACACTGAGGCTGGAGGAAAGAAGAACAAAAAACATAAGAAGGAGAAGAAACACAAGAAGGACAAGAAGCACAAGAAACACAAGAAACACAAGAAGGAGAAGAGTGGAGTGCTGGTTGCTGCTGGGGATGGCCAGGAGAACCTGGGGATGGAAGAGGATGTAGACTCCGACCTTAAAAAGGTGAAGTCTACTCTTCTGATTTACTGAGGGGGTTTAGCCAGCTTCACACATCAGCTCCACTGTTTCTAAGTAGGAGTGAGCAATGAGGATGTTTTATTTTTTCAAATTTGACAGTATTTAGTTTTTCATATAATAATGACACTAGAGCGGCAACAAATAAGTTGTAAGTGGTTTTAATGTCTGTCTCCATTCTGATTGTTTGATGTTCAATCAAACTTGAATTAGGGCGGGGCAGTAAGACCTAAAAATAAAATCTACATTTTTTTTCCCTAACAATTTACATCTAGATGTTTTCTCAATTACCTTTGTTGTACAATTAAAGGTCAATACGCTGTATTTCAAGCAGTCAGCCTTCCACAACTATAGGACCCATGAATAAATGATTTTATCAAAATAGTTTAACCTGCCATTTTGCAGTAGTCACTGATCTGGCTTTTAAGTCTTTCTATGAAAATGCCCCTTTTGTTACTTATTTAACCAGAACAATTCACAGCCACTAATAATGACCAAGCTCTTGTAGCAGGCGAATGCATTATAGAAAATTAACACAGGTCTCATAAACAATCTGCCAAGCACAGGCCCATGTGCTGATGAGTAGTCAGCTAATGTTTATATTTCAATTCTAGCCAACTTGGATCTATTACCTAGCTATCAAGGTAGAACAGTTGAACTGCTAATCACTTTCCTGTCTATCTCCACCTGTTTGAACAGCATGCTAACCTGCTCACTTTGTTTTAATGTTGAAATCAAGTAAGATGCTTATTTCACAGAAGGAAAATTCCTTATATAATTGCTTTTATGCTCATTTCAAATTTACTAAACAGCTACCACATAACACTGTGGCTAAAATGCTGCTAGCGGTACCTTCATGCCGCGCGCTGACAAACGTTGCAATCTTCCAGGATCAATGTTCATTGATATTCCTGTTTTCAGTAGTCTTCTCTGTGCACAATTTGGGGAGTTGAGACATAAACATGGTATCGTTATAATGGTTGTTATTTTCTTACAGTAATACAATATCTAAGTTTTTTTTATATCCATATAACCGATTCTGTTGGAGCAAACCAAAATATTGATTTGGAACTGCTTGTCAGAAGAGGGCTCTGTTGTGGGTGGCATGGGCTTGGTTTATGAGTAGGTGGGAATGTGCACATACAGAGGAGCGAGAGAGACTAGACTAAAAAGACGGAACGAGCATTCATAGAGAAGTCTGACTGCATTTAAAGCTCTTGCTAGCAAGTTGGCTGTTCTCAGCTGTTAAACTTACTGCCGGTAATAATTGCCATAACTTTCATATTTTCACCAGTTTCATCTGTGGTTATTACATTTAATACACCATACATTAATATACCATTTGTAGAAAGGTAAAGTAAAAATACAAACTGGTCCGTCCATCAGTACTGGTGTGTGTATACAGTACCAGTCAAAAGTTTGGACACCTATTCATTCAAGGGTTTGCTTTATTTTTACTACTTTCTACATATTAGATTAATAGTGAAGACATCCAAACTATGAAATAACACATGGAATCATGTAGTAACCAAAAGTTACTACAAATCAAAAAGCAATTTGACCACAAAGGCCAGATTTTCCCGAAGTCTCTAAACAGTTGATGTCTGTTACTTGAACTCTTTGAAGCATTTATTTGGGCTGTGTTCTTATTTTTCAGAGTAAATAACCCACGGACACTAGAGAAGCTTTAACCAAGTTGATTCTTCCCAAGGGTTCTGTACAGCTGAAATCAGACAGCAAAACATTTCAGACATCACAGTTTATATACATCCTACTTAAACTGTAAGGGGGAGGAGTGTCTTATGGCTCCACAGGAAAGGTAACCAGATACCAACCCTGATTACTCCCTTAAGGAGAACTGACCTCACCCCTCACCTCCTAATCCACAGATATCCATCTGTCTTCCCTATATCAACACATTGCTCTCCTCTCCTCCATCAAACACATTCCAAAGCCTTCGGGCCTTTTACAAACTTTCTTTTCAAGGCTTTGTCTTTATCATGTATTTAATATCTCAATGTTTAGCCAATTCCAACAGCTGAAATTTCTGAGGCTGGTAACTCTAATGAACTTATGTGCTGCAGGGAACTCTGGGTCTTCCTTTCCTGTGGCGGTCCTCGTCAGCCAGTTTCATCATAACGCTTGATAGTTTTTACGACTACACTTGAAGAAACTTTCAAAGTACTGGGAATATTCCGTGTTGACTGACCTTCATGTCTTAAAGTAATGGACTGTTTCTCTTTGTTTATTTGAGCTGTTCTTGACATGGACTTGGTATTTTACCAAATAGTGCTTTCTTCTTTATACCACCCCTACCTTGTCACAACACAACTGATTGGCTCAAACGCATTAAGAAGGAAATTCCACAAATGAACTCTTTAACAAGGCACACCTGTTAATTGAAATGTATTCCAGGTGACTACCTCACGGAGCTGGTTGAGAAAATGCCAAGAGTGTGCAAAGCTGTAGTCAAGGCGATGGGTCCCTGCTTTGAAGAATCTCGTATCAAATATATTTTGATTTGTTGAACACTTTTTGGTTACTAAACTGAGCAAAAAAAGATGTCTCACTAGCAACTGCGTTTTATTTTCAGCAAACTTAACATGTGGAAATATTTGTATCAACCTAAGATTCAACAACTGAGACAATAACTGAACAAGTTCCACAGACTTGTGACTAACAGAAATGGAATATGTCCCTGAACAAAGGGGAGTCAAAATCAAAAGTAAGTCAGTATCTGGTGTTACCACCAGCTGCATTAAGTACTGCAGTGCATCCTCCTCATGGAGTGCATCAGATTTGCCAGTTCTTGCTGTGAGATATTACCCCACTCTTCCACCAAGGCACCTGCAAGTTTCTGGGGGGAATGGCCCTAGCCCTCACCCTCTGATCCAACAAGTCCCAGATGTGCTCAATGGGATTGAGATCTGGGCTCTTCACTGACCATGGCAGAACAGACATTCCTGTCTTGCACAGAGCGAGCAGTATGACTGGTGGCATTGTCACGCTGGAGGGTCCTGTCAGGATGGGCCTGCAGGCAGGGTGCCACATGAGGGAGGAGGATGTCTTCCCTGTAACGCCCTGCGTTGAGATTGCTTGCAATGACAACGAGCTCAGTCCGATGATGCTGTGACACACCGCCCCAGACCATGACGGACCCTCCAAATCGATCCCACTCCAGAGTACAGTCCTCTGTGTAACGCTCATTCCTTTGGCGATAAATGTGAATCCGACCATCACCCCTGGTGAGACAAAACCGTAACTCCTCAGTGAAGAGTACTTTTTGCCAGTCCTGTCTGTTCCAGCGACGGTGGGTTTGTGCCCATAGGCGATGGTGATGTCTGGTGAGGACCTGCCTTACAATAAGCCCACAGTCCAGCCTATCTCTGCCTATTGCGGACAGTCTGAGCACTGATGGAGGGATTGTGTGTTCCTGGTGTAACTTGGGCAGTTGTTGTTGCCATCTTGTACCTGTCCAGCAGGTGTGATGTACCGATCCTGTGCCGTTGTTACACGATCAGCTGTCCGTCCTTTCTCCCTGTAGCGCTGTCTTAGGTGTCTCTCAGTACGGACATTGCAATTTATTGCCCTGGCCACATCTGCAGTCCTCGTGCCTCTTTGCAGCATGCCAAAGGCACGTTCACGCGGATGAGCAGGGACCCTGGGCATCTTTCTTTTGGTGTTTTTCAGAGTCAGTAGAAAGGCCTCTTTAGTGTCCTAGGTTTTCATAACTGTGACCTTAATTGATTACCATCTGTAAGCTGGTAGTGTCTTAACGACCATTCCACAGGTGCATGTTCATTAAGCATGGGAAACTGTGTTTAAACCCTTTACAATGAAGATCTGTGAAGTTATTTTGATCTTTACAAATTATCTTTGAAAGACAGGGTCTTGAAAAACGGATGTTTCATTTTTTGCTGAGTTTACATGATTCCATGTGTTATTTTATAGTTGTGATGTCTTCACTATTTTTCTACAGTGGAAAATAGTACAAAATAAAGAACCCTTGAATGAGGTGTTCTAAAACTTTTGACTAGTACTGTAGTAAATAAGGTTTACCGCCCAGCCCTGCATCTAAGCATCACATTTATTTCAATCAAAATGAACAAATTAGACATGGTTGTAGAAGTTGAATGGTGCACTGCTATCATTTATTGCATGTCATCAGCTAATGTTTTTATTTATTCTATTACTTTGATGACGCATCCTGCTGCATGACCACACCTACCTTGCAACGTAACCGAAATATGATATAATTAATGCTACCTTTCTTTAAGGAATCAGACAGTGAAGTAGAAGAGCGTCTGGACGACCTGGAGAAGCACCTGCGAGAGAAGGCACTGCGTTCCATGAGGAAAGCTGGAAAGCTGTCCCCGCCACTGTCTTGAAGCCCGGCCACACCCCTCCCTCAATCTTCCATACACTTTATTTTATTTGTCTTTAACCTGATTCAGCTTTAGAATGTACAAATTGTTTATTCTTTAGTTTTGTTTTTACAGTTTTGCTCATCTATTGATGGATGTTTTTTATCAAGCGCTTGAATTGTCACACGCGATCTTCCAATTAATTTAATTTTTTTCCCATATCTTTGACCCAAAATGTGTTATTGCTTATATCCAAACTGTAGAAGTATCTTTGTTTTGATCCCTCAATTTTCAAGATAGGATCATAGAGGGGAATTCTTTAATTATGAAGCTTGCATTGTGCAAGCTTCTACGTCTCTCGTTCTACAACATACAACATATTCAACTGTGGTAATTTAGGATTGCATGTGCAGCCAGCGAGTCTCTCCTCTGATGTGCATGAAATGGACTGTAAACTAAAGCAAATGCACAGATTAAATCTGTCCCTTTTGTCAGCAGGCATTGTATGGTGCGGGAATGCTGTTTGCTCTCTAAAATGGATAACAGTCAGATTTTCCCTTTTTTATGTAATAGAGGTGTTTGACATTGCAGTAAATTCTGGCTTGGAAAAAGTCACGTTTAATAAGAACTAGACCCTTTTTTTCCCTTCTCTGACCTCACCAGAGAGCAGGGGTTTGATTTCCCACATGGGTTGATATGCAGTCATACTTTGAGTTCACGCTGGTCCACTCTTTTGCATTAAGCCGTTCATTGCTGTGGAAGTGCTATTTGACTTGTATTTAAAAACTCCTGCATTTGTCATCCTTTCAAAATTAAAATATGTTTTATATAAAAACTGCATTTTGTAAACATGGAAGTTAATTGTGCAGCATGAAACTTGTAAAAGGGGCACTGTACCATAGTGATGTCCATTGCAAATAGTCCTGCACCACACTATGTACAGTGCCTTCGGAAAGTATTCAGACCCCATGACTTTTTCCACATTTTGTTACAGCACAGCCTTATTCTGAAATGGATACAAATATTTTAATTTCTTGTCAATCTACAGTTGAAGTCGGAAGTTTCCATACACTAGCCGAAATACATTTAAACTCAGTTTTCACAATTCCTGACATTTTAATCCTGGTAACAATTCCCTGTTAGGTCAATTAGGATCACCACTTTTATTTGTAAGAATGTGGAATGTCAGAATAATAGTGGAGGATTATTTATTTCAGCTTTTAGTTCTTTCATCACGTTCCCAGTGGGTCAGAAGTTTACATACTCAATTAGTATTTATTAGCATTGCCTTTTAAATTGTTTAACTTGGGTTAAATGTTTTGGGTAGCCATCCACAAGTTTCCCACAATAAGTTAGGTGAATTTTGACCCATTCCTCCTGAGAGCTGGTGTAACTGAGTCAGGTTTGTAGGCCTCCTTGCTCGCACACACTTGTTGTAGGTCTGCCTACAAATTTTCTATAGGATTGAGGTCAGGGCTTTGTGATGGCCACTCCAATACTAAGCGCTTTGCCACAACTTTGGAAGTATGCTTTGGGTCATTGTCCATTTGGAAGACCCATTTGCGACCAAGCTTTAATTTCCTATCTGATGTCTTGAGCTGCTGCTTCAATATATCTACATAATTTTCCTGCTTCATGATGCCATCAATTTTTATGAAGAGCACCAGTCCCTCCTGCAGCAAAGCAGCCCCACAACATGATGCTGCCACCCCCGTGCTTCATGGTTGGGATGTTCTTTGGCTTGCAAGCCTCCCCCTTTTTCCTCCAAACATAAAGATGGTTATTATGGCCAAACAGTTCTATGTTTGTTTCATCAGACCAGAGGATATTTCTCCAAAAAGTATGATCTTTGTCCCCATGTGCAGTTGCAAACCATAGTCTGGCTTTTTTTATGGTGGTTTTGGAGCAGTGGCTTCTTCCTTGCTGAGCGGCCTTTCAGTTTGTCGATATAGTACTCATTTTACAGATACTTTTGTACCCGTTTTCTCCTGCATCTTCACAAGGTCCTTTGCTGTTGTTCTCGGATTGATTTGCACTTTTTGCTCCAAAGTACGTTTATCTCTAGGAGACAGAACACGTCTCCTTCCTGACCGGTATTATGGCTGCGTGGTCCCATGGTATTTATACTTGCGTACTATTGTTTGTACAGATGAATGTGGTACCTTCAGGCGTTTGAAAATTTCTCCCAAGGATGAACCAGACTTGTGGAGGTCTTGGCTGATTTATTTAGATTTTCCCATGATGTCATGCAAAGAGGCACTGAGTTTGAAGGTAGGCCTTGAAATACACCTCCAATTGACTCAAATGATGTCAATTAGCCTATCTGAAGCTTCTAAAGCCATTACATTTTCTGGAATTTTCCAAGCTGTTTAAAGGCACTGTCAACTTTGTGTAAGGAAACTTATGACCCACTGGAATTGTGAAATCTCTAAACAATTGTTGGAAAAATTATGTGTCATCCACAAAGTAGATGTCCTAACCGACATGCCAAAACTATAGTTTGTTAACAAGAAATTTGTGGAATGGTTGAAAAACGACTATTAATGATTCCAACCTAAGTGTATGTCAACTTCTGACTTCTGCTGTACACACTATACCCTATAATGACCAAGTGAAATCAGGTTTTTAGGAATATTTGCTAATTAAGTATTTAACATACCTTATTTACTTACGTATTCAGACCCTTTGCTATGAGATTTGAAATTGTGCTCATGTGCATCCTTTTTCCATTGATCATTTATATTTCTACAACTTGATTGGAGTCCATCTGTGGTAAATTCAATTGTCTGGACATGATTTGGAAAGGCACACACCTGTCTATATAAGGTCCCACAGTTGACAGTGTATATCAGAGCAAAGACCAAGCCATGACATCAAAGGAATTGTCCATACAGCTCCAAGACATGATTGTTTTGAGGCACAGATCTGGGGAAGAGTACCAAAAAAATATTGCAGGTCCCCAAGAACACAGTGGCCATCATCATTCATAAATGTAAGAAGTTTGGAACCACCAAGACTCTTCCTAGAGCTGGCCGCCCGGCCAAATTGAGAAATTGGGAGAGAAGGGCCTTGGTCAGGGAGGTGACCAAGAACCTGATGGTCACTGGCGGAGCTCTAGATTTTCTCTGTGGTGATGGGAGAACCTTCCAGAAGGACAACCATCTCTGCAGTACTCCACCATTCAGGCCTTTATGGTAGAGTGGCCAGACAGAAGCCACTCCTCAGTAAGAGGCACACGACAGCCCGCTTGGAGTTTGCGAAAAGGCACCTAAAGGACTGATTGTGCTGTGGGGAAGACTAGGAGACTAGTCAGGATCGAGGAATAGATGAACGGAGTCAAGTACAGAGATTCTTGACACAAATCTGCTCCAGAGCCCTCAGGACATCAGACTGGGGCGAAGGTTCACCTCCCAACAGGACATCGACCCTAAGCACACAGCCAAGACAATGCAGGAGTGGCTTTGGGACAAGTCTCTGAATGTCCTTGAGTGGCCCAGCCAGAGCCCAGACTTGAACCCGATCGAGAGTCTTTGGAGAAACCTGAAAATAGCTGTGCAGAGACGCTCCCCATCCAACCTGACATAATTGAGAGGATCTGCAGAGAAGAATGGGAGAAACTCCCAAATAAAGGTGTGCCAAGCTTGTAGCATCATACCCAAGAAGACTCGAGGCTGTAATTGTAAAATTAAGTACTGAGTAAAGGGTCTGAATACTTATGTAAATGTTATATTTGTAAACGTGTCTAAAAAACTGTTTTTGCTTTGTCATTATGGGGTACTGTGTGTAGATGAATGAGGAAAATAACAATTTAATAAAGTTTAGAGTAAGGCTGTAATGTAAGAAATTGTGGAAAAAGTCAAAGGGTCTGAGAACTTCAGAATGCACTGTGTTAGTAATGACAGCCTGTCCTTTATTGTCTTGTATGGTGATGTTGTTGGGATGCCAGATTTGGGGCCTATGGGAGCAGCTGCTCTAGATGACTGATTACTAGGTGGAAAGCACCTGCAAGTAAGGCTATCTAGCGGGCAGATGCATTGAATGGCTTTACATTCATATTTTTATTAGGCAAGGCAGTTAAGATCAAATTCTTATTTACAATGACGGCCTACCAAAAGGCAAAGGGCTCTTGCAGGGACGGGAGCTGGAATTAAAAATATAGGACAAAACACATCATGACAAGAGAGACACCACAACACTACATAAAGAGAGTCCTAAGACAACATAGCATGGTAGCAACACCACATGAAAACAACATGGCGGAAACACATGGCAGCAGCACAACATGGGACAAACATTATTGGGCACATAACGAGGTAGTATGTAGTAATTTGGTGGGTGGTTATTTCTTGCATATCCCAACTCCCCATTAGACACGTACAGGGAGAGGGTTCACCATTGGGGTTAAGTGCCTTGCTGAAGGGCACAGCTCCTGGATTCGAACCAGCGACCCAATGTGCTAACCTCAAGGCTACTGGTCCATTAGTCCTCAGGGGCACTTCGGCACCTCTCCACCCGGCCAGAGGCGTCCCACTCACACAGCAACAGGGCAATCCGTCCTGTGAGGGTTTTACATTTACTGAAGAACAACCTATTGTCTTTACGGTTAATGCTTTTGTTGTAACACCTGCTCCAGAGGCGGGCCGACACCAGCCGTGTGTGCACATTGAGCAGGGTGCTACATCAGCGTCGTTGCCATAGGCAACATGCAGAGGCGAGTCAAAACAAGGTCTGGATGGGGAGTTGAGCCGGCTCCACACAGTCGTTGAGATTGCTTTATGATCCCTGCTTTTCATGAACGATTTGAATATGCTTGTGTATCTCTATCTATTTTCCGTGGGCTATCCCATCCAAACTAGCATACTAATTTGAAGGCACTGTACAGACCATGAGATAGATATGTTATTTGTTTGATTGTTTGTTCCACAGCCATATAATTTTAAAAAGCCAGTTAATGAATAGTTTGGCTAAAACAAAATTGAAAGATATTTGCTGTGATACACGGATTACTTTGTAGTGCCCTTGTATCTCATCTGCCAGCTATCACTAATGACAACATCTGTCAGAAGAATTTAAAAAATTGACTGAAAATAGTCCATCCTGAAGTTTTTGATATATAATGTACTAGTGAAGATCTTGTGAAGGTTTTAAAGTAACTAAACAACAACCTGTTGTCTTTATGGTTAATAATTGTGTTGTAACACCAGCTCCAGAGGCGGGCTGACGCAGGCTGTGTGTCTGCTGAACAAGCTGCTACATCAGCGTTGTTGCCACAGGCAACATGCAGAGAGGCCAGTCAAAACAAGGTCTCAAAGGGGGACTAGAGCTCCACAGTCTCGTTGAGATTTCTGTATGAAAAAATTTGAATATGAACGATTTGAATATGCTTGGGTATCTCTGTCAATTTTCCGTAGGCTATCTTAACCAAACTAGTCATACTGTTTTGGAGGCACTATACAGATTATGAGATAAATATACTGAACAAAGATATGAACACAACATGTAACAATTTCAAAGATTTTACTGAGTTACAGTTCATAAAAGTAAATCAGTCAATTGAAATAAATGAATTATGCCCTAATCTATTGATTTCACATGACTGGGAATACAGATACCTAAAAAAAAACACAAAAAAACAGTCAGTATCTGGTGTGACCACCATTTGCCTCATGAAGCACGACACATCTCCTTCACGTTAAGTTGGTCAGGTTGTTGATTGTGGCCTGCGGAATGTTGTCCTACTCCTCTTCAATAGCTGTGCGAAGATGCTGGATATTGGCAGGAACTGGAATACGCTGTTGAACACGTCAATCCAGAGCATCCCAAACATGCTCAATGGATGACATTGGTGAGTATGCATGCCACTGGGACATTTTCAGCTTCCAGGAATTGTATACAGATCCTTGCGACATGGGGCCGTGCATTACAATGCTGAAACATGAGAATGGCGATGGTGGCAGATGAATGGTACGACATTGGGCCTCCGTATCTCGTCACGGTATCTCTGTGCATTCAAATTGCCATTGATAAAATGCAATTGTGTTCGTTGTCCTTAGCTTATGCCTGCCCATACCATAACCCCACCGCCACCATGGGGCACTCTGTTCATGACGTTGACATCAGCAAACCGCTCGCCCACACGATGCCACACAACGTGGTCTGAGGATGTGAGGCCGGTTGGACGTACTACCAAATTCTCTAAAACAAAGTTTGAGGCTGCTTTTGGTAGAGAAAGTAACATTCAATTCTCTGGCAACAGCTCTGGTGCACATTCCTGCAGTCAGCATGGCAATTGCACGCTCCCTCAAAACTTGAGACATCTGTGGCATTGTGTTGTGTGACAAAACTGCACATTTTAGAGTGGCCTTGTATTGTCCCCAGCAAAGGTATATATGTATAATGATCAAGATGTTTAATCAACTTCTTGATATGCCACACCTGTCAGGTGTATGGGTTATCTTGACAAATGATAAATGCTCACTAACAGGGATGCAAACCAATTTGAGAGAAATAACCTTTTTGTGCGAATAGAAAAATCCTGGCATCTTAGTAACTCAGTAGCTCTACCATCAGATGGTGTCAGAGGGGGGGGGGGGGGGGGGGGGGGGGGGGGTGATAACAGGATCTATGACCTCTCCACTGGTGACATGGCAGTATGTGTGTCTCCTGTAGACGGGGGATGGGGGGGGCTGACTGGGGTCTCATATTACGCCGGTGGGCCTCCCTGGACATTCTGTGACTTCGGCATGAGTCATCCTCTCCAACGGACCGACATCTGTGTGTTTGTGTGCATACACGTGTCAATCCATGTCTCTGTGTGGATTTTATTGTCCCCAGCACAAGGTGCACCTGTGTAATGAACATGCTGTTTGACCAGCTTCTTGATATGCCACACCTGTCAGGTGGATTATCTTGGCAAAGGAGAAATGCTCACTAACAGGGATGAAAACAAATTTGTGCACAACATTTGAGAGAGAAGCTTTTTGTGCAAATAAAGACATTTTTGGAATCTTTTATTTCAGCTCATGAAACATGGGACCAACACTTTACCTGTTGCGTTCATATTTTTTTCAGTATATGTTATTTGATTGTCTATTCCATAACCATATAATTTTTTAAAGTTAGTTAGTAGTTTGGCTGAAAGCAAATCACTATTTCTTCACATGTTTTGTATCAACATTTTTGGGAATCATGGGCAGCACATTTTAATTGCAATAACATTTTATGAAGGTTATAATTTATTCTGTTTTGTTCTGCAAGCCCAGGCAATACAAGTGATGCAAGCATAGCCGCAGGAAGCAGTTTTGGGGTGGGGGTGCTGAGGGGATGCAGATTTCTATATAGGTCTGTAAATAAAGGACTAGAAAAGGCCTTTTGTGAAAAAAATGTAATTAAATGCATTTGTGTGTTTACCAGCATTTGTAACTTGAGTCTGATAATTATCTGTACAAAACAGTTAATCTGTTAATACTTGTGGAATATAAAAATATATTTTTTATAATACTTTGCAAATGCAACTTATTTCTATGTGAAAACTGAAATGGTCTATTCATTTATTTTCCATTTTAGTAGATGCTCTTATCCAGAGCAACTTACAGCAGTGAGTGCATACATTTTCATACTGGTCCCATGGGAATCAAACCCACAACCCTGGCGTTGCAAACACCATGCTCTACCAACTGAGTCACATCATCACAAACCACTTAATGTCTCAATGTACTCAATTACTGTATTGGTCATTATTTTTCTTCATGGTGATGGAAAGTCTACGGGTACAAAACCTAGATGACCAGCCTGTGTACAATGCAGTAATTTACATGGTGTTTCTTAAGAATGGTAAATTAATACTTCACAAAAAGTGGTTGTTTTCCATGTTATTCCATTCGAATGATAATCACAGAGAAAGGGACAGGGCAACAACTCTTACAATTCCAACTTGAATCTAGCAGGATACTGTTCTTAATTATAAACTGGGTGGTTCGAGCCCTAAATGCTGATTGGCTGACAGCAGTGGTATATTTAAGCAGTAACGCCCGAGGAGGTGTGGTATATGGCCAATATACAACGGCTAAAGACTGTTCATATGCGTGACGCAACACAGAGTGCCTGGACACAGCCCTTAGCCATGGTATCCCCGAGGTGCCTTATTGCTGTTATGAACAGGTTTCCAACGTAATTAGAGCAGTAAAAATAAACATTTTGTCATACCCGTGATATACGGTCTGTTATAAACTGGGTGGGTCGAGCCCTGAATGCTGATTGGCTGACAGTGGTGGTATATCAGACTGTATATCATGGGTATGACAAAACATTTATTTTTACTGCTCTAATTATGTTGGTAACCAGTTTAGAATAGCAATAAGGCACCTCGGGGGGTTTTGGTATATGGCCAGTATACCACAGCTAAAGGCACTCTGTGTTGCGTCATCCATAAGAACAACCCTCAGCCGTGGTATATTGGCCATATACCACACCCATGCCAAAGCATAAATGCTGAACAAAATTGCTTGGCTACAGTTGTTTAGATTGGTCTGCTAATACTAGTAAAGGCCCAGTGCACTACTTTTGTGATAAAAAAAATATTTTGGTTTATTGCAAGCACCCTCAGCACCCCTGCTTCCCGCGGCTGTGGATGCAAGGCTCGCACTTTGCCCAAAGGCGCATGCCGCACAGAGAGCGCAGCAGGCATCCTTCATCCATCAAGACTCCTCTCTGAAACCCTGCCCACATTTGTATTGTTTGCTCTGCAGAGGACATCACGCCTTTAAATATTATTCCCTCCCGTCCTCCTCTCTTCATCCTACTCCAGCACTCAAGCAATCAAAAAGACTGAAGAGTCAAAGGGATCAACGATCGCTGAACACCGAGGAAAGCGGTCAGTTTTGTAGACTGGCTGCACCAATAGCACATTGCTATATTCGTGGTCGACTTTCTCCTCCCAGCACCTCAGCACTCTTGTGTGAGAATTGCAGCGATTGTCCAGCTGGTCACTAGCCTTGGAAAAGCTGTTATCCGAATACTGCGCGGAAAGAGGGTGGCGAAGAAGAGCGAGTAGGCTGAAGATACAAGTTTGTTGGAAAATAATATATATTTCATTTGGAACATTTTTAAGTTTAGTTCACAATGTCTCTGTCTGTACCCCATAATGGAATCAAGGCGGATAACGAACCCGTTATCGAGCTCTTTGTGAAGGTACGTCCCTGAATAGATTGTCCAGTAGCAGGCTCTCTTTCGGCCGTCGCATTCGGCATTGGGAAAAGTTTAGTTTGTTAATGATCAATATTCTTCTGAATAATAAGTTAGCATAATTATTATTAAGCCTACATTGACAAATATATTTAGTCGTTTGTGGATTTATCAGTAGAAAAATATATACTTTTATTTATTGGAGTGCGTAGGACAGTTACAAAAGTGGGCTGTCCTTATTTATGTACCATTTGGTTTTAGTTATATTGCTGCCATTTGCTTGCAAAAACGGTTGCCTGGAGAAGCGTAGTTTACCGTACATAGGTCTACAGAAGTCAACGAGTCTTGCAAATAACATGGTGATAAGTTTGCCCAAGCGTTTTAAGATTTGTCACAATTTCAGTAGGTTCATTTTTTTTGTTGAAATTTCCCAAAGTGTGGCCATGTGGTTTTATGTCAGACGTGTAGGGCGGATACCACGGCCCTCTTCTCCCACCATAAGAGGGAGAGGAAGAAAAAAGCATCTCCCCTTTCAAGTGTGTCTCGATTTGGTACACATTTTTTTAATTAATAAGCTTGAATTGTAAATGTAATTGAAAGTTCAGCAATAGCCCTTAAATCAGCGGAACATTGTTGCATTCAATCAATCGATAAACCATACATTGTAGCACGGTTTGGTCGCATTGTGGTCAAAAGAATTGCTGCCCTAGACTTAAATACAGAATTCCGGTCGTGGGATATCTGGGAGCTTAGTTGTTATTTTGTCATGTCGAGGCACACTTGAAAGGGGGATGGAACTTGTGATATTTGTCAATTTAAGAGAGAATGAACGAATATCTTATACAACTACTGTCATATGTTTATTATTAGGTCCTGCTTAGGCTGATAGTGATGGTGGTGTGGTGCAAATAAATGCAACAAAACAGACTTTCCCCTCCTCAAGTTTATAAGAAGTCGGAGAGTAAACTTCTGAAATTTACACAGGAAAGGGAAAGAAGCATTTGGCTCCCACAATATTCTCCCTCACCAAGTCTGCCAGAATGAGGATACCTCCCCCTTCTTAGTTGGCATACATTAGCGATGAAGTAATACAGCTTGTAGTGTATGTGAGGAAGATCTTTGAACTTGCATTTCGATCAATCTAAAGTTACTCATTTAAAAAAAGGTATATGAACTAGACTAGAAAATTCGGGACATCAGACTGATATCTGACTTAGAATAGGACTGAAATATTTTATAAACTCCCATTAACCCTGTTTGTGATCTGTAAATGTTTTTGATTTTCTTCTGCCAGTTGCTTGGCAAAGCGGGAAACGAGCGGGAGAGGGAAAACAGGAGGAGGGGGTGTAACCCCGGGGGAATGGAGGGGTGAGTGGGTTTGGGGGCCTGAATTCATTTAGGGAAAAACGTCAGAGGCCTTTTGCCTGCAAACAAGCTTTAATGGTGATGTAAACTCACTGCCCCCCTCCAAGCAGTGTTTCACTAGTGATTATGATCATCACTGGTTATGATGCTGCTGACAGTGAGATCTTGATACATGTGTCTCTTTTCTGCAAGAAATGGGTGAATGGCAATAGACAGACTCACGATCTGTCAGATGACTCATTCACTTTTTGCAATATGACTGCAGTTATGGCGGACACAGGATCTAGCAGTCTGCCTTCTTCATCGGCCTGTGTGAGAAAGGAGACGGAGACAACTCTATACCTAATTGTTATCACAGATTGGTCAAAAACTCTTTGCCCTGTTCTGTTCGGTGCTTGGGTTCAGTAGACAGATGGGATCTCTCTCTTTCTCTCTCTTTATCCTCCTTTGTTCTCATCTACTGACACAGAGGTGATCTTCAGCGTCCAGGAGAGAGGCCTTTGTTGAGGGAGGATGAGTGTTCTGTATTGATAATGCTGGACTGTTTGCCTTTGGCCACTGGGCTTTCACTGCATAACAGAAGACAGGGTGGTGTTAGCGACAGCCAGCTACGGCTAGCTAGCTACCTCAGAGTGAGCCACCCCTCGCATTCAGGAGCAGTTACATCATCCCTGGTGACGCCACACATGTGACTACAACCACTCTCCCGCACCTCTCCCTCTGTTACTGTGCTGTGTGATCTTTCTCTGCTGCACTTGTGTACACAAGATCTTCCCCCATTGTCCGGGTGTGTGAAAGATAGTAAACTAAAATCCAAATGCTAATTTGAGTGTCCAGGATTTTCTACTCACACTGTTTACTGTTGGTTTAGCCAGGAGTCTATGGAAATTGTTTGGATTGTAGAAGGGAGTTCAGACCTCAAGGTTTTATAGATGCGGAATTCCAGAATTAACCTGACGTCAATTTAACCCTTGATCCCCTGCAGATGAATTATTGTTTTACAGTAGGCATACACATACTAAGTAAATGTTGTTGATCTCAGTTGGCTCTTGATTCCTCCTCATAGCAGTCAAATAGGTAGTTAGTAATGTCTGCCATCTGTTTGCTCATATGAGACAGTTGGTTTGCAAACTGTAATTGGGATATCTGGCCAAGAGAAAGTTGAACTGCAAGTGGTTATGCAGAATGATACCCAGCCTGAGATTTTAATGAAGGCTTGAAGACTCCCGTGGTGTCATTTTGATGGCTCAAATCCAATCTGACCCCTACTGTACCCATCCAGCCCTACCACACCTCAGGCTGAATCATCCCTCCTGACTACCCTCTCTGGAAGTGTGGTCACTTTTCCTTGATGACTCATATTATCTCGAGACTCAGGGCATCGGCCATTTATAGGCAGACAAATGCACAATGGCCACTCAATCACCCAGCACCCATATACCTTAGTTACTGAATGAAACATGAAGCAATACAGATGACTCCACAGATGAAACCAGAAATGACATGCTTTCAATCTTTAGTTTGTATGTTACCTTTGTATGCTGTCTCTCTGCCAGCAAGTTTGCCAAGGGCAAGGCTGTTTCATGCTGGGATAAAGGCACAACTCCACCGCCTATCAATAATGACAACAGTGACAATAAACATTGGAAGTAATCTACTATGTCCCTGTCTGTGTTATGTGCTGCTGGAGAGAGTCACACGGACACCATGGCAACAGAGCCCAATAATGTACCATTCACCGCTTTTTAAAGAACACCTGCAGGGATGTCTTCCCAGGATAACATCCTGAAGGTCAGCACACTTCTCCCTCAGTCTCAGACCAGAGAGATGTCACGGAAAGAGCTGCTCATGTCCTGCACTTCTCTCCCAGTACTGTCTCCGTGTCTATATGTCTCTGTATTTGTAAACTCAGCAAAAAAAGAAACAGCCCTTTTTCAGGACCCTGTCTTTCAAAGATAATTAGTAAAAATCTAAATAACTTCACAGATCTTCATTGTAAAGGGTTTAAACACTGTTCCCATGCTTGTTCAATGAACCATGAACATGCACCTGTGGAACGGTCGTTAAGACACTAACAGCTTACAGATGGTAGTCAATTAAGGTCACAGTTATGAAAACTTAGGACACTAAAGAGGCCTTTCTACTGACTCTGAAAAACACCAAAAGAAAGATGCCCAGGGTCCCTGCTCATCCGCGTGAACGTGCCTTAGTCATGCTGCAAGGAGGCATGAGGACTGCAGATGTGGCCAGGGCAATAAATTGCAATGTCCGTACAGGGAGACAGGACGGACAGCTGATCGTCCTCGCAGTGACAGACCACGTGTAACAACACCTGCACAGGATCGGTACATCCGAACATCACACCTGCAGGGCAGGTACAGGATGGCAACAACAACTGCCCGAGTTACACCAGGAACACACAATCCCTCCATCAGTGCTCAGACTGTATGCAATAGGCTGAGGGAGGCAGGACTGAGGGATTATAGTCTTGTTGTAAGGCAGGTCCTCACCAAACATCACCGGCAACAACGTTGCCTATGGGCATAAACCCACTGTCGCTGGACCAGACAGGACTGGCAAAAAGGGCTCTTCACTGACAAGTCGCGGTTTTGTCTCATCAGGGGTGATGGTCGGATTAGTTTATCGTCGAAGGAATGAGCGTTACACCGAGGCCTGTACTCTGGAGTGGGATCGATTTGGAGGTGGAGGGTTTGTCATGGTCTGGGGCGGTGTGTCACAGCATCATCGGACTGAGCTTGTTGTCATTGCAGGCAATCTCAACGCTGTGCATTCCAGGGAAGACATCCTCCTCCTTTATGTGGTACCCTTCCTGCAGGCTCATCCTGACATGACCCTCCAGCATGACAATGCCACCAGCCATACTGCTCATTCTGTGCGTGATTTCATGCAAGACAGGAATATCAGTGTTCTACCATGGCCAGCAAAGAGCCCAGATCTCAATCCCATTGAGCACGTCTGGGACCTGTTGGATCGGAGGGTGAGTGCTAGGGCCATTCCCCCCAGAAATGTCCGGAAACTTGCAGGTACCTTGGTGGAAGAGTGACGGTAACATTTCACAGCAAGAATTGGCAAATCTGGTTTAGTCCATGAGGAGGAGATGCACTGCAGTACTGGTGGCCACACCAGATACTGACTGTTACTTTTGATTTTGACTCCCCCTTTGTTAAGGGACACATTATTCAATTTCTGTTAGTCACATGTCTGTGTAACTTGTTCAGTTTATGTCTCAGTTGTTGAATCTTGTTATGTTCATACAAATATTTACACATGTTTGCTGAAAATTAACGCAGTTGACAGTGAGAGGACATTTCTTTTCTTGCTGAGTTTATTTGTATTTCTCATGGTTCCCCATTAGCTGCTGCCAAAGCAGCAGATACTCTTCCTGGGGTCCAGCAAAATTAAGGCAGTTTATACAATTTTAAAAACATTCACAGATTTCACAACAACACACTGCGTGCCCTCGGGCCCCTACTCCACCACTAAAACGTATCTACAGTGCTAAATCCATGTGTATGTATAGTGTGTATGTTATCGTGTGTGTGTGTGTGTGTGTATTCATGTGTCTGTGCCAATGTTTTTGTTCCTTCACAGTTCCCGCAGTAGCATAAGGTGTTTTTTATATATATAAAAAAAATCTAATTGAACAGCTTGTGTCAGTTACTTGATGTGGAACACAGTTACATGTAGTCATGGCTCTATGTAGTACTGTGTGCCTCCCATAGTCTGTTCTGGACTTGGGGTCTCTGAAGAGACCTCTTGTGGCATGTCTTGTGGGGGTATGCATGGGGTGTCAGCTCGGTCCAAATACAATGTTTTTAGTTTTACAAATATTAAGGGCTAACTTGTTCCTTGCCACCCACTCTGAAACTAACTGCAGCTCTTTGTTGAGTGTTGCAGTCATTTCAGTCTCTGTAGTAGCTGACGTGTATAGTGTTGAGTCATTCTCATACATAGACACTATGGCTTTACTCAAAGTCAGGGGCATGTCGTTAGTAAAAATTGATAAAAGCAAGGGGCCTGAACAGCTACCCTGGGGAATTCCTGACTCTAACTTGATTATATTTGAGAGGCTTCCATTAAAGAACACCCTCTGTGTTCTGTTAGACAAGTAACTCTTTATCTACATTACAGTAGGGGGTGTAAAGCCATTACACATACATTTTTTTTCCAGCAGCAGACTATGATCGATAATGTCAAAAGCTGCACTGAAGTCTAACAAGACAGCCCCCACAATCATTTTGTCATCAACTTCTCTTAGCCAATCATCAGTCATTTGTGTAAGTGCTGTGCTTGTTGAGTGTCCTTCCCTATAAGCATGCTGAAATTATGTTGTCAATTTGTTTAATGTTAAATAGCACATTGCATGTGACTCCATGTAATGTGAGATCTTCCATCAAAGGTTAATAATAGTTTGGCATGAGAATTATTAGGAACATATTTGAATAGCTTGAATATGTTTTGTTTAATCTTTGCCCTCCTTTGCCTCTGCTTAGTCATGTCATTATGTTGTAAGATCCAGTTAAAACACCATCAATAAACGGAACTGTTTTTTGGCCTCACAAGTATATTCTAGTATTAACTTGCCCTCAACCTTTTTTTCTGCATGTCAATCTTAATTTGCCCCTTGTTTGCATATTTACCTGAATCTTTCAGTGTAAAGACATTCTTTCTTCCCCGGGGTGACAATTTGAAGCCAATTGAGAGTAGCCAGTTTTTATAGTCAAATCAATATAGCAGTTTATTCTCCCCAAGCACTATTGTACTGCTGTAGTCAGCATCATGAGTTAGGGGACAAAGATTAATGGTCTGTTGTTGTGTAGCGCTGCTGTTAACTGTGAGCGGTAGCTCTTCTCTGCACTATGGACTTGCTCCTCCAGCATCTGGGCTTCAAAATGCTTCATCATTGAAACTGTCAGGACTGGGCCTTGGCCAAATGTACCCAGCAATGTACCACAACACAAGATTAGGGGGATTTCTTATGATACTGTGTGTCTGTGTGCTCATGCCATCCTGTTCAGAGGAAAGGCTCGGTGCCTCATGCCATCCTGTTCAGAGGAAAGGCTCGGTGCCTCATGCCATCCTGTTCAGAGGAAAGGCTCGGTGCCTCATGCCATCCTGTTCAGAGGAAAGGCTCGGTGCCTCATGCCATCCTGTTCAGAGGAAAGGCTCGGTGCCTCATGCCATCCTGTTCAGAGGAAAGACTCGGTGCCTCATGCCATCCTGTTCAGAGGAAAGGCTCGGTGCCTCATGCCATCCTGTTCAGAGGAAAGGCTCGGTGCCTCATGCCATCCTGTTCAGAGGAAAGGCTCGGTGCCTCATGCCATCCTGTTCAGAGGAAAGACTCGGTGCCTCATGCCATCCTGTTCAGAGGAAAGGCTCGGTGCCTCATGCCATCCTGTTCAGAGGAAAGGCTCGGTGCCTCATGCCATCCTGTTCAGAAGAAAGGCTCGGTGCCTCATGCCATCCTGTTCAGAGGAAAGGCTCGGTGCCTCATGCCATCCTGTTCAGAGGAAAGACTCGGTGCCTCATGCCATCCTGTTCAGAGGAAAGACTCGGTGCCTCATGCCATCCTGTTCAGAGGAAAGGCTCGGTGCCTCATGCCATCCTGTTCAGAGGAAAGGCTCGGTGCCTCATGCCATCCTGTTCAGAGGAAAGGCTCGGTGCCTCATGCCATCCTGTTCAGAGGAAAGACTCGGTGCCTCATGCCATCCTGTTCAGAGGAAAGGCTCGGTGCCTCATGCCATCCTGTTCAGAGGAAAGGCTCGGTGCCTCATGCCATCCTGTTCAGAGGAAAGGCTCGGTGCCTCATGCCATCCTGTTCAGAGGAAAGGCTCGGTGCCTCATGCCATCCTGTTCAGAGGAAAGGCTCGGTGCCTCATGCCATCCTGTTCAGAGGAAAGGCTCGGTGCCTCATGCCATCCTGTTCAGAGGAAAGGCTCGGTGCCTCATGCCATCCTGTTCAGAGGAAAGACTCGGTGCCTCATGCCATCCTGTTCAGAGGAAAGGCTCGGTGCCTCATGCCATCCTGTTCAGAGGAAAGGCTCGGTGCCTCATGCCATCCTGTTCAGAGGAAAGGCTCGGTGCCTCATGCCATCCTGTTCAGAGGAAAGGCTCGGTGCCTCATGCCATCCTGTTCAGAGGAAAGGCTCGGTGCCTCATGCCATCCTGTTCAGAGGAAAGGCTCGGTGCCTCATGCCATCCTGTTCAGAGGAAAGGCTCGGTGCCTGTTGGGAGGAAGTTGCCATTTTAATCCTTCTGGTCCCAAGCAAGCCCTCTGCTAATGAGGCATTTATCTTGTAGACCAATGGCAGGAAACAAGATTGGCTTAGAACAACAAGAAATGAGGGAGAATGATGGATATGGAGTGAGAAAATGGAGAAGAGAGGGGGGACATAGCAAAGGGTTTAGGATGTGTTGGGAAAGGGCAGGCAACAATTCGGACTGAAATTCAACTTTATAGATCAGATTTAAACAAGTTTACAAATAGACATGGCCTCTGACATCTTTAGCTCTCTGTTACATCAACTTCGCTAAGAGGGTGCTCGAGTGCTCAACCTCAGAAATGAGGAGAATCTACCCTCGGGGCAGGCAGTGTAACCCAATCTGTCACTACCCGATCCCCTCTGCTCATGTTTCACATGCTGCCTGCATCCTCACAGCACCACACTAGTAAAATGAGTGACAGTGAGCCATGCCTAGTGTAGATAACCCTTAGTGAGCTATCCAAACATAGAGAATAGAGTAGCAAGGGACCAACCGGACCCATCCCTCTAACTCCCTCCTTCACTCTATCCACATCAATTTCTCTGTCATTTAAAGCCATGTTTGGTTTTCAGTGTCAGTGGGTGAACTGCTCTAGCCACTAGGTCCATAGTATGCTAATTATACAATTTAACCTATACTTCTACACCTTTTACAATCGTGTGGATGGGCTACTCAAGTCAACCACTTACAGTACTTGGCATTGTTACTGTAAGAATGAGCTCATAAGCTTTGGGACATCTTTGTGTGTGTGCCAGACTCTGGATCAGAATGAAACGCTACAGTAGGTCAAAGGTGGGTTGTCTGGTGTTCTGGCCAGTTGGACCAAATACTTAAAATGAGCAATGAGGCTAGTGTTTGTTTGTGTGTCCATGGTGCAGGCATAGCTGCCATGTCAAACTGGCTAACCCCCATAGTACAATGTTTGAGCTAAAGGGTGGTTCTTTAAAGTGGTCTAGACTAGCCATCTTTTCAGGGAACCACCATATTTTGTATTGATGTTGCCTCTATCATATGCATGTTGAACAGTGGAGGCTGCTGATGGGAGGATGGCTCATAATAATGGCCGGAATGGAGTGAATGGAATGGTATCAAACACAGTGTTTTCATCTGTTTTATACCACGCCATTCCAGCCATTATTATGAACCATCCTCCCCTCCCCAGCCTCCACTAATGTTGAAGACTACATGTAGTGTTTTAATGATGTGTGTGTACAGAGTGAGTGGGACTGGGATGGTCGGTGAGGAATGCAGTGTGTGTCTCGGAGTCATCTGTCTGGGGTCTGTTATTTTGTAAGGCGGTGGAGAGTCACAGCACAACCTGACCTCAGTGTTTGTGTTGGAACAAACTCTTTAAACGACAGTCACAGGGAGATGAGCAGAACGGTTTCATCTTCACATCTCCTGCACGTGTCTCTCTCTTTTTCTCCCTCCCCGTTTCTGTCTTATTCTTTGCTTCTTACTTTACTTGAGTCATGTTTCACTCAACTTCATCCCTGACTTTCAGTTATAATTTCATACTGTGTTATTATTCTTTACCTGGAGAGAGTAATGGGTCATGTTACTGATAACTCAGTCAGCTAAATTTGATCCCTCTCCACCCCTCGGTCAGTGTCCCAATTAACCCTTCATGTTGCAAGCCATACCTCTACTACCTCTGTAGGCCTGTCTGTCTGGGAGACGTTAGGTTCTGTCTGGGAGATGTTTGGTTTCCACTCCATGACGTCCACATGAATCAGAGGCACACCAGGGTGTGTTGCATTTCCTTCCCGTAGGGTCTGACTCCTCCACACTCTCATCCTTTGGACCACAGACCCAGCCACAGCCACCCAGCCATAGCCAAGTCCGCCTTTGTCCCAGCCCTTCCCTTCCAAGTAACAGGCCCACCTCAGCCAACTCTGCCGATACCAGTCCACCAAACCAAGCCCAACTTCAGCCAGCCCAGTCCTCCCAGCCCAGCCTAGTCTGCATGCTCGTCCAGCCCAGAGTAGGCGTGACATAACATGATGTGGCTCTTCCCTTCCCAGAGGAAATTCCTCCTGTGTCACTGGGAGAGAGACGAGAGGAGAACAGCGGAGCACTTGTTGGCCAGCCGGCCAGCTCCATATTTGGTAAAAGTGTGGCTTGAATTTGAGCCCACCCAATTTAGAATGTTAAGTGTGAGTGAAGGGGAGGATATGACCGTCATTTTACTAAAATTAGTCCTGGAGCAGACTGGGCAGAACTCTCCAAAGGAAAAACAACAGACATGCTACCGGTCCCAGTCTAAAGCTTTGATCTCCCACCACTTTGGTTGAGTGGAGTATTTTGGCCTCAAAGATGAGGACCTTTTAAAAGGTTAGGTGGATGATCGTTATTACAAAGGCACTGATGAAAATGACCTGACTGGTAATTTATACAATCCCTAAAGTGAGCTGCTGAGAGAGAGGGAGGCGGAGTGGGACATCTCATGATTTTCTTGCTGATGTTCCTAGCCATAAAACGTTATGGGGCGTGAGAAAAATACACTGTTTGTGTATACCAGTTAAAAGGCTGAGTAGCCAGTTTATTAAAATATCCTGAAGCTAACTACAGTGCATTTAGAAACTATTCAGACCACTTTTTTCCAAATTTTGTTACGTTACAGCCTTATTCTAAAATGTTATACATTTTTTAAAATCCTCATCAATCTACACAAAATAACCCATAATGACAAAGCCAAAACTAGTACATTTTTTAAAATATAATTTATTACAAATAAAAAACAGAAACCTTAATTACATAAGAATTCACAACTTTTGCTATGATACTCGAAATTGAGCTCCAGTGCATCCTGTTTCCATTGATCATTTTTTTTCTTCTTTTTTTTTCACCTTTATTTAACCAGGTAGGCTAGTTGAGAACACCTTTATTTAACCAGGTAGGCTAGTTGAGAACACCTTTATTTAACCAGGTAGGCTAGTTGAGAACACCTTTATTTAACCAGGTAGGCTAGTTGAGAACACCTTTATTTAACCAGGTAGGCTAGTTGAGAACACCTTTATTTAACCAGGTAGGCTAGTTGAGAACACCTTTATTTAACTAGGCAAGTCAGTTAAGAACAAATTCTTATTTACAATGACGGCCTAGGAACAGTGGGTTAACTGCCTGTTCAGGGGCAGAATGACAGATTTGTACCTTGTCAGCTCGGGGGTTTGAATTTGCTGCCTTCCGGTTACTAGTCCAACGCTCTAACCACTAGGCTACCCTGCCGCCCCACTTGGTAGCTAGACTCAGCCAATAAGAATCTGTTTTTCCCCACTTAAGTGCCCCTTCCAGACGATTCCACATGTGACGAAGCCAGACGTGGAGGTCCTGGGATGGTGTGGTTACACATGGTCTGCGGTAATGAGGACGCTTGGACATACGGCCAAATTCTCCAAAACTATGGTACAATTCTCTGGCAACAGCTCTGGAGGACATTCCTGCAGTTAGCATGCCAATTGCACGCTCCCTAAAAACTTGAGACCTGTGGCATTGTGCTGTGTGACAAAACTGCACATTTTAGAGTGGCCTTTTATTGTCCTCAGCAATGTTCCCTCAAATTGTTTTCAGCACTGAGAAAACTTGAACATTGTGAAAATTCTGTGCAACTTCCAGCGCGCGTTTACTGTGAACACTTGAGGCTGTACCTGCTTTAAGTCAGTTTTAACAGTGGCCAAGTGGGCTACTGTGGCTATTTGGTCATAATGTAGGTCTACCAAATCAAATCAAATCAAATTTTATTTGTCACATACACATGGTTAGCAGATGTTAATGCGAGTGTAGCGAAATGCTTGTGCTTCTAGTTCCGACAATGCAGTAATAACCAACAAGTAATCTAGCTAACAATTCCAAAACTACTACCTTATAGACACAAGTGTAAGGGGATAAAGAATATGTACATAAAGATATATGAATGAGTGATGGTACAGAGCGGCATAGGCAAGATACAGTAGATGGTATTGAGTGCAGTATATACATATGAGATGAGTATGTAAACAAAGTGGCATAGTTAAAGTGGCTAGTGATACATGTATTACATAAAGATGCAGTAGATGATATAGAGTACAGTATATACATATACATATGAGATGAATAATGTAGGGTATGTAAACATTATATTAAAGTGGCTAGTGATATATTTTACATCATTTCCCATCAATTCCCATTATTAAAGTGACTGGAGTTGAGTCAGTGTGTTGGCAGCAGCCACTCAATGTTAGTGATGGCTGTTTAACAGTCTGATGGCCTTGAGATAGAAGCTGTTTTTCAGTCTCTCGGTCCCAGCTTTGATGCACCTGTACTGACCTCGCCTTCTGGATGATAGCGGAGTGAACAGGCAGTGGCTCGGGTGGTTGTTGTCCTTGATGATCTTTATGGCCTTCCTGTGACATCGGGTGGTGTAGGTGTCCTGGAGGGCAGGTAGTTTGCCCCCGGTGATGCGTTGTGCAGACCTCACTACCCTCTGGAGAGCCTTACGGTTGTGGGCGGAGCAGTTGCCGTACCAGGCGGTGATACAGCCCGACAGGATGCTCTCGATTGTGCATCTGTAGAAGTTTGTGAGTGCTTTTGGTGACAAGCCAAATTTCTTCAGCCTCCTCAGGTTGAAGAGGCGCTGCTACGCCTTCTTCACGATGCTGTCTGTGTGGGTGGACCAATTCAGTTTGTCTGTGATGTGTACGCCGAGGAACTTAAAACTTACTACCCTCTCCACTACTGTTCCATCGATGTGGATAGGGGGGTGTTCCCTCTGCTGTTTCCTGAAGTCCACAATCATCTCCTTAGTTTTGTTGACGTTGAGTGTGAGGTTATTTTCCTGACACCACACTCCGAGGGTCCTCACCTCCTCCCTGTAGGCCGTCTCGTCGTTGTTGGTAATCAAGCCTACCACTGTTGTGTCGTCCGCAAACTTGATGATTGAGTTGGAGGCGTGCGTGGCCACGCAGTCGTGGGTGAACAGGGAGTACAGGAGAGGGCTCAGAACGCACCCTTGTGGGGCCCCAGTGTTCAGGATCAGCGTGGTGTAAATGTTGTTGCCTACCCTCACCACCTGGGGGCGGCCCGTCAGGAAGTACAGTACCCAGTTGCACAGGGCGGGGTCGAGACCCAGGGTCTCGAGCTTGATGACGAGCTTGGAGGGCACTATGGTGTTAAATGCCGAGCTGTAGTCGATGAACAGCATTCTCACATAGGTATTCCTCTTGTCCAGATGGGTTAGGGCAGTGTGCAGTGTGGTTGAGATTGCATCGTCTGTGGACCTATTTGGGCGGTAAGCAAATTGGAGTGGGTCTAGGGTGTCAGGTAGGGTGGAGGTGATATGGTCCTTGACTAGTCTCTCAAAGCACTTCATGATGACGGAAGTGAGTGCTACGGGGCGGTAGTCGTTTAGCTCAGTTACCTTAGCTTTCTTGGGAACAGGAACAATGGTGGCCCTTTTGAAGCATGTGGGAACAACAGACTGGGATAGGGATTGATTGAATATGTCCGTAAACACACCAGCCAGCTGGTCTGCGCATGCTCTAAGGGCGCGGCTGGGGATGCCGTCTGGGCCTGCAGCCTTGCGAGGGTTGACACGTTTAAATGTTTTCCTCACGTCGGCTGCAGTGAAGGAGAGTCCGCATGTTTTAGTTGCGGGCCGTGTCAGTGGCACTTTATTGTCCTCAAAGCTGGCAAAAAAGTTATGTAGTCTGCCTGGGAGCAAGACATCCTGGTCCGTGACGGGCTGGTTTTCTTTTTGTAATCCGTGATTGACTGTAGACCCTGCCACATACCTCTTGTGTCTGAGCCGTTGAATTGAGATTCTACTTTGTCTCTATACTGACGCTTAGCTTGTTTGATTGCCTTGCGGAGGGAATAGTTACACTGTTTGTATTTGGTCATGTTTCCGGTCACCTTGCCCTGATTAAAAGCAGTGGTTCTGGCTTTCAGTTTCACGCGAATGCTGCCATCAATCCACGGTTTCTGGTTTGGGAATGTTTTAATCGTTGCTATGGGAACAACATCTTCAACGCACGTTCTAATGAACTCGCTCACCGAATCAGCGTACTCGTCAATGTTGTTGTCTGACGCAATACGAAACATATCCCAGTCCACGTGATGGAAGCAGTCTTGGAGTGTGGAATCAGATTGGTCGGACCAGCGTTGAACAGACCTCAGTGCGGGAGCTTCTTGTTTTAGTTTCTGTCTGTAGGCAGGGATCAACAAAATGGAGTCGTGGTCAGCTTTTCCGAAAGGAGGGCGGGGCAGGGCCTTATATGCGTCGTGGAAGTTAGAATAGCAGTGATCCAAGGTTTTTCCAGCCCTGGTTGCACAATCGATATGCTGATAAAATTTAGGGAGTCTTGTTTTCAGATTAGCCTTGTTAAAATCCCCAGCTACAATGAATGCAGCCTCCGGATAAATGGATTCCAGTTTGCAAAGAGTCAAATAAAGTTCGTTCAGAGCCATCGATGTGTCTGCTTTGGGGGGAATATATACGGCTGTGATTATAATCGAAGAGAATTCCCTTGGTAGATAATGCCAGAGTGGCCTACCATCAAAAACTATGGAGAAAATGTATCCCATAACATTTTAACATGGGAATAGCGGTTCTGTCATTCAGCCTACAGTAGCAGCCAATATGGGATGTTCAATGTAGGCCTACATAAAAAAAAAAAAAACTTTTGCAAAAAACATGCTTGGCTTGACATTAATCTGTTTATCTACTTATCCTTCAGACAAGGAGGTGACTGAACATGTTTTTTGTGTTGTTTGATGCAAGAAACCACTTTACAAAATAAATGCATTATTATTCCAATACCATTATTACAGAGAATCAGACAAATTATGCTACCCTCTGACTATTGGCTACTTAGCTTATTAAAGCCTGTCTCAAAATACAACACTGCCCATTCAAGACAAAAAAAAGCTCTTCACTTGACTGATTGGTTATGCTGCACTGGTCTGTGTAGAGTACGGGCTGAGTCGTATTCAATAGAATCCTACTCTGATGCGTTCTGCCTTCAACATTATCTCTTGCATAGTTTGTTTTGTTTCGGTATGTTGCATTGAAAGTGGCTAATATTGCGTTGATTCGATCACAATTGCCACAGTAAAGGGAAACATGAATAGTGTTAAATAACAGGGAAAACTCAAGAAAGTTGAGTTGAGTTCAATCTCGTGCTTTTCTCAGTCTTGGGCCACTGTGTGCCTGCACACGCAAGCAGCTTAGAGGGAACATAAGTCCCCAGCACAAGGTGCACCTGTGTAATGATCATGCTATTTAATCAGCTTCTTGATATGCATCACCTGTCAGGTGGATGGATTAACTTGGCAAAGGAGAAATGCTCACTAACAGGAATGCAACCAAATTTGTCCACCAATTTTGAGAGAAATAAGCTTTTTGTGCGAATAGAAAACTCCTGGCACTTTTTTTTTCAGCTCATGAAACATGGGAACAACACTTTACATGCATTTATATTTTTGTTCAATATAGTTGTGATATAGTTGTACCATCAGTCTTGACATGGCTCAAGACTGTCTTTACACCAGTAGCTCTACCATCAGACCGTGTCAGGGGGGAAGTGATATCATGATCTATGACCTCTCCACTGGTGACCTGGCAGTATGTGTGTCTCCTGTAGATGGGGGACTGACTGAGGTCTCATTGTGCGCCGGTGGGCGTCCCTGGAAATTCTGTGACTTCGGCATGAGTCATCCTCTCCAACGGACAGACAGCTGTGTGTGTGTGTGACGTGACCGTTTGTGTGCGTGTGTGTGCATACACGTGTCGATCCGTGTCTCTGTTGATTCAGGTTCTCTCATTACTTTCATATCAAAAGCCTAACGTTCATTGGTAATTGCCAGCTTTTGTAGCACGTGTTGCTTGCTGTAAGTGAAATGGGCCTATTCAAACCAAAAGAACATTGGGACAATGTGTAATCTCTGAGGAATTTATGTGGAATATGATGCAATCATCAGCAACTCCTGACTAATTTTAACATGAAAAGTAAGAAGATAAATGGATAGTGCTAGGCTATTTCGTGTAGTGAATGATACTTGTTCAGTAATATTTCTAAATAAGTAATTTTTTTACCACATATAACATGTGAAATTACGATTACTGTTGAATCCCAGATTCTGGTTTGTTTTCTGGAAACTGTGTGATCTCATGACCATATTAGGTGCTGGCCCAAAATAATTTATTTCCTCACTTCAAATTTTATTGGTCTGTTTTTTTATCCATTGACACCCACAGAACTGTCCACGAACAAAAGAGCTCTGTGCCTTTCCTCCATATTCCTGCTTGTTATTCCCCACAAGGACCTCTGTATTCACACTGGTGAATGTAACGGTTCTGAGACACTGCTCAGAGCAATGGAAACTTGAGAGAGAACAGTGTTAAGATGGCCTGTTTCACCACCCAGAGAGACAGAACTAAGCCATGATTCATTGACAATTAAGGGCTTCAGACAGGGGTTACAGTGACACTGAACTGTCTCATTACGCACACCTGATTCCAATTCCCCTGATTAGTAATTGTATACATGTGCCCTCTTGTCACAATTGTCTTGTCGGTTATTGTTCCCAAGTTTGTGGGTCTTGTCAGTACCTGTGGTTTTGGTGCTGAGTGTACAGTGTACTCGTTATTATGGGTCTCGTCCCGTGTATTGTTGTGCACTTGTTATTATGGGTCTCATCCTGTGTATTTATTAGAGGTTTTACCTCGCTCTTTTGTTTGGGTTACAGCCCTGTGTTTTTGTGTACGTGTTTGTTTTGGGCTTCATCCCAGTGCCTTTCATGGCATGTTGTATTTTTGGGTCGAGTATTAAAATCCCCTCTTACGTATTCCTGCTCCTTTCTCCAATCATTTATACAGCTTGACATTTAATGTGACATGTAGACTATTTGAAATTATGTGCGCTTCTTACATTCACCTTAATGTTTATTCAAATATATTTCATTCAAATCATATGGTTTGGTTTCAATACTTCAAACCCAAATGGCAAGTCCAGGTAGGCACAAAAACGTTGGTTAAATTGTGATTTTAATGAACGGTGCGAATTTGCAGCAGTATTTTTTTTCTCCTGTGAGCGTGGAGTGAGCAGTTGGAAAGGACATGATGGAGTGACTTCATGAGCTGGATTTCCAACCGCTCACATACTCTGTTCCTATGTCATAAAAACAGTTTGAGTTTGTGGAAGAAGGATGAGAGGAGAGTGCCAAGCAGCATGCTGCTTCTGAAGCTCACAGTGCTGAGAAGGGTGTGGCTTGCGCTCTGCTTTCTTTCCCCTAGACACTTCTCACCCACTCAATCTAGCCTTTTTGTCTCCCTTTCTCCTTAACTAGGTTTATGCTAATTCCACCAGTCTATTCTATTCCTGTATTCCCTCCTCCTACACCATTCTCCCTCCCCTCTCCTCTGTCTCAGATAAGGTAGGGCTGCAGGGAGTCTCAGTAGAAATAGCAGACTAGGGCTAGGTTCTTTGCCGGAAACACATGCCAGAGGGCTGTGTCTGCTCTTTGCTGCTGTAGTTCCAGTAGACAGCATCCCTGCCATGTTCTGACACAGAGAAAGGGTTTCTCAGCTGCTGCACTGTGGCTGGCCATCTCTGACCACTGGTTCTGCAGCCTGAGGAGAGGAGCTCATTCCTAAAGCTGCTGCTCACTCCATTCATATACTAAACATGGCTGAAATACACGGCGGTGTCCAAATACCAATACTTTCGTCCTAAAAAGTAGGCTGTTTTTGAGTATGTGACATTTTGAAAATCAAATATACTTGAAATGCTTGGATGTCATACTCATTTCGGATTTGACGACAGTTGATCATCTGCTGTCAATTAGATATGGTGATGCCCAACTGAAATGAACGAATAGCGGGAACAACGCAATGACGCATTCGCTGCACACTTTTTGTGAATTTCACAGACACAATGCATTGGAAGTGGAGGGGCTGCAAGTTTTGAGTAAATAACTTCGAAGATTGCGAATAGCAAAGCTTCTACGGTGGTGTTCAAATGTAAGTAGTTTTTGTTCTTCTTAAAATTATCACAACTATTTCATCGTATATAGATATTTGAAAACAGATCTGCAGCCTGCTGCCTACCATGCCTTTAGCTAGCTACATGCCTTAGTAGGTCTAGAAGTTAACTGTTAGAACAGTAACCTTAGCTACAGGGTCACTTGCTGTTGAGCGACAACTATATTTAATGAGCTAACATATTTAATGTTAGCTAGCTAGCTGCTACTTGTAAATATCACTAGCTATAACGTTAGTAACGCGGTAGCCTACATTCCTATTTTCCACAGCGGTGCTGGTCCCAACAACTCTTCTAGTTCTCCCGACGTTGGTTCATCTGCGTTGAGCTGATTGTAGTGTTCATGCCATGCAATATTAGTTTATACCTGAATGGTTACCGCTTGAATGGGTCTAGTTTCATTGCACACATAACCTGCTATGGTGTAAGTAATGGTAACATGCACTCGTTACTGTTTCACCTTGGCGCTCCAATTTGATAATGTATGTGGCAGTCTGGCTATCTACATAAAGTTCACACAACTCTACTTTGCTCATGTTTTGGTTAATGTTGTACTTGATCTTGTGTCTTTTCAGGATCTACGTGAAGGAGTGTGAGCTGGAGGGGCCTCTATTACCTGCATGGGTGAAAAAAGAAGTGGGAGAACCTTAAGCAAAAATACACAGTATGCTACTGTATGTTAGCTTGACATTTATTGCTGAGCTGTACTTGGCTAATAAAGTTACCCTTTTCTCTGAGAGCACCAAAACTTTCCAAAAATATTTCCTATGCTTCAACTGCACATTCATGTATATAAGTGTGAAAAGAAACATGTTAGAAAGGTTCACGTATTCCAGAGAAATGTACTGTAATTGGCATAATACCAGGGCTTTACATGTAGTATGTTTGATGCTGAAAGTGATCATTTTTCAGGAGTTGAAAGCTCCCCCCACTGGAGTCAGCACTGAGGGAGGGGAGGCCACAGCTGCATCCTAAAAGTGGTGATGGATGAGGCGCTGGGGGGCTGCCACTCCATCACCCCACCGGTCATGAACATCATCTCCTCATCCTCCCAAGGTGCAGCTGTGGGCTCCTCTCCCTCCCAGAAAGGTCCAGTCAGGAGAAGGAGGTGACTGACAGGGAGGCACGTCTTATGACCATTTTAGAGGCCATGAAGTAGTTATGTATTTTGTATGGTATTTAATTTAGCTATTCATTTTCTAATGTTTTTGGTGTCATTTTTTGGGGGGATTTCAGTTTTTTTTCATTGAAATGTGTTTGTTGTTTGTTAAACATTTGATTTGATACCAGTACATCCACTGTTGGTGTGTTTTACTTTCAACATTCAAAAATACATTCCTACATCTGAGCTATCATGTTGCAGGTGACTGGTAACGATCAGATAACTTGAAAGGAAAAAGAAACCTACACACTGCTCTTGCTAGCATCACTTTTTCTATTGAAGCTTACGCTTCGGCCTCTTGGCCTTTGTCAGAGATTTTTTGTTATATTTTTTTGTTCTAAATAAACCATCTTTGGTATAGTAATTGATAATATTTCTATAGCGCTTTTCATCTCCCATTCCTTTTAAGCTTCAGTTGACTCTTCAATTGATACTTGCATAGACCTACGGTACAGAAGTTTACCCCAAATATGTTGTTCTAAATGCTAGCTAATTAGCTAATGTTAGCCCAAAACAACACTCCGGTGTTAGTGAAAGGCAATGGAGAAAGGTCACTGGGTGGGGCTATAAATGATCTTGTCTGGTTCATATGTGAAGCCATAACAGATGGTGCGTTCAAGACAACTGGGAAAAAAACATGCTCTGACTTCTCTGAGCTGAAGATCACTGATGTTGCGATTTTTCCCAGTCTGAGCTCGTTGTTTTAGAGTTCCCAGTTGTCTTGAACGCACCAAAAGTATCTGTTTCGCCTGTGGCATACTTTTTACCAAACAGTACGTGATAAATAGTACGTAGTATTGATAGTACACAGTATGCACTTTAAGTAAGTAGTAGGCAAGACAGATTTCAGACACGGCCCATGTCCTTTATGTTTACGTACCATTTTATTCTGAAAGATGCCATTCACATGGTTACCTCTGTGCAATGATAATCAGTTCTTTATTATGAGTCTGGTCTCGATCGTCATGGGAATAGTCACCATGTTGTGCTGTCATTCCTACCCCTGACACACCAACAAGAATACAATCTCTGGATAAAAGCAGAAAATAACACATTGTTGTCTCTATAGTCCCACAAGTATCAGCTACTGGTCTCTTGTTAGATAACAATTGCCTGAGGTTCCAAACAGAGAAATACGATTTGATGGCAAGCCTTTCATACACAGGAATCGAATCATAAGGAGGGGACACTGAACAAAGGCTGTGATCTAATCTAACCTTTTGATTTATTGAATTGAGCTCTAACAACAGAACAGCAACTCCAGCCTGTAGGACAGCCAGCAGGCAGATCAAACAGAGAGAACACACTGGGCCTCCACACCACAGAGAGACAAACAGACTGTCTGTGCACACCAGCAGAGTGCTGTTAGCTGGACACACTGCCAGGAACATTCTGGAAACAAAGTTCCCTATTCATTCACAAGATCACTTCAGGTCGTACCTCTTTTGAAAAAAGTTTTGGATACGTATTATTTATCGGATTTCTAGTGGTAGAGGGGGACGTTAGCTCCATGGGAATAAAAATAAAGTTTTATAAATGTGTCATGAAGCCCAGCCCTATCTTGGCACAGGTCCGCCAGTCCATTACTCAAAAGGCTGTAGTATGCCATTTTAATTCGTGTATTTGACATTGGAATGGGCCTGAATCTCAGAGAGGAATTATCTCTTCCTTAAGATGCCCTCTGCACTGGCCAGAAGGAGAGACATGGAATGAGAAAGTGAAAGAGATGGACAGGAGGCTAGGTAGAAGGGAGAGTAGGCTACAAAGTGACTGACAAGGAGAGACAAATTGATGAGCATGCCGCCTTTCAGTGAGCCAAGACTTGCTAAAGTAATACACAGTGAGAAAATATACATACCTTTTCTTAATGCTCCTTTTACCTTGAGTCCCTGTCCTTCAGAATGAATGAATACGGGGCATTCTTCAGAATTAACTGGCACTGAGAAGAATGGCATTCTTCTATGTGCTCACCGTCTATGGAACACTCCATAACCAGTTCTGTAAATCGAATGGGGGAAGATTTTGACAGTGTGAAAGGGGCTGCTGAGACCATGCTTGAGTTGATCCTCTTAAAAGAGGAAGAGGCATAAGGAACTGGGACATTGGGGCCAATGTCAGATAATTTTTGTTTTGTTTTATTGAACCTTTATTTAACTAGGCAAGTCAGTTAAGAACAAATTCTTATTTACAATGACGGCCTAGAGAAGACATTTTAGTGACAGTCAAATTATTTGTGTTGTGTAGTTTGGGTGTCAATCTCCTACTAATTACTAGTAGGAGTCAAATCAACGGCGATTGGCTCCTCCAGCTATAGTATGTTTGTTTACACAAGCAAGATCTTTACTAATGAATATTTAATTTCACTTTCCTATTTAGTAATTACTACACACGTGTAACATATTAATGTTACATGAGAGGAGGATAGTTGCATCAAAAACTCCCTCTCTTCGATCTACCGTTTTTTCCTTACTCCCACAACTATTTCTGTACACACAACCTAAGCTGGAAACTGGGATTTGCTTGTACTCTAGAGCATCATTGATATGAACCAGCTTGAGGAGGATGATCGGGAGTGAGAGAGGGAGAGTGTGCTGACAGTGGTAGTTGGAGAGATCTCTGGTGTGTTTATAGGACAGTGTGTCTGCCAGCGGAGTGTTTAGAATATCTCTCTCACTGCCTCGTTTTTACTGCTAGGGCTGGAGGCCTGTGTACACTATCATAATGCACGGTAGTAGTTTGTCATGAAAGGGAGGTGAAGGTGGCAGATCTATTTTGGGTTAGGAAAATCCCCAACGTGAAAGTGGGCCTGTACTAGTGGGTAGTTGCTTGTTTTTCCCCATGTCCAGTGATTGTCTGAGAACAGTTGCCTAGTTTGTCCATGTCTCTTGTTTGGATGGCATGTAGTCGATTGTTCATTTTATAAATTACATTTTATTTAACCTTTATTTTAACAGGGACTCATGCTGAGACCAATTGTCTCACAGAATGGCCCTGTATACATGATTCAATACACATCAAACACATCAATATGCATGTGTTACAAATCAAAATACCTTCAGTGATGTTGTCATGGTGATTGTTGAGCACAGTGATTAGACACTGGTAGACATACTGTATCATCCCCCCTCCCACTCAAATACATCAGACTCTCTTTAGGTCTAAAGAAACAAGAAGCTGTCCAGCTCCCTCTCAGAGTCCCTCTCAGTCACTTCAGGGGTTTGTGTTCCACTTGGCTGCCTGGTAGTGTGGATGAATGGAGGCGGCTGTGGAAGTGTGCTAAAGGGTTTGAGACAGAGGTTAGCCTGCTCTCTGGGACTCAGGGAGCTAGTCTCTAATCTGAGTGAAAGAAACATTGTCTGCTCAAAATAGGTCAGTGCAGTAAAACACCACTGGTCATTGGATTGTAGAACAGAGGTCTGATAATATCAGTGTTCCAAGACTTTTATCCATTTTAAGGCTCAACCTTAACTTGATTGTGATCAGTTTACAAGAGCCATTTAAATCTTTGTCAGCCATGTTGGATTCCCTGCCTCTTATCCTTCCAGCCATGGTGCATTTTCTCTGTGGTTGTGTGAAAACAATGCCACGTGAATAATGCTGATGTAGTCTTACCTAATCTAACCTTCTTCTCCTCTCTCTCTCTCTCACCCTCTCTTTCCCTCTCTCTCTCAGGCGGGAAGTGATGGCGAGAGCATTGGGAACTGCCCGTTCTCCCAGAGACTCTTCATGATCCTGTGGCTGAAGGGAGTGGTCTTCAACGTCACCACAGTGGACCTGAAGAGGTGAGGGAGACACCAGACCACCACGTCACATTAGCTAGCTCACTCTTCCACCAGACATCACACTAGTTTGCTTGCTCACTCCTCCAACACATGTCACACTATCTAGCTAGCTCAGTCCCCTAGCTCTCAACTAGCTCCTGGAAAGCCAGGGGAATATTCTCTCTCTGCTCTCCTCTTTCATTGGCTCTCAGAGCTTTTCTGGGCTCTCCACTAAGACCTTAGTAGCCTAGCAGAACACTTTGATCCAGCCACACCTCAAACAGGCACACCGCCCTAATTGCTTATTTGGTCTTATTTCTCATGACCTTTCCAAACCCGAGAAATCTGGAAAATAAACAAGCTGCGTTTTGGAGGGGCTAATTGAGGTTGTGCTCACTTCCTCCCTAGATGTTATTTTTCTTACTCTAAAACAGGATCTAAAATGATAATCTTCCCCTCCCAAAGTCATTTGAACACTATTTAGCCTCGGCTGGAACTACAGCAAACTTTCTTCCCCATGTTCACTGTAATGCTGCGTGGCAGCTCCTTACCCAGCCATTATGTCCTTCGATGAGTCAACCTGATTATTTTTCCTCTTCCCAGGCCAAGGCTGCTGGCATATGTGTGATTATTTTCAGATATGGTCAAATGAACTCTTCATTTCCATGGGCCTTTCATCATTGCTGTTTGACTCAGACAGTCCAGTATAAAGCAGGCTCTCTGATGAAGTGTTTTAGAGGGGAAAGCTCATCCACGTAGATGCTTTTCTATCGCTTTGCATCTCTTCTCCTGAGAGAGCTCAGAAACACTGCTACCTCTGCCAGGGTCGGTCCTGAGGGTAATCTAGACAAGACAAGATTGAGTAGTACCAAGAGCAACCTTTTCACTTTTGAAGGTACTGGAAAGTTGTCTGTGAATGTTGTCTGTGGGGGTCTGTGAATGTTGTCTGTGGGTGTCTGAGAATGTTGTCGTTCAGTGTCTGTGAATGTTGTCTGTGGGTGTCTGTGAATGTATTTGTGCATGTACGTCTATGTCTGTGGTGAGGGTGTGTAATGGGAAACAAGCTTCTGGAGGTCTTGTAAAAGGCAGTGGAGGATGTCCGCCCACTTAACAGTGTCTGTTTCCCCCTCTGTCAAACATGTCTTTGTTCAGCTGTTCAGACCAGGACTGATAAAGGCTTCACTTTTTCTCCAGTCAACAGAAAGGCAAAGTATTGCAAAATCATTTGTCTTATTTTATCCCTTTTTATTACTATATGGAACTCAAAATACATTACATTTGATTTACTACCGTTCCACATTGATGTGATTGTGAGTAGCCCACTTAGTAAGGAAAGATGTAGAATTCCGATTTCTAATCTTATATTTTGCAACCTTGGTATGGAAAACTATTTTTGGTCTATGATTAAAGCGTTTTTATTTATCTTCTTGAGTGAACACTTTTACCTCCTCCCCCTTAATGTTGCCATGGGGCAAGTGTGCTTCCTGTGCTCATTCCAAAGGGTTGAGGTCACTTCCTGTTTTGGTGCCCCTGTGACTTGTTGGTCCTATGAATGTGTTTCACATCTCCCCTTATAGGGACATCTTAACCACTGACTTGGCTTGCATGTGAATCACTCTATGGATAGGTCAGTGGTAGGCTGTTCTCTGCATCAAAGTTAATTTGCTCCATATTATTTTGTCAATTAACTCAGTCATGGCAATGCTAATACTTCTACACTGTATGACCTAAAAAGGTTTTTATTTTGCTTTGTAATTTAGTGATTTGGTTTGTGTGGGTCATTATGAAACATGACAAAGGTGCTTTGTGCTGTTGACAGGTCCTTCATCACATCCTCATTATGTTGTGTGTGTTCTCATCATATCTCACCTCCCAGTCACCTGGAACAAAACAAGCCTGCTCTGAGCACTGTGGACAGAGGAATGAACTTGGCATACACACACATGCACAAACACACGTACACAATCCTGTTGAAAATAAATTCCAGCCCAGGGTCTGTGTGTGTGAGGGGAGCACTAGAGAGGGCTAGAAAAGTCTAGAACAGTTCAGCATGGAACTGGGACTGGGAATTGTGTCCTGTCCGTGGGCCACAGCCACCTCCAATGACATGAGAAAGCAATAGAACTGGGCCCTGGGAAGAAACAGAATAACACTAATGATAGTTGATGATTGTCAAAGACTAGACCGAGACCAGATGGATTATAGGGATATAAAGTGAAAGGTTAGTGAGTAATCAGTGACGTCTCAGTTGTATAGTAGTAGTATAAAACTTTATCCCCAGGGGGAACTTGGTTTTGCAGCAAAGTCATCCATACAAATGAGACAGACATTTCAACAACATTAAGGACTTTACACAGTATAAGGTATGCATTGCATTTGGCTGATATGGGTATTTACCAGTGTGTTGTGACATGCCCACTAAATCCCCTGTCTTCTCCTCTTCCCAGGAAGCCTGCAGACCTCCAGAACCTGGCCCCAGGCACACACCCTCCCTTCATCACCTTCAACGGGGAGGTCAAGACAGACGTCAACAAGATAGAGGAGTTCTTGGAGGATGTCCTCAGCCCACCCAAGTGAGTCTGGGTGGTAACAGCTCGTCACGCCCACTAAGTACATCACACTGCCTCCAAGTGTAGATACCTAGGTTACAGTATACACTCTGCTTGTTTGAGATCTAACCAGGTGTATCGTATGTGTGTGTGTGTGTGTTTAGGTTCACCAAGCTTAGTGCCAGACACCCTGAGTCCAACACAGCTGGGATGGACATCTTTGCCAAGTTCTCAGCCTTCATCAAAAACTCAAAACCCAATGCCAACGAAGGTGAGCTTCCACTCCCTATAACAGAATTAACAAGCACACACATAAACCTATGTGCTTCAACAGTTTTGTGGTTGCTAGGTGACAGCAGTAGCCTGAGGTCATTGGTGGCTGGGTGACAACGCGGGGGGGGGGGGGGGCTGGCTAACATGTCAACATAGAGCTTTTGTTCTCCGTGGTGGCCTCTCTCTGTCCCCAGTACCATTCCTGACACTGTCCCCCTGTACCCCATGTCACCTGGCTGGGCTCTCTAAAGAAACAACCAAACAGCCTGGTAAAAACAACAGAGCGAGATGGTCTGGAAATGAGCTCACAGCAACTCTCTTGTCTCCCCTGGCTTTTGTTTAACAGGCATGCCACAGCTATAAATATATTGCCAACAGGCATTGTTTTGTACAAGACAACAGATGACAGTATACTGTAGCTTTGCCTCCGTCATATTGGCTATTGTTTCTCTGTCTGTATGCCATGTTAATCTGGGGTAAGCTGTTTATGACACAGTATCAGTTCATGTCCTCTGGTATCTTGGATGGTATGGTTTCTTTCTATTCTCCACCCTGTGGAAATATTGACCTATCGTTATGGTTGGCTTTGAATGTCTTCTGGGCTATGTCAACAGTACTTTATTGCTGAAAGTCATATCTGAATGATAGGCATGCCCTATTTATAGGACAGTCACACTGTAAAATGTAAAACACAATATGCCCAGTCACACACTCTCCAACTGACTTGAATACATAACATTCCAATAAGTCGAATTTGCTCAGTGAGCCACAATTAGTCCAACCCCAGCTATCTATTTTGGTTGTATGAACTACTCCTTATTTGGGCTCTCAAGATAATGCCAAAAACTGGGATCAAGGAATGTACTCTCTCAAAATACTTCAGCAAGGCAGCTTAAGTTCTGCCATCTTGCTATAAAATGCCGCCCTCGCGTGGCAGACTACAGAACTGCTGTGCGTATCCTGTGGTGTCGGTTTGAAAAGTGGTCTAGAATATTCAACACAATGCAGGCAGGCTGGTTTGTGATTGCTATATGCAGTTTATAGTTGTTGTGCTAGTGTTGTGGTAATTACCACCAGGGACACCTGAAGTCAATCTTAAATTAATCATTATTTAGTATCAGCAAGCTGGAGAGGTTCCAACAAACTTAGATAGAGATGATAAATGTTCCTTTTTTTGCTGTAGGTCTGGAGCGTGGGCTGTTGAAGACCCTGCAGAAGCTGGATGAGTACCTGCGCTCCCCACTGCCCGACGAGATCGACCACAACAGCATTGAGGACGTCAAGAACTCCACTCGCAAGTTCCTGGATGGTGACAACATGACACTGGCTGACTGCAACCTTCTTCCCAAGTTGCACATCGTCAAGGTAAGAGCAGAGGCCAATAAACATGACATTATACACTGAGTGTACAGAACATTGTATACTCACTGCTCTTTCCATGATATAAACTGACCAGGTGAATCCAGGTGAAAGCTATGATCCCTTATTGATGTCACCTGTTAAATTCACTACAAGAATACTTTTTAAGCCTTAAGAAAATTGAGACGTGGATTGGTGTGTATGTGTGTCATTCAGTTGGTGAATGAGCAAGACAAAAGATTTAAGTGCATTTGAATGGAGTATGATGGTAGGTGCCAGGTGCTCTGGTTTGCGTCAAAAAACTGCAACGCTGCATAGTTTCATGTTCAACAGTTTCCTGTGTGTATCAAGAATGGTTACCGACCAAAGGACATCCAGCCAACTTGACAGAACTTTGGAAAGCATTGGAGTCAAGCATTGGGCCAGCATCCCTGTGGAACGCTTTCGATACCTTGTAGAGTCCATGCCCCGACGAATGCCCGTCCATGCGCAACTCAATATTTTGAAGGTGTTCATAATGTTTGGTATACTCAGTGTACACACACAGTTGAATTCTTATTGTAAAATGGAATGCTTATTTTGGACAAATCTACATCTTGACACAGCAAAGCCCAGAGCACTTAGTGATATATGCATTCTGCTACCCAAATCATTTTGTACCATCCTTGGCCTACAGTGGGACCTCTTCTCTAGAAGTTTATCTAAGACTACATTAATTAGTCAATGTCCCCTTCCATCCACAGGTGGTGACCAAGAAGTACAGAGGCTTTGACATCCCCAAGGACATGATAGGTATCTGGCAGTACCTGCAGAACGCCTACACACACGAGGAGTTCACCAACACCTGCCCCAGTGACAAAGAGATCGAGATCGCCTACCAAGACGTGGCCAAGAGGCTGATCAAATAGGCTCCCCCCCTTACACCCAACACTGGGACTGGTCTGTTTAGACAGGAGAAAGAAAACTATGGACTACCTTTCCTTCTCTCCTAATTTAGAGCAAACACAATGCATGAGCTCCTTTGTTCTTACTTTTCCCTTTTATTTTTGGAGATCTCTTGAGTACATGAAGCAGCTCAGAAAGTTTACTGACGGTCCATTGTTTAGAACTTTTTTTAGGTTTTCTCTTTGATATGATGATTTGAATGGCGATCTCCCAGATCAGACGCAGGCTGGTGTGTATCAGAGCTTATCAGTGTTGGAGGGCAATCTAAACACACTCCTTATGAAGTGGCCTTCCGGCTGACCCTCTGTCTCCTCATGGGAATATGGTCACAACCTGTGTTTTTCTATTTTCAGTTCAGCTATTCAATATTAATTTGCTTTTTAGGCTTGCTATGAAAGTGAAAATTACAAAGCTGAAATTGTGTTTTGTGTTTTGGCTACAGAGTTGATTTATGCAGTGTTGAAAGATTCAGTGTTTTTGGCTCTAGAGGATAAATGAAGGCAGGTTTCACTGCATGTAGACAGACGCTAGGCCAAACCACCGAGTTGGACATACTGGTGCGATATGCTTCATTTTACTGTTGCGCTGCTTAAGTCAATTGCAACAACTATAATAGAAGTAAGGCTACATGTTTTCCATGCTCTGATACCATTTTCCTCCTTGACCTTATGCTGAGCTCAGATGTGTTTCTGAGATGTACCTGTAGCAGGTGCTTGGATGAGATGTTTTCAGCTCAGGACAATGGAACCTGAGATTAATGAAATATGTAGCAATGAAATATTAGATCATATCTAGCAGAAAAAAACAACCATTTATAGACTTCATCACTCCATTGCCTCACATCACAGCTCCATATAGACACTGACACTCTGGGCAGTGAAGCTCTATTTTACCAGAAATAACATCTGTTTTTTATTTTCTCCTGTAAAGCATGAAGGGACGTCTTTAGTTTGTGTTGTTCTGGCAGCAGTGGTAGCTTATATTATACTTCAGCCACCAAAAAGGGCACATTAATTCTGGTCTCACTGTGGATTGAATGACTCCTGCTATCTAAACTAGCGAAGTATAAAAACCACACACTTTCTCTTTCTCCCATAGAATACAGAGGAACGGTGATGTGCAGTCAGGCATCAGGGAAGATGACACTAAAGATATTTATGAGAAAAGGAATCGGGGAGAGGAGAATGGTAATATAATGAATATCATGTAGGATTTCATTTTCTCATTATTTCAAATGCTCTCAAAAGGTAGTGAATGTAGTTTTCTTTCGTAGTTCCAAAATGCTTTGGTGTGGATAAAGCAGAAATATATATTGTTTTGTTTTTTATCTCCTCGTGTTTTGCCGCCATCTTTTCAGACATTTGTTGTAATACACATTTCATAAAAGGAGTTGTAAATATTTGTTTTGATTATTCAGAATTCAATGTGTACATTTTGTACACTTATTGGTTTGATTTTGGGGAAAATAGGCATTTTTTACCTGCTTGGGTTTTAATACTAGAAGACATCTCCTTTGGCCTTTTTTGTTTTCTCCTGCGCAGAAGATTTTCCAAAATCACTGTAATGACGTGTATGTCAATGTCAGAAGAAAATATCCTGATTTTTTTTTAAAACAATATTGACTTCATTGAAATAAACCTCTTATTGGCACTCTGGTTTGTAGCTGTGATTGCTAGGGGCTGTTCCAGAACGCAGGATCAATAGGTTCTAAAATCAGTTACCTAGTGGGCCTACAGTCACTGTACATGTCATTATGTTATGGGTGATTGAGGGGAGACAGAGCAGAGGGGAGTATACTCCAAAGCAAGATCAATGCATTAGCCAGCTAACTTGCCTTAATATTCTGAAATCACTTTCTATTTTTTCACAAAGATGGACCATGCCCATTTCAAGGTTAACTGCTTCAACAACCAAAAATACATATCTAAGTTTAGCTTTCTTAATGAGTTAGAGAGGTATCTTTGGTCAACTCTGATCGGGATAACCGGGTCATATGAAAGTGGCTCACCTTTTAGCCAGGTAAGTTTATATGGCAACGAACCCTTCAGAACTAACCTGCTCACAGCTAACTCCACCAGTGGAGTCTGGTGGGAGGAGCTATAGGAGGACAGGGTCATTGGAATGTAATAAATGGAACTGAGTCAAACATGGTTTCCATATGTTTGATACGTTCAATGTATTACTATAAGCCAGCCTTCCTATAGCTCATCCCACCAGCCTCCACTGAACTTCACTCACCCTGAATTAAATGACTGAGCCACGATTTGAGGACCAATGTAATTAGATTCCTTCCCTCTTGCAAAGATTGCGTCATCATCCCTTTCATTTGAGGAAGATTACTGATTAAATATTTTATTAATCAATTGTTTTTGTGTAAAAAAAAAAAGTTGTTAAAGTATGACATTACACATTTAGTAATGACAGATTGCATTTTAAACTTCACGCACAGTATAAACACTTGTATGATAATTTTTTTATGATAAATTTGAAGATGTATTGAGAAGCACAACAAAGTCGGTGTTAAAGATATGTAATAAAAGCCTATTTCAAACTATAGCCTGCTGAATTTGCACGATAACTTTTCTTTCGGCACAAATTTAAATGCGGAATTGACTCGCCCATGGAATAACGTTTCAGCATTGTCTCAATGAAGAGTTTAGCGTTCGACTAGCCATGTGCGACATGCACGCGAAGTTACAAGCCTGCTAGATATCAGCAGGCCGACGAGCAATCTCCACCGTTGTAGTATATATGAAGTCTGAGCTGGAATGTGAAGCTAACTGATGCTGGTTAGCTTTAGGAAACCCTGAGTAGATCTAGCTTGCTTCAGTGGATACCCCTCAGTTTGTTAATTAACTGACCTCATAGTTTTCACTAAAGTGGAATGAATGTCCACCCTCCTTCCAACTGAAGATGCCTTCACATTCAGACTTCAGCTGCTTCATCATGTTTTGGACCCTGTCTGCTCCTAATTGGAACTATTTCCGTGTTGCACTGCACAAACAAGTTATACTGGCAAGCAGGAAGAGGTGCAGGGGTGTCCTCCAGATCATTAAAGTGTCACGTTTCACTCCCAGACATTCTCTTCTGGCTAAATAACATTTTCACACTGTCTCTGTCTTTCCTCATAACTCACACAGAGGAAATCCACCCAGACATAAACAGATGAATTGGAGCTGTGTGTGTGTAACCAAAACAAGGCTGGCTATCATTCAGTCAGACCACAGTTATTAGGGGTGAGGTGAGTGTGGTGTATTATGGTAATTGTGTAATGAGGGAGAAACCAGGAGGGGTTGTTGTGTGTCTGATATGTTAAGTATTTTCTGTGTTGCAGGGGAGAGGCTATAAGGACACTCCTGACCTATAAAACGACTAACTAAACTCTAAAACTGACCTTAACCCTAACCTAATGTTAACAAATTCTGAAGTTAAATATCGCTTTGCAGGTCAGGAGTGTACATATAGCCTTTTCTGTGTTCCAGTCTCTGCTCTGGGCGTGAACAGGAAGGCAGGAGCCAGATCACCAACAGGGGGCGCTAGTCACCATAACCATAGTGTCAATGTGATGTTATCTCCTGAGAGAGACAATGACATGTTATGAGTGTATCTCTGGTTACTATATGGTCATAAAATATGTTTTTGAGCAAGTGGTTGGAAGGATTTTTTAACCAAACAATATTAAATGCACTAATATGACAGTTGTTCAGCCAATACCCTTGTTCTTTAGAACTGAATATGTATTTTGTTTATTTGTTGGTATCTGTGGTCACATAAGAATCCAATAGAGACAATATATTTTGCCATATTCCCAATTCATGTCTGTTATCATAGTGACTGACTGGTATCATAGTGACTGACTGGTACCCTATGGCGTGTTTTCATGGATGCCATGGAAAGCCAGGCTTCCCAAAAAAAGACAAAAGAAAAACATTTAAAAAATTCTTTCATCTTTGTGTTTCATAAATTTCCTTCAATTCGCAAGAGGCTGAATGTATCTCACTGGAGTGATTATCCAAGCGAACGGAACAACACCCCGCTGTCTCTGTATGTGTATCCCATCTATGCTGTCTGGTAAAGCTTCCATGGCAGGGTCTTGTCCCCTGCCATTACCTCCTCCCAGGTCCAGGATGTCCTCCACTCTTTTTCACGCTGCTTGGTCCTTGTTTGGTGGGTTATTCTGTCACGTTCGTTGAATGGAGGAGACCAAAGCACAGCGTGATGTGAATACATTCTACATTCTTCTATTTATTAACGAAGAAACACTAAACAAACTATACAAAACGAACGTGACGCTATATATAAACAAGTGCAGACACAGGCAACTAACCATAGATAATAACCCACGAAATACCCAAGGAATATGGCTGCCTAAATATGGTTCCCAATCAGAGACATGATAAACAGCTGCCTCTAATTGAGAACCAATCTAGGCAACCACAGACATACATAACACCTAGACTAGTAAACACCCATAGACATACAAAACCCCTAGACACATACAGCACCCATGTCACACCCTGACCTAACCAAAATAATAAAGAAAACAAAGAATACTAAGGTCAGGGCGTGACAACTACTTAAGTTGTTTTTGGGGTATTTGTACATTACTTTACTATTTATATTTTTGACAACTTTTACTTCTTCACTACATTCCTAAAGAAAATATTGTACTTTTTACTCCACACATAATTTGCAAATAAATTCATTAAAAATCCTACAATGTGATTTTCTGGATTCTTTTTCTAATTTTGTCTGTCATAGTTGAAGTGTACCTATGAGTAAAATTACAGGCCTCTCATCTTTTTAAGTGGGAGAACTTGCACAATTGGTGGCTGACTAAATACTTTTTTGCCCCACTGTATATATAGGGATGTAACCCAAGCAAAAGAGCGAGGTGTAAACATCTAAATAATACACGGGACGAGACCTGTACTAACAAGTGCACAAACACGTAGCACGAAAGCCGATACAACAGAGCACAGGTACTCACAAGACCAACGGACATGGGACAATAATAGACAAGAACAATGGGGAACAGAGGGCACAATTATACACATACTAATCAGGGGGAATGGGAACCAGGTGTGCGTAATGAGACGACAGTCTGGGGTTGGTGGTAATGAATCCAGTTCAGTGACGCCTAGAAGGCCAGTGACGTAGACCTTCGGAGCTGGTGAACAGAATGAGCAGCAGTACCGGGGGATCTGTGACAGACCCCTTGACCTTTTCTACATTTTGTTACATTACAGCCTTATTCTAATATATTTTTCCTCACCCATCTACACACAATACCACACAATGACAAAGCAAAAACCTGTTTTTAGAAATGTTTGCAACTTTGTTAAAAAAATACATACTGTAAGTATTTAGACCTATGTGACTCGAAATTGAGCTCAGGTGCGTCCTGTTTTCATTGATCATCCTTGAGATGTTCCTACAACTTGTTTGGAGTCCACCCATGGTACATTTTATTGATTGCACATGTGGCCTCCATCATTCTTAAATGGAAGAATTTTAGAACCAACAAGACTTCCTAGAGCTGGTCGACCATCTAAACTGAACAATTCGGGGAAAAAGGGCCTTGGTCAGGGAGGTGACCAAGAACCCAATTGTCACTCTAACAGAGTTCTAGAGTTCCTCTGTGGAGATGGGAGAACCTTCCTGAAGGACAACAATCTCTGCAGCACTCCACCAATCAGGCCTTTATGGTAGAGTGGCCAGACGGAAGACACTCCTCAGTAAAGGGAACATGACAGCCCGCTTGGAGTTTGCCAAAAGACTCTCAGGTCTGATGAAACCAAGCTTGAACTCTTTAGCCTGAATGCCAAGAGTCACGCCTGGAGGAAACCAAGCACCATCCCTATGGTGAAGCATTGTGGTGGCAGCATCATGCTGTGGGGATGTTTTTCAGGGGCAGGGACTGGGAGATTAATCAGGATCGAGGGAAGGATGAACGGAGCAAAGTACAGAGAGAAACTTGATGAAAACTTGCTCCAGAACACTCAGGACCTCAGACTGGTGCAAAGGTTCACCTTCCAACAGGACAACTACCCTAAGTTTTTTTTCCCAGTTTAAAAAAAAACTGTTTTTGCTTTGTAATAATGGGATATTTATTGTGTGTAGATTGATGAGGGAAAAAAAAACGATTTAATCCATTTTAGAATAAGGCTGTAAAATAACAAAATGGGGACAAAGTCAAGGGGTCTGAAGTCTTTCCGAATGCACTGTAAGTAAACAAACTTTTATCAATCATACAGTGGGAAGGATACTATAAATCAAAACTGTGAATGCATGTACCAATCCAAATAAATACATACTCTGCCTTTGAGATTAGTCTCTGGTCATGTGACTACAATACAGACTGGATGTCTTAACAAAGTCAATCATTCTGAATAACAATAGATGTTTTTATTCATTCTCATCAATGACAACATTCTAGAACTGAGTTATCATTCATCTAAGTCTGGTATTCAGGGTAAACTGGTTAATGACTATACAATTGATTAAGTTCTTTGTAGAATGTTGACCGCTGTATAGAAAACATTGTATTTCTAAGATGCTTAAGCTTAACTTAATAGCTACACCCACCGACACGGGATAGTCTTTATCCCTCATGGCCCTGACAAAACTGGTGTGTTGCCCCTGTAACAGTACAAATTTAAACCGTCCCCTCGCCCATACCCGGGCGCGAACTAGGGACCTTCTGCACACATCAACAGTCACCCTCGAAGCATCGTTACCCATCGCGCCACAAAAGCCGCGGCCCTTGCAGAGCAAGGGGAACTACTACTTCAAGGTCTCAGAGCAAGTGACGTCACTGATTGAAACGCTATTTAGCGCCCACGCTAACTAAGCTAACTAAGTTTCACATCTGTTACACCCCTCGCTGTAGCTGCCCTTCTCCACATTGACAGACTTATAGTGGTCTTCTCCCCTTTAATGCTCTTACACTCACCCTTGAAAAATGCCATAAGGTCTGGACTAGACAAATAGTTGACATACTGTACAAACAATTATCTAGGCTAAAAAACGTTGTTGTATCTACTGCTCTTCTAACTAGCTGGCTAAAGTGTAGTCAGTGGCTAGCTAAGAAAGTGAAGGGGTGTGTAAGAAGTTCAACACTTTATTCAATTCATTTCAATACAGCACATGGATTCATCATGGATTGTGCATAAGTCTCTGATGGCGCTGGTGAACGGTAGCTGACACTGTTGCTAGAGATGACGTTCAGGATCTTCCTGCAGGAATTTGTAGTCTTGCTGAGGGCTTCTGTTGCTAATTAGCATTTCACATCATTCGTGGGGGACAACATGTTTATCTTCATTATGTGACCTGTTTCACTCTTTCTTGGAGTAAAATATTTAGTTTTGTCATAAGATTGTCTTTAGTCAGGCCTAATCTTATTTAAGTCTTTTCAACATTGGGGGAGAGCAGGCAATCTTCAAAATCCACCCTCTTCTCCAGACCCATTAGAGGTGTATTATGTTGAGTCCAATTTAGTTTGATAGAGCCAGACAGTCTAAAGTGGATTGTAACTGTTGTGTTGAAGTAACATCATGCCATTCATACTCAATATCTGGCCTTTCTCATCCCATTACTCCTGATGAAGGACCGCTTTTTTTTCTTAGAGGCACGGGAGACGGGTGTTAAATTAACTTTTATGGACAAATATTAATTTCATGATCGTTTTTGCTCTGCCACTTTGGCTGCCAAGAGCTGTTCACCGTTGATTTGTGCCACGGGCCACGATACAAAGCACAGTGTTCTGCTTTCACTGTATAGGCCCAAGCTTCCCTGCTGAAAAACGTTAACGCACCCTTCACACGCACCAACCCACCCGAGACGCGAAAAAGCGCCCGCTTCTGGCATGGCGGGCACGCGGTGTGTTGTTGTTCTTGGAAGGCGTCGGGGCAGAAACATTCCTCCCTGACTCCAGTTCTGTAAATCTCGCAGTCCCCTAATGCTTTCCATTCACTTTATCTACGCTTTACATCTTCAGCAGCGTTGGCTTTATGCAGAAAATATGTTGGCATCCGACACGTCCCTTAAGAAAAAAACAGCGTCTGCGACTTGTTAGCGAAAACCAAAGCGCCGGGGGTTTGAAATGTTGATCCTCCAACAAGGTGTGTTTTTCTATCCGGCTTTATGAAAGTCATAAGCACCACGTATCATGCTCCTATATGTAGGCATATTCGTTTTGGGCTGTGTTAGTCCTAACGGAGGCCTTATCTGTTATCAACTGCATAGGCCTAGCCTGCTCTAAATACAGCAACAATCACCATAAAGAACAGATATATAGGTCTTTCTCCGTTGGGGGTATAGGCTATTTACTGTATGTATCTGCTGTTCTGCTAATATGAAGTATTTTAAAGTTTCGATTTGTATGTGTTTTGGTTTATATCAGAAGGACACCGGTCAATGTTTTATTATAGGGCTATCTGATGTTAACTGCAGTTGACTGATTAGTTGTGTTTCTTCTGAGGGGTTGACAGTTTCTGGCAATGTGACAGTGTCTGTGAGTGAGTGACTTTCCTGCAGTCTCTCTTTGATGACAATGTGCCAGTGGCTCAGTGACACACAGTGGATGTAACTGGGGCACAGCAGGGTGCCAACAGCAGTATGGGTATGTACACACTGTACAAGGTCACGCCGTGTCACCTCTCCACCATCTTAACAGGGCGGTCTAACTGGAAACCAGACTTTTCTATTATTTTCAGAGCAGCCGTTCTCCGTATGGTCTGCAGTAAACCAGGGTGGGTTTGTGTGCATACTGTTTGTTTTAGTGTTAATTAAAATGTGGGAGAGTGGGTAGGTTTCTCCCGAGGGCTCGGGGGAGACTGTGGTGGGAGATAGGACGGTGTGGTGGTCCCCTTGAGCTGTCCAGTGAGGTGGTCTGGTCTCACCCCCTTCTGGCCCCTTCACTCACACACTGTGGCAGGGCTGTGGTGACTGCGGGCTCTGCGCTGGCCTGGTAGTGAAGGGCTTATTACAGTCTGTGGAGGGGAGACAGCGAGACTGCACCTCAGGCTCCACTATGGTATTATTCAACAGAATGGCCACTAGAGGACACTCTGCCACAGCCAGCCTGGAGGGATCGGTTTTCCTGACCTTGCAGAAACTGTTCTGCTTTTATCTTGTCTCCTCTATATGGTCAGCACTTTTTCAGGTAGTGTGTGTATGTGTGTTCAGGTAGTGTGTGTATGTGTGTGTGTGTAAGTACATGTGTGTGCAAAGTTGCTTATACTTGAGTTAAGTATCTTCTTCTTGTTTTGTATGTCTGATCATGTTGCGTGGGTTGTTTTATGAGACTTCAATAGCAGTCTGTTTTGTTATGTCTGATCATGTTGCGTGGGTTGTTTTATGAGACTTCAATAGCAGTCTGTTTTGTTATGTCTGATCATGTTGCGTGGGTTGTTTTATGAGACTTCAATAGCAGTCTGTTTTGTTATGTCTGATCATGTTGCGTGGGTTGTTTTATGAGACTTCAATAGCAGTCTGTTTTGTTATGTCTGTGACCAAAAATGATTAGACATAAAAGACTTGCTCTGTAACACCTTCCTTTTCTACCCACAATGAGAATTGCCTTGCAATGTATTACGCTAGTGTGTCATAGTTGCCCTCAAGGCATATCTGTCTGGTATGTGGCAGACTATATTGCTGTGTGTGTGTGTGTGTGTGTCTGTGTGTGTGTTTAAGTCTGTCTGCATGTGTTTATCAAGTAAAGTGTTGTCGAACACACTATATTGTGCTCCACCATACTCTATTTACTTCACTGTAGTTCTCTAAATTGTGTTCTGCCCGACACTAAAGCATTCTGAAAATATAATAATTTCCTCACCATATCATTCAGTTGTGCTGTACTCTGTCTCTGAGTCAGTGGCCTAGGACTCTAGTTATAGTTTCACCATGGAGATGTGGTAGGGAGGGGCAGGGGCCAAGTGAGCGTTTCTCTTTAATATCCCTGGCCTCTACAGAAGCTGGCATGAAATGAAAGCCCGCAAGCTGGAGATGGATGGCAGACCCAGCACTTCAAAGACCTCTATCCCCCTGTATGTGCCACGGGTCTAAAATGGGAACCTGCTAGTTCACTTTAGTACAAAGACACACACACACACACTGACACATACTTCCAGACACACACACACATTGGATTATCTGTTTGTTCAACATACTGGTGTTTCCTGATTCTTTCATTGGAGTAGGTAGGATTATATTGCATTGACACACAAGACTCAGCCCGTACTCTACACAGACCAGTGCAGCATAACCAATCAGAGCTGCAGTAAGTCTATATGCAAATAGACCTTTGCCATATATGGATATGTGTCATTTACATTGAACTGGACTGTATTTACAGCTGTAGTCATGAGTAGATGCCTTTGTTTTGAGATCAAAGCCAGAGATGCATGTAGACACGTGTGCACATTTTGTTCATATTTTGCTAGTTAGTGAGTTATTAGTCCAGTTATAGATCATTTGTAGTCAGCAATAGGGGAGTGATTGCTTCCTACAAGAGCACAAAACGTGTACATTTATAGACATCTTTGAAAAGCGAGTCAAGTAAAGAGTTTTTTTGTCTTGAATGGGCAGTGTTGTATTTTGAGACAGGCTTTAAAAAGCTAAATAGCCAATAGTCAGAGGGTAGCAGAATTTGTCTGATTCTCTGTAATAATGGTATGGGAATAATAATGCATTTGATTTTGTTAACTGGTTTCTTGCATCAAACAACACAAAAATATTTTCAGTCACCCCCTGTCTGAAGGACAAGTGTATAAACAGGTTAATGTCAAGCCCTTCAAGTCTCATGGTATGTAGGCCTGCATTGAACACCACACATTGGCTGCCTCTGTACTGTAGGCTGAATTATAGAACAGCTATTTCCATTGTTTTTGATGGTAGGCCACTCTGGTAGGCCTACATTATGATAAAATAGCCACAGTAGCCTACTTGGCCTCTGTTGAAACTGTAACTTAAAGCAGGTACAGCCTCGGTGTTCACAGTAAACGTGTGTTTTCACTACATGCACAACTTTGTGCTCAGCAGGCCTGAAATTTGCTCAGTGAATCCAAACATGTGAGGGAACATTGGTCATGACCCATAATGAATTCATTCTTTAGTCATGTTTTTTTTCATCATAATTTAAATAACTTGTAGAAATACACTTTATGACACTGTCATGAGGCATTATGACCACCCTGTGTCACTTTACTTGGACTAAGAAAATACACTTTGTGACACTGTTATGAAGCATTATGACCATCATAACCATATCAGCCAGATAGGCCTATCACGCACATGCCCTTATGTCAGTCATCAGTCACAAAGAGGGTGTCTTGTCCTGCTACGAAATCTACTCCCGCATTCATCCCAGTCATCAGCAACAGAGCATTGGGGTAGGTGCATGTCCGACATCAATGTGTGCACGATTACAATGATAATGTAATATGGTCAATTTCAAAACATTTGATATAGTATAAACATACTGTTGACACATAGGCTATGGTGTAAAGGAATGTTTTGCCTTGTGAGGTAGGTGTTGTGGGTTTTTACACTCTCATGTAGGTGTCATAACTAGCCATAAAATAATGCAGTATATGTCACAGCAGGCCTAAATATGTGTCATGACAGTATTATCACCATATTGTGTGTTATGACATATTGCGACATGGTTATGACCGTGTCATAACGTGTTATGACGTTGGGTGTCAAGTAAAGTGTTGTGTGTTCAATAGAAAAGAGTAGAGTGGAGAAGACTGTAGTTCACTAGAACAGAATGGAATAGAGTTCAATAGAACATGGTTTAGTAGAGTAGAGCACGACAGGAGCATGACATCAGTGCGATGTTCTCCAAACTGAACCTCTGATCTTACCTCTCACCGCAGGTGCTCCTCCGGCCCCCAGTTTCTCAGTCCTCTGATCTGAACCAAGGTGTCTACTTTACTCACCAGGAGCCATATTGCCATCACATTTCAAATTAACACTGGAGGAGGAGAAGGAAAAGCCCTATCGATTGCCCTGCCGCTTTACCATAGCAGACAATAGAGGCAGGTTGTCTCTCCTAATGGCTTTTAGCCATCCATTAGGCAGTGCAGGGTTTAAGTAAGTAACAGAAGGCCTGTCGGAATGCTTTAACCATTAATAAGACAGCAAGTGTTACTCCTGAAGGATGTCAGTTCACCAGGAGACCTGCTCTGAACATAAGACCTCCACAAAGCCCAGATTAGCCTGCTCCTTTGTTGCAGGGAGCTGTGGCCAGACTCAACCCTGTCTGCTGATAATCTCACCGGACATGTTACAGTAAATGCCTTGGCTCGGCCCGGGACCTCTTGAAGTAAAAATAGGAGGTGGAACAATGGTGTGGTTCTGTACCTTTAATGATGGAAGGGAGGGTGGGGCGATATGGGTAACAGGGTCTGAAGTGAGTCAGTGTTATATGGTACCAGAACCTTGAGCAGGACCGCAGGGCTGGCGTAGCTTTAAAGGTAGGGTAGGTTGGAGGAGCCTGCTCGATTTTGTTGTTCGCTTGTGTCTGGCTCTGCTTTCCTGGACGGCGAAGCGGACATCTTGTTTTTATTAAAATTGTTTATTAGGAGTGAGTTCCCTCTCGGTTTTAGTGAAATATGTTGTAGACGACGCTGTTTCAAATCAAAGTGATTATTGGGTAAGTGGCTTTGATGGTACAACAGCCATGCCTCAGACACTTAGGCTGTTTACACATGGTGCCTAATTCTGATTTTCTTTTCCACTAATTGGTCTTTTGACCAATCAAATCAGATCTTTTCACATCAGATATTTTTCAGAGCTGATCTGATTTGTCAAAAGACCAATTACTGAAAAAAATATCAGAATTGGGCAGCGTGTGTGAACGCAGCCATATACTCACAGAGAAACACATTTCGGTACACACACACACACACACACACACACACACACACACACACACACACACACACACACACACACACACACACACACACACACACACACACACACCAGTCCACATGTATTTCATGATACTTCCTTGATGTAGTGCCTATGAGTTGAACTAAAAGACAGCCTCACAAAATCAGTGTATTGGTTTTCTCTCACCAGCCCAGTAAATCCTCCATAGAGAGTTCAGAGACCTGGGATATCCTGCCCCAGTTTGCCCCTCTGGGTTCTGTCCCAGCTGGGCACGGTGTCTCCTACCCTGGCCTGTCCCTGAGAGAGAGACTCACCATGCTATTCTTGCTCTGGCCTGCTCTCCCTCTGGCTCCTGGGCTTTCACTCTGTGACCACATTTTTCCACAGAGACGTCTGCCGGGGATGTGTGTGTGTACCATTTTTGGAAGAGTCCCTGTGTTCTCTCTGCTCCAGCGCTCAGGAGAATCATAGAGCTACGGAAGCCCCGCGGGTCCATTTCTCCTGCGGCTCAACCGCATGCCCTGGGATGGAGCATCAGTTGGAAATGTTTATTTTTTTTTCCACAGTTCATAAAAAGGAGAGCCTCCTCCGTTCTCTCCAGTCCATATTAAACAGATCAATTGGCCTGGTTGCTGCTGGTTACAGTAACAATCAACACCTCGCCTGCCCCAGACTGAGGCATTTCAGTGTGTGTATCCGGTTTCCCCACGCGCACTGTGTCTACTCAGTCATCAGCAAGGCCAGTGTCTTTGCCAAAACTCTCCTCTACCTCTGAACGTCTGTAACTGCAGCCTCTGAGGGTGTGTGAGAGAGGGGGCTGTAGTTTTCACTGTAAACGTGATGATGAGCATGTCTTTGACTTGAACCATCTCATCAGTGGTAGACCACAGTGGCAGCCATTGCATCATACTATACCTGAGAACAATTATCTGTATGTGATGAATGATGACCCAGTGAGAGTCACTTTCTGCTGCGCACACCTCATAAAGTGGCATTCATGATATACTGTAATGGTGTTGCTCAATGAAAAAAATGCCTCCTGTAACACTCTATACCCATTTTATTTTCATTGTCATCATTTTTATTTCCTGATTTTCCTGTTTATGGCATGGTTCCTCAGATCCTCAAAAGGTTCTACAGCTGCACCATCGAGAGCATCCTGACTGTTATGGCAACTGCCCGGCCTCCGACCACAAAGCACTACAGAGGGTAATGCGTACGGCCCAGTACATCACTGGGGCAAAGCTCCCTACCATCCAGGACCTCTATACCAGGCGGTGTCAGAGGAAGGCCCTAAAAATGGTCAAAGACTGTTCTCTCTGTTATCACATGGCAAGTGGTACCGGAATGCCAAGTCTAGGTCCAAGAGGCTTCTAAACAGCTTCTACCCCCAAGCCATAAGACTCCTGAACATCTAATCAAATGGCTACCCAGACTATTTGCATTAGACCCCCCACCCACTCCTTTACACCACTGCTACTCTCTGTTGTTATCATCTATGCATAGTCGCTTTAATAACTCTACCTACATGTACATATTACCTCAATTACCTCGACTAACATTTGCCCCCGCACATTGACTCTGTATATAGTCTCGCTATTGTTATTTTACTGCTGCTCTTTAATGACTTGTTACTAAAATGTCTTCTTCTTCTAATAAATAAAAAAACTGTGTTGTTGGTTAGGGGCTCGTAAGTAAACATTTCACTGTAAGGTCTACATCTGGTGTATATGGCGCATGTGACTAATAAAATGAGATTTTACTTGATTTTAGTATTTACTGTCTTTCGACTGTCATTTTGATGTGCCAGCACCTCCCTCTCTCCCAGCCAAGTACTCTGCCTACACTTCTAGCCTGTCTGAATCTGAGACCTGTACAAGTACTGTATAATGTTTGGTGGGCAGTGGGCTGGTATCCAGTCTGAGAGCAGTGGTGGAAACAATAGCTGGGCAGAACAATGGCCTGGCTCCAGATCTGTAGAGCTGTGCTTGGCCTCGCCCAGACGCTACGTCTTATTTCCTCTTTGATTACTCATGTCTGCCTCACAAGCAGCAGGCGCACTCATAGGCTTGTCTGTCTGTCCGCGAGAGAAATTACAAAGAAAAGGATTTTTGTCAGTGACTGGTTTTGATTTTGGAGGCAGGGGGTGTGATATGTGTGTGTTTGCTTGTGTTTGTGTGTGTGCATCTGTTTACTTTTGTGTGTGTGAGTGAGTGAGTGATTAGCGGGGAGAGTGGAAGATGTCTGCATTCGTGATTCAGACTCATCCAGACAGGTTTAGCCAGACTGGCAAAATTAGAACTGGAAAAGTAAAAGTGTGTGTGTTCTTGTGGGTAAGTGTGTGTATGAGGAGGTTGCTGTGTAAATTTATGTCAGTTTCCAGTGATGGGGTTCCAAGGTCTGTCCATAAACAGCATTTAAACAGGGGACTGGTAGCGCTGCCATGGAGGCCCAGACTGTAGAGCCACCCAAGCGTGCCGATCGCCTGCAGTGGGCTGGGTCTCCTTCACCACCGCCCTCCACCCCCACCCTGCCTGCCACCAGAACCCCCCAGCACCCCCTTCGCCACAGGGCCGGAGGTAGGAAATCAAACCAATTAAGGTCGTATTTAAAGAAAATTGGAGCAGGGTCGGAAAAGTGGGGTCTTTTCCAAAAACCACATAAAGAAAAACTCCAGGGCTGCTCGTAGGCAAAATATGGAATGGCATCGGGACTGATATGGAATGGCACTCTTTGTGGTTGATGGTGTTGAAGGCACTTTTCTCTTACTCTTTACTAATACAGCATTCCCTGGCCTCGCATAATTCTAGCTTTTGACAATTGAAAGTTTAGCTATTTCGGCTATTAATCATGTGAATTTGTTCTTGTCAGTGGTGTTTCTTATTCAAACAGAGGTTCGGGGAGAGATGGATGTTAAATAATGATTCTGACCAGGAGGCGTGGCTGCTTTTCCACTCAGGTTGTCTGTTCCCTGCCTACTGTGAGATTTTACTCAGTGTAGAGTAGAGACAGAAATTCTCTTCATAATGAGTGCATCGGGTGTAGCCAGGACACTCCAGGTGCCACTATCTAAACCCCTGGTTGGGAAAGAGGGGCCTCAGTGAAAACACAGACACCTGTGGGGTTAAACAGTGAGAGGGAATGTGGAGTGTGATAGTGGTGTCTGATCCAGTGGTATGTCTGTATGAATGTGTTTGGAGGAGTATGTGATATGTGTGAGTTAATCTGAGGGGGATCTTTACAGCTAGAAAGCTTGTCTGGGATCAGCAGTAATTGCCCCCCTTGGTCGGGGACGTTAGCACATTTCTAGCACTCTCTCTCTCTCTGATCTTCCTCATTGCTGTCATCTCTCAGGAAAATCCCCTCATTACTGAGCCCAGAGTGTAAATGCACCATTTTTATTTTCCCCCCATAAGAAGGCTTTGTTCCCTCTCCCGTTTCGCTTTTTTTATCTCAGCACTTAAAAGCAATTATTCCCTAAATATGAATGCTTTCAAACAGACGCAGCTATTCAAAAGTATTTTTTTCTCCCTTCATCTTTCTCTCCTTTGCCTTATGGGCAAAAACAAATGGAGGAAAGTAAAGGTGTCTGGTGTCTGAAGAGCTCTCTCCCCGGCTGCAGAAAGAGAGTTGTTGTAATGTGATCTCACATTAAGGATGAAAACAAAACAAAGAGAGGGTGCGGACCCCTGAGGATGCGCCCCGTCACTACAGAGGAACCATGGGAACTGCTTCTGAGCCCAGCGGCTGCCAGACGAGGGGGAGTGGAGCACAGTCGCGCGCCGGCCACATGATGAGATAGGACTCTATAATGCAATAACACTGCTGTGTTTAGGAGGGCCACACAGCAGTGTCTGATGTTCACACCTGCAGACGCAGGCTCAAGGTTACCATTCTTGTCTGGGATGTTTGTGTGATACTGCTGCTCATGATGATGATAAAGATGATGATAATACTGACGATGATGATAATAGTAACTAGAAAAGGCCGTTACAGTAGAAACTTTATGTGCTTGCTCAGCTTGCTGAAAGTATTATTATTCGTGGTTGTGAAAGAATTTTACATAGTGAGATAGTTAGGCCTATATCTTTGAGATATCTTCCACTAAATATTGGTGACCATTAAAACAAATCTTCCAATGTTGATTAATGCAACTTTAAATGCTTACATTTATTAAAAAAAAACATTTTGTCAACAATCTACACAAAATACTCTGTAATGTCAATGTGGAAGAAAGATTCTAAGGGTAAAACTAAATCATGAAAAATAAAACACTAAACATCTTGATTAGATAAGTGAGTCCCTCAGTCAGTACATGTTAGAATCACCTTTGGCAGTGATTACAGCTGTGAATCTTTCTGGGTAAGTCTTAAAGAGATTTCCACACCTGGATTGTGAAACATTTGCCTGTTATTATTTTCTAAATTATTCAAGCTCTGTCAAATTGGTTGTTGATCATTTGCTAGACAACCATTTTCAGGTCTTGCCATAGATTGTCAAGCAGATTTAAGTCAAAACTATAGCTCGGACACTCAGAAACATTCACTGTCTTCTTGGTAAGAAACTCCAGTGTAGATTTGGCCCTGTGTTTTAAGTTATTGTCATGCTGAAAGTTGAATTCATCTCCCAGTGTCTGGTGGAAAGCAGACTGAACCAGATTTTCCTCTAGGATTTTGCCTGTTCTTAGCTCCATTCTGTTTTCTTTTTTTTATCCTGAAAAACTCCCCAGTCCTTAACTATTACAAGCATACCCATAACGTGATGCAGCTAGGCTTGAAAATATATAGAGTGGGTCTGTCATGTACTGTCATGTTGTCTTGTCTCTGTCCTTTCCCTTCACCCTGTCTCCCTCTGCTGGTCGTGTTAGGTTACCTTTTCTCCCCCGCTTTCCCCCAGCTGTCCCTTGTCTCCTCTAACTACCCATTCACCCCGTTCCCCACCTGTTCCCTTTTTCCCTCTGATTAGGTCCCTATATCTCTCTCTGTTTCTGCTCCTGTCCTTGTCGGATTCTTGTTTGTTTGTGTCATTCATGCCTGAACCAGACTGTCATCATGTTTGCTGTAACCTTGTCCTGTCCTGTCAGAATCTGCCGGTCCATCTGAGCCTACCTATGTTTGGTAATTAAAGAAGCTCTGTTTAAGTTGATTCGCTTTTGGGTCCTCATTCACGCACCCCGTAACAGAAGAATCCGACCAAGAATGGACCCAGCGACTTCGGATCCTCTCCACTCAGCCGTCGAGATCCAGGGAGCGATGCTAGGCAGACACAAGCAGGAATTGTCTGCTGCTCGACATGCCGTTGAGACCCTGGCCACCCAAGTCTCCAACCTCACAGAACAGGTTCACCATCTCCGCCTCGATCCACCGGCCACTTCCAGGGCTTTCGAATCTCCGGAGCCCAGAATCAATAACCCGCCGTGTTACTCTGGGGAGCCCACTGAATGCCGCTCGTTCCTCACCCAGTGTGATATTGTGTTTTCTCTCCAGCCCAACACTTACTCCAGGAGCACTGCTCGTGTCGCCTACGTCATATCTCTCCTTATTGGACGGGCTCGTGAGTGGGGCACGGCAATCTGGGAGGCAAGGGCTGAGTGTATTAACCAGTATCAAGACTTTAAGGAGGAGATGATACGGGTTTTTGATCGATCTGTTTTTGGGGAGGAGGCTTCCAGGGCCCTGTCTTCCCTATGTCAAGGCAATCGATCCATAACAGACTACTCTATTGAGTTTCGCACTCTTGCTGTCTCCAGTGGCTGGAACGAGCCGGCCTTGCTCGCTCGTCTTCTGGAGGGTTTCCGCGCAGAGGTAAAGGATGAGATTCTCTCCCGGGAGGTTCCTTCCAGCGTGGATTCCTTGATTGAACTCGCTATTCGCATTGAGCGACGGGTTGATCTTCGTCACCGAGCTCGTGGAAAGGAGCTCGCGCTCTCCGTCGCCTCCCTCTCCGCATCACTACCATCTTCCTCTGCCGGCTCGGGTGCTGAGCCCATGCAGCTGGGAGGTATCCGCATCTCAACTAAGGAGAGGGAACGGAGAATCACCAACCGCCTCTGTCTCTATTGCGGTTCCGCTGGTCATTTTGTCACTTCATGTCCAGTAAAAGGCCAGAACTCGTCAGTAAGCGGAGGGCTACTGGTGAGCGCTACTACTCCTGTCTCTCCTTCAAGATCCTGCACTACCTTGTCGGTCCATCTACGCTGGACCGGTTCGTCAGCTTCCTGCAGTGCCTTAATAGACTCTGGGGCGGAGGGCTGTTTTATGGACGAGACCTGGGCTCGGGAACATGACATTCCTCTCAGACAGTTAAAGGAGCCCACGGCCTTGTTCGCCCTGGATGGTAGTCCTCTCCCCAGGATTCAGCGTGAGACGCTACCTTTAACCCTCACTGTTTCTGGTAATCATAGTGAAACCATTTCTTTTTTAATTTTTCGTTCACCTTTTACACCTGTTGTTTTGGGCCATCCCTGGCTAGTTTGTCATAATCCTTCCATTAATTGGTCTAGTAATTCTATCCTCTCCTGGAACGTCTCTTGTCATGTGAAATGTTTAATGTCTGCTATCCCTCCTGTTTCCTCTGTCTCTTCTTCACAGGAGGAGCCTGGTGATTTGACAGGGGTGCCGGAGGAATATCACGATCTGCGCACGGTGTTCAGTCGGTCCAGGGCCACCTCTCTTCCTCCACACCGGTCGTATGATTGTAGTATTGATCTCCTTCCGGGAACCACCCCCCCCCGGGGTAGACTATACTCTCTGTCGGCTCCCGAACGTAAGGCTCTCGAAGATTATTTGTCTGTAGCTCTTGACGCCGGTACCATAGTCCCCTCCTCCTCTCCCGCCGGAGCGGGGTTTTTTTTTGTCAAGAAGAAGGACGGGTCTCTGCGCCCCTGCATAGATTATCGAGGGCTGAATGACATAACAGTGAAGAATCGTTATCCGCTTCCTCTTATGTCTTCAGCCTTCGAGATCCTGCAGGGAGCCAGGTTTTTCACTAAGTTGGACCTTCGTAACGCTTACCATCTCGTGCGCATCAGGGAGGGGGACGAGTGGAAGACGGCGTTTAACACTCCGTTAGGGCACTTTGAATACCGGGTTCTTCCTTTCGGCCTCGCTAACGCTCCAGCTGTCTTTCAGGCATTAGTCAATGATGTCCTGAGAGACATGCTGAACATCTTTGTTTTCGTTTACCTTGACGATATCCTGATTTTTTCACCGTCACTCCAGATTCATGTTCAGCACGTTCGACGTGTCCTCCAGCGCCTTTTAGAGAATTGTCTTTTTGTGAAGGCTGAGAAGTGCACGTTTCATGCCTCCTCCGTCACATTTCTCGGTTCTGTTATTTCCGCTGAAGGCATTAAGATGGATCCCGCTAAGGTCCAAGCTGTCATTGATTGGCCCGTCCCTAAGTCACGCGTCGAGCTGCAGCGCTTTCTCGGCTTCGCGAACTTCTATCGTCGTTTCATCCGTAATTTCGGTCAGGTGGCAGCTCCTCTCACAGCCCTTACTTCTGTCAAGACGTGCTTTAAGTGGTCCGTTTCCGCCCAGGGAGCTTTTGATCTCCTCAAGAATCGTTTTACATCCGCTCCTATCCTTGTTACACCTGACGTCTCTAGACAGTTCGTTGTCGAGGTTGACGCGTCAGAGGTGGGAGTGGGAGCCATCCTTTCTCAGCGCTCCCTCTCTGACGACAAGGTCCACCCATGCGCGTATTTTTCTCATCGCCTGTCGCCGTCGGAACGTAACTATGATGTGGGTAACCGCGAACTGCTCGCCATCCGGTTAGCCCTAGGCGAATGGCGACAGTGGTTGGAGGGGGCGACCGTTCCTTTTGTCGTTTGGACTGACCATAGGAACCTTGAGTACATCCGTTCTGCCAAACGACTTAATGCGCGCCAGGCGCGTTGGGCGCTGTTTTTCGCTCGTTTCGAGTTCGTGATTTCTTATCGTCCGGGCTCTAAGAACACCAAGCCTGATGCTTTGTCTCGTCTCTTCAGTTCTTCAGTAGCCTCCACTGACCCCGAGGGGATTCTCCCTGAGGGGCGTGTTGTCGGGTTGACTGTCTGGGGAATTGAGAGGCAGGTAAAGCAAGCACTCTCTCAAACTCCGTCGCCGCGCGCTTGTCCTAGGAACCTTCTTTTCATTCCCGTTCCTACTCGTCTGGCCGTTCTTCAGTGGGCTCACTCTGCCAAGTTAGCCGGCCACCCTGGCGTTCGGGGTACGCTTGCTTCCATTCGCCAGCGTTTCTGGTGGCCCACCCGGGAGCATGACACGCGTCGTTTCGTGGCTGCTTGTTCGGTCTGCGCGCAGACTAAGTCCGGTAACTCTCCTCCTGCCGGCCGTCTCAGGCCGCTTCCTATTCCCTCTCGACCGTGGTCTCACATCGCCTTAGATTTTGTCACCGGACTGCCTTCGTCAGCGGGGAAGACTGTTATTCTTACGGTTGTCGATAGGTTCTCTAAGGCGGCTCATTTCATTCCCCTTGCTAAGCTTCCTTCTGCTAAAGAGACGGCACAAATCATCATCGAGAATGTTTTCAGAATTCATGGCCTTCCGTCAGACGTCGTTTCGGACAGAGGTCCGCAATTCACGTCTCAATTTTGGAGGGAGTTTTGCCGTTTGATTGGGGCTTCCGTCAGTCTCTCTTCCGGCTTTCACCCCCAGTCTAACGGTCAAGCAGAACGGGCCAATCAGACTATTGGTCGCATCTTACGCAGTCTTTCTTTTCGCAACCCTGCGTCTTGGTCAGAACAGCTCCCCTGGGCAGAATACGCCCACAACTCGCTTCCTTCGTCTGCGACCGGGCTATCTCCTTTTCAGAGTAGCCTCGGGTACCAGCCTCCGTTGTTCTCATCTCAGTTCGCCGAGTCCAGCGTCCCCTCCGCTCAGGCTTTTGTCCAACGTTGCGAGCGCACCTGGAAGAGGGTCAGGTCTGCACTTTGCCGTTATAGGGCGCAGACTGTGAGAGCTGCTAATAAGCGTAGAACGAAGAGCCCTAGATATTGTCGCGGTCAGAGAGTTTGGCTCTCCACTCAGAACCTTCCCCTTAAGACGGCTTCTCGCAAGTTGACCCCGCGGTTCATTGGTCCATTCCGTATCTCTCAGGTCATTAATCCTGTCGCAGTGCGACTTCTTCTCCCGCGATATCTTCGTCGCGTCCACCCGGTCTTCCATGTCTCCTGTGTTAAGCCCGTTCTTCGCGCCCCCGCTCGTCTTCCCCCCCCCCCCCCCCATCCTTGTCGAGGGCGCACCTATCTACAGGGTCCGTAAAATCTTGGACATGCGTCCTCGGGGCCGTGGTCATCAGTACCTAGTTGACTGGGAGGGGTACGGTCCTGAGGAGAGGAGTTGGGTTCCCTCTCGGGACGTGCTGGACCGTGCGCTGATTGATGATTTCCTCCGTTGCCGCCAGGTTTCCTCCTCGAGTGCGCCAGGAGGCGCTCGGTGAGTGGGGGGGTACTGTCATGTACTGTCATGTTGTCTTGTCTCTGTCCTTTCCCTTCACCCTGTCTCCCTCTGCTGGTCGTGTTAGGTTACCTTTTCTCCCCCGCTTTCCCCCAGCTGTCCCTTGTCTCCTCTAACTACCCATTCACCCCGTTCCCCACCTGTTCCCTTTTTCCCTCTGATTAGGTCCCTATATCTCTCTCTGTTTCTGCTCCTGTCCTTGTCGGATTCTTGTTTGTTTGTGTCATTCATGCCTGAACCAGACTGTCATCATGTTTGCTGTAACCTTGTCCTGTCCTGTCAGAATCTGCCGGTCCATCTGAGCCTACCTATGTTTGGTAATTAAAGAAGCTCTGTTTAAGTTGATTCGCTTTTGGGTCCTCATTCACGCACCCCGTAACAGGGTCTCAGTAATGTGTAGTTTTGGATTTGTCCCAAACATAACACTTTGTGGACAAAAAGTGAATTGCTTTACCACATTTTCTTCAGTATTACTTTAGTGCCTTGTTGTAAACAAGATGCATGTTTTGGAATATTTTTATTCTGTACAGGCTTCCTTCTTTTCACTCTGTAAATTAGGTTAGTATTGTGGAGTAACTACAATGTTGTTGATCCATCCTCAGTTTTCTCCTATCACAGCCATTAAACTCTCGAAATGTTTTAAAGTCACCATTGGCCTCATGGTGAAATCCCTGAGCGGTTTCCTTCCTCACCGGCAACTGAGTTAGTAAGGACGCCTGTATCTTTGCAGTGACTGGGTTTATTGATACACAATCCAAAGTGTTAATAACGTCACCATGCTCAAAGGGATATTCAATGTCTGCTTTTTTATTTTGACCCATATTCCAATATGTGCCCTTTTTTTGCGAGGCTTTGAAAAATCACCCTGGTCTTTGTGGTTGAATCTGTGTTTGAAATTCACTGCTAAACTAGGGTACCTTACATATAATTGAATGTGTGGGGTACAGAGATGAGGTAGTCATTCAAAAATCATGTTAAACACTATTATTTGTTAATTGACTTGCTAAGCACATTTTTACTCCTGAACTTGTTTAGGCTTGCTGTACAAAAGGGGTTGAATACTTATTGGCCAAAGCCATTTCAGCTTTTCATTTTTAATGAATTACTTTGACATGATATATTGTGTGTAGGCCACTGAGAGAAATCTCAATGTAATCCATTCAAAATTTTGAAAAACTCAAGGGTTGTGAATACTCTCTGAAGGCACTTCAAATGTCATTTTAAAAGTGAACCCAAACCTTTCTCTGTCCAGTTTCAACAGAAATTGTCCAATATGAACTGCACTATCTAGCTAGCTAGCTAGCTTAGCTCATCGTTAGCTTGGTTTGCTAGCTAGCTAGCTTAGTAAAACATGGTTGGCAATAGGCAACATTTTGGCTAGATAGCTGTATTGTACAGACATCATTTTCTGTTACAATTACCAAACGTTTGAATGAACAAATTATTTATGGAACCATAATGTGATGTAGGACAAGATTGGATGTTGCATGCAATTTCAATTGCATTTTAATTGCTTCGTGTATCAGCAAAGTTCCATGATATGATTTCACTTTCAACTTGCATCCGCACCAGAAATTGTGTCCAAATTGGCTTAACAGTTATCAAAATGCTGCATCGAAGCAGCTAAAGTAAGAAAAGTGTGTTTTGGATGTCTACCTTAAAAGTGGAAAGCGACAGGTTTAACCGTCCTTGTCTTGAACACACCTGCCTTATTATCACCCTTGACGCCAAGGGTGATAATAAGGCAGGTGTGTTCAAGACAAGGACGGTTAAACCTGTCGCTTTCCACTTTTAAGGTAGACATCCAAAACACACTTTTCTTACTTTACCATAACTACACATGCAGGTCACCATAACTACACATGCAGGTCACCATAACTACACATGCAGGCTTGACAACTTGTCCGTAAAATGCAGTTAACAGTAGAGATCACACCTGTAGCTAGATGTCATTGGGCTCCAATTTGATCCTCTAAACAGTGATTCGCAGCACTAAAAACATGACCAAATATCGTTTTGGTAATCACCCCAAGGTGCGTCTGCTCTGACCAACACAAACTTTGCACCAATATTTAGCTGAACAGTAAATGGGAGTGTTCGAAGCGAGTGGGCAAATTAGCCATTCCACATTCAATAATTAACAATAGGCAAAACTAGATACTTATTTGATCATAACAGGCACACCAATGGTCGGAGATATTCTTTAAAACATTGAATGACCAATGCTGCATATATCGATCGACTCTGCTCTCTGTGTCAATTACTAATGAAATCATGCAACTGTGCATGATAGGGTATCAAATGAAATAGGATAATGTATTAAACATTGTAGGCTATACTGTAGACTATCCTAAAAACTAGTGGCCCCTCCAGTGGACGGTCAAAATCATTACTTTAACTCAATGTTGTCAGGCTACCATATATTTTATACAGTAGAGCGGGCCATTTTTACAATGGCACTGTCACATTGGGAAAGCAGACAGTGGCATTGGTAATGAACAACTCTCCAAAGGTGTCATGTCATTCTAAGAATAGCCTACAAAAAAGTTTTTGCTAAGCCCTCCACCAGACATTTTTCCTACTGTTCCATTCATCCCGTCAAGACTGTCACGTTGGATTATTAGATCATTGGAACATGCACATCGCTGTCTTAACAGGTTCAAACAACCACATTTGTGAATCCATTCCACAATGATTATGCAAGGTATTTTTTATAGGGTGTCCACCCAGGCACAGGCTCATAGTGCAAGAAAATGCAATTTAGTTAGGAAATTTCATTTTCTTATAATATAAAATACATTTAACCCCAAAAATACGACCATCCAGTTTCTGAGTCACTCAGTGCGGTATTTCGGTAAGAAATCATCAACATTAGATCTACAGTGCCTTGCGAAAGTATTCGGCCCCCTTGAACTTTGCGACCTTTTGCCACATTTCAGGCTTCAAACATAAAGATATAAAACTGTATTTTTTTGTGAAGAATCAACAACAAGTGGAACACAATCATGAAGTGGAACGACATTTATTGGATATTTCAAACTTTTTTAACAAATCAAAAACTGAATAATTGGGCGTGCAAAATTATTCAGCCCCTTTACTTTCAGTGCAGCAAACTCTCTCCAGAAGTTCAGTGAGGATCTCTGAATGATCCAATGTTGACCTAAATGACTAATGATGATAAATACAATCCACCTGTGTGTAATCAAGTCTCCGTATAAATGCACCTGCACTGTGATAGTCTCAGAGGTCCGTTAAAAGCGCGGAGAGCATCATGAAGAACAAGGAACACACCAGCCAGGTCCGAGATACTGTTGTGAAGAAGTTTAAAGCCGGATTTGGATACAAAAAGATTTCCCAAGCTTTAAACATCCCAAGGAGCACTGTGCAAGCGATAATATTGAAATGGAAGGAGTATCAGACCACTGCAAATCTACCAAGACCTGGCCGTCCCTCTAAACTTTCAGCTCATACAAGGAGAAGACTGATCAGAGATGCAGCCAAGAGGCCCATGATCACTCTGGATGAACTGCAGAGATCTACAGCTGAGGTGGGAGACTCTGTCCATAGGACAACAATCAGTCGTATATTGCACAAATCTGGCCTTTATGGAAGAGTGGCAAGAAGAAAGCCATTTCTTAAAGATATCCATAAAAAGTGTTGTTTAAAGTTTGCCACAAGCCACCTGGGAGACACACCAAACATGTGGAAGAAGGTGCTCTGGTCAGATGAAACCAAAATGGAACTTTTTGGCAACAATGCAAAACGTTATGTTTGGCGTAAAAGCAACACAGCCCATCACCCTGACCACACCATCCCCACTGTCAAACATGGTGGTGGCAGCATCATGGTTTGGGCCTGCTTTTCTTCAGCAGGGACAGGGAAGATGGTTAAAATTGATGGGAAGATGGATGGAGCCAAATACAGGACCATTCTGGAAGAAAACCTGATGGAGTCTGCAAAAGACCTGAGACTGGGACGGAGATTTGTCTTCCAACAAGACAATGATCCAAAACATAAAGCAAAATCTACAATGGAATGGTTCAAAAATAAACATATCCAGGTGTTAGAATGGCCAAGTCAAAGTCCAGACCTGAATCCAATCGAGAATCTGTGGAAAGAACTGAAAACTGCTGTTCACAAATGCTCTCCATCCAACCTCACTGAGCTCGAGCTGTTTTGCAAGGAGGAATGGGAAAAAATGTCAGTCTCTCGATGTGCAAAACTGATAGAGACATACCCCAAGCGACTTACAGCTGTAATCGCAGCAAAAGGTGGCGCTACAAAGTATTAACTTAAGGGGGCTGAATAATTTTGCACACCCAATTTTTCTGTTTTTGATTTGTTAAAAAAGTTTGAAATATCCAATAAATGTCGTTCCACTTCATGATTGTGTCCCACTTGTTGTTGATTCTTCACAAAAAAATACAGTTTTATATCTTTATGTTTGAAGCCTGAAATGTGGCAAAAGGTCGCAAAGTTCAAGGGGGCCGAATACTTTCGCAAGGCACTGTAGATCTGTACATATACAGTAGGTAGGGGTAAAGTAGCAGCTGCGTAGGTGATGAGTCAAAAGAGTTAGAGCAAAAAAAGGTCAATGCAGATACTCCGGGTAGGTATTTGGTTAACTATTTAGCAGTCTGATGGCTTGGGGCTAGAAGCTGTTCAGGGTCTGTTGGTTCCAGATATGGTGCATCAGTACCGCTTTCCACTCGATAGCAGAGAGAACAGTCTAGGACTTGGGTGGCTGGACTCTTTGACAATTTTTTGCACCTTCCTCTGAAGGTATAGATGTACTGGATGGCTGGGAGTCAGGCCCCAGTGATGTACTGGGCTGCATGCACTAGCTGCTTGCAGTCGGATGCCATGCAGTTGCTATACCAAGCGATGATGCAGCCAGTCAAGATGCTCTCAATGGTGCAGTTGTAGAACTTTATGAGGATCTGAGGGCCCATGGAAATCTTTTCAGCCTTCTCAGGGTGAAAAGGGGTTGTCGTGCCTTCATCACGACTGTGTTGGTGTGTGTGGACCATGTTAATTCTTTAGTGATATGGACACAGAGGAACTTGGAGTTCTCGACCCGTACCACTACAGCTCCGTCTATGTGGATAGGGACGTGCTCGGCCCCCCTTTTCCTGTAGTCCACGATCAACTCCTTTCTCTTGCTGACATTGAGGGAGAGGTTGTTGTCCTGGCAACACACTGCCAGGTCACTGACCTCCTCCCTATAAGCTGTCTCTTTGTTGTCGGTGATCAGGCCTACCACCGTTGTGTCATCAGCAGTGGTGGAGCAAGTACCCAATTGTCATACTTGAGTAAAAATACAGATACCTTAATAGAAAGCTGTTCAAGTAAAAGTGAAAGTCAGCCAGTAAAATACTGCTTGAGTTAAATTCCAAAATGATTTGGTTTTAAATATAGTTAAGTATCAAAAGTAAATATAATTGCTAAAAATAAAAGTATAAATCATTTCAAATTCCTATTATTTAGCAAAGCAGACATCACAATTGTCTTGTTTTTAAAATGTTCTGATAGCCAGGGGCAACACTCAGACATTATTTACAAAAGATGCATTTGTGTTTACTGAGTCTGCCAGAACAGAGGCTGTAGGGATGACTACTTGTTCTCTTGATAAGTGCGTGAATTTGACTATTTTCCTGTCCTGCTAAGCATTCAAAGAGTACTTTGGTTGTCATGGAAAATGTATGGAGTTAAAATAACAATATTTTCTCTAGGAATGTAGTGAAGTAAAAGTTGTCAAAAATATAAACAGTAAAAGTACAGATACCCCCCAAAACTACTTAAGTAGTACTTTAAAGTATTTTTACTTAAGTATTTCACACCACTGGTCATCAGCAAACTGGTGTTGGAATCTTGTGTGGCTACGCAGTCGTGGGTGAACAGGGAGTACAGGAGGGGACTAAGCACGCACCTCTGAGGGGCACCTGTGTTGAGTGTCAGCGTGGCAGATGTGTTGTTGCCTACCCTCACCACCTGGGGGCAGTCCTTCAGAAAGTCAATGGTTCAGTTGCAAAGGCAGGTGTCAGTCCCAGGGTCCTGAGCTTAGTGATGAGCTTGGAGGGCACAATGGTGTTGAATTCTGAGCTGCAGTCAATGAACAGCATTCTCACATAGGTTTTCCTCTTGTCCAGGTGGGAGAGGGCAGTGTGGGGTTCAATAGAGAGTGCGTCATTTGTGGATCTGTTGGGACGGTATGTGAATTGGAGTGGGTCCAGGGTGTCTGGGATGATGGTGTTGATTTGAGCCATTACCAGCATTTCAAAGCATTTCAAGGCTATAGGTGTGAGTGCAAAGGGGCGAGTAATTCTTGGTAGTGTTAAACAAATCTACTTTGAAACAAAAGTATACACCTCACACACATGGTTATGGGCTTAAAAACGAAGACATCTGAAACATGTCAGGCATAGAGTTTACATTTATTAAATTCAGTTTGCATCCCAATTTTACACTAATCTTACACTACTACTCACCACTGAAATATAACAACACTGTTATGAAATTCTGAAAAATATTAATAACATTTGCTTTTGGCCATTGACTGCAGGAAAGTGCTACCTACACAGGTTATCTTGCCGTTCTTGGACACAGGGACTATGGTGGTCTGCTTGAAACAGATAGGTAATATACAGACTGGGTCAGAGAGAGGTTGAAGTTGTTAAGACACTTGCCGGCTGGTCAACGCAAGCTCTGAGTATGCGTCATGTTAATCCTTCTGGCCCCGCAGGCTTCTGAATGTTTATCTGTTTAAAGGTCTGACAACAACTACAGAGAGCGAGATCACACAGTCGTCCGGAACAGCTGGTGCCCTCATGTATGGTTCAGTGTTGAAGCGAGCATAGAAGGCATTTAGCTCGCCTAGTAGGCTTGCATCACTGGGTAGCTCACAGTTGTTTTCCCTTTATAATCCGGGATAGTTTTAGAGCCTGCGTAGTAGGATTCGATTTTAGTCCTGCATTGATGCTTTGCTTGTTTGATGGCTTGTCAGAAGACGTAACGGGATTTCTTATAAACATCTGGATTGAAAGCGGCAGCACTAGCCTTTAGCTTAGTGTGGATATTGCCTGTAATCAGTGGCTTCTGGTTGGGATATGTACGTACGGTCACTGTGGGGACGACGTCATCAATGCACTTATTAACGAAGTCGGTGGAAGGATAGAGTTATTGTCAGATTTGCCAAAGGAAGGGCGAGGGAGAGCCTTGCGTTTCTGTGTGTGGAGTAAAGGTAACCTATAGTTTTGTTGCCTCTAATGCACAGGTGACATGCTGGTTAAAATGATGTTAAATGGATTTCAGTTTCCTTGCATTAAAATCACCGGACACAAGAAGCACCGCCTCTGGATGTGCATTTTCTTGTTGGCTTATGGCCTTATACAGTTCGTTGAGTGATGTCTTTGTACCAGAATTGTTTTTTTAGTGGTAAATAGACAACTACGAAACGGTTATGCACAATAAACAGTAAACATACAGTACGATATTTGAATTTGAAATGGCCTCTGTATAGCAGTTCCACTGGGAAGCATTATTGAAAGGAGGAAAGATCCAGTTTTAACAAGCCTTTGTCTTCCCATGTGACTCAAAACAGACATCATAATTGTACTCACTGCCTGTGCACACAGATGTAAAAAGAAAGAAAGAAAGAAGAAAGAAAGAAAAAGAAAGAGAGGTTGTGTATGTGAACTAAAGAGAGAGCATGTTCAATTCTCATGCAGGAAGTGAAAAGAGACCTGATCCGTAGGGATCCCCGTTTCCCCTTTTTGCCTCATTTGCCCCCACTCTACTCTAGACTCCAGGGTAATGGAGGGAGGGAGGCCCGAGAAGAGCCTGGCACAGACTAGGAGTGTGTGTTCATTTCCTGTATTATGAAAGGAGCACTAGTTTTTCGCATGGACATGTGATCATGGACAGTGATCATGGACATGTGATCATGGACAGTGATCATGGACATGTGATTGTTATTCAGAGTTTACTGTGTGAGAAAGAGGACAGTGTCGTGTATCGGTTCTCAGGAAAAAAAACTATTCCATCGTGTGGACGTTTTTTTCCCCAATACATTTCTGGGAAACCTTTTCTTTCTCTTCGTCTCTATTCAGTTAATGTCCCGTGTCACCGATTATGCACAAATATATCAAGTTGAAAAATAAAGAATCAAACATCAAACTCATGCAAGAACCTAATACAGTGTGTCAGTGTTGTGTTGTGAAATGCACTGACACAGATGTGCTTTTCACTCTGTTTCAAATGTTCTATTTTCTGAAATTTCTCAATGAAAGTGGCCTAATCAAATTAAGGGTAATTTGGTAAGAAAATATGAAGCTATGTGGACATGATGTAACGAAATAATCCACAAAGATCAACTCCAACCCATTTAATGGTCAGAATGAAGAGTTTAGATGTTGTTGTGGTCTTGGTCAGTAAACCCCATGACCGTGGTCTTGGTCAGTAAACCCCATGACCGTGGTCTTGGTTATGAAACTTACGGTCTGACTGTCTGTCCTGCAGTAGTCTGTCCTGTCTGTCCTGCAGTAGTCTGTCCTGTCTGTCCTGCAGTAGTCTGTCCTGTCTGTCCTGCAGTAGTCTGTCCTGTCTGTCCTGCAGTAGTCTGTCCTGTCTGTCCTGCAGTAGTCTTGCTGGTAAGGGAGAAGCTCTTTTTGTCCATAAAATAGTGCTGCTTCTAATTAACTTATTAACATCTTTCTTGGTTTACTAATTTCTGTTTCTCCTCAACTCAAATTAATTTAAGCCTATGTGATCCTGACTCAGTTGTGCAGTTGATGACACACGTAGTGTGAAGTAGAGTGCTTCAATATAAAAGTTCTAAATTGAGAAGTGCATGCAATTACCAAACATAATTATTCACCTGAATGTCCGTTCAAAGATGAGAGCAGGATTTCCATGCAATTCCAAGCATTTTGTTTCAAACTAAGCACTTATACTTGGTCTCTCCGCACAAGGGCATTAAGTGTATGTGTCTAGATGACTACCCTATAGAGCTGGAGGTCTTGGACTACCTCATATGAAGATGTATTACTGGGCTGCACAACTGCATGGAGGACTATCAAAGCCACAAATGTAATACCGTATAATCTACAATATATTCACTACTTCAGGTCCAAGGCATTGAAGAAAAAAACGGACAATCCAATGATTCTCAATTCCATTTGTATTTGTAGTTTAAATTCATGAGGTGGAAAGAACCAATATCACCAGGAATAACCCCACCTTACCTCCAACGTTTGATAACATCTTTAAGTCGTGGTTCCAAAGTGGCATCATGAATTTTGAACATGTCTACTAGGATGGATCTCTAGTGTCATTCAATCAATTACAATCATTTTTTGTTTGTTTGTGACTGTCATATTGTTTTGGATCGATTTTTTGTCTTAGTGTTTTGTTCGTGGATCCCTCTGTGAGAATGAATGTATGTGGATCTGTGGTGTATATTGACACTGTGTGAGATTAAACTTAAAGTTCTGTAGAAAAACAATCAAAAACATATTGTCCCCCAAAAAAGTTATCTAGATATCTGATAGTTATATAGTTATCTGATAGAGTGAGTGTTTCTATGAGTATTTTCTGAGTCGGTCCTTCGTCACTGATTCTCATGGGTCTCTGTCGTAACAGAGGTTTGGCTCCACAGAGAGTTCCTCCGCTGTGGGAACTGGATGGTGTGTGGAGAAACAGAGAACAGTCTCTGAAGAGTTACACTGTATGAGAAACTACCTTAACTGGGAGACTCTCACTCACTTTTCTTCTGCCTCTCCTTCTTCCCTTCCCTTCCTCTCTCACTCTCTTTCTCTCTCTCCATCACATCTTTCTTTTCCCATCTCGCTTCCATATCTCTCTCTTCCATCTCTCTCTCTCTCTCCCTATTTTTCTCTCCTAGATATCTGTCTCCCCCCTCTCTCACTCTGTCCCTCTTTGTCATTGAGTTAATCATGGTCCTCAGTGTGAGAAGGGATACATCACGACTCTCGCCAGAACCCTAGGCCCTTACCGTTCTTGGTCGATCTGTGGGAACCTTGATTTTGGACGGCAGCCGCTTTTCCCACCACCAGTCCAGTTAGAAAATAGGCCCGGTCGTACTAAGCACCCAAATCAAACTGGTTCTAGCCCGCTTGCCACTTCTCACGACTTCTGGGAGTAGAGGTCAGCAGCTCCAGAATAAGCTCTAATGGGTTTTGAATGCAGGTACCGCTGTGTCCGCTGCAGCATGGGATATTGAGTTCATGAGAAATGAGAGGGCTTTAATGATGTACTCTTTCCAAAAAAAGAGAAACAACATTTCTCCCTACTTTTCCCAGTTTATATCTATTTATAAATAGTGTTTCTCTTCTCTAACTGAGAAACAGTCTTGTTTGTGTTGTATTACTGTCAACTAGCTGATGAGCTGATGATGAGCTGATGATGAGTTTGAACAGAGTGGAAAAAGGAGATGTGGAAAAAACGTAAATACTGCAAAGGCAGGATGAAACCATGTACTACAAGGTCATGTCGGTTTTACGAAACATATGAATGTAATGTCTGTATTAACTGACGTTCCCAATGGCTTAGATTGTTTTTGTGCACGCCTGCATTTTGTTGTTTGCGTACCGGTGTGTTTGATTGCTTACTGAAGAATACATCTCCCACTCTCCTCATACTGTAAGACCATTCATCAAGCCATCTTCGACTTCCATCACATCCATTAAACTTTGAGTGTGTTTCCCGTCTTCCCGGAGAGCTACAGTTTTAGGAAGAGGGCAGCAAAAAAAACTCTTCTTGTATGTCTACGACAAAGCCAAACCCAGATGGGAGTTCCTCTGGTCCCCACATGTGAAGCACAGAGTCAATCTCACAGAGTGTGTGAATACAGCTGGAAAATTCCCCAGAGCTCTGGCTAATTGAAAGCTTATCGTCTTCTCTTTGTATTTTCTGAGCCGTGGGGGAGCGGTGTGGAAGGACACTGGCTCTGTGATGAGACTAAAGGAAATGGATGGTAATGTTTAAGACAGCACAGATCTGTCATACACTGTGAAGTGGAGCTCAGGTTCTCTGTGTGAGAATCCAACCGGTGTGAGATCTGTCAGCGGGGATTCTGAGTGTGTGTGTGTAGAGATGCTTTGAGTGTTCTGAGTTAATTGAATGCAGTGTGTCTCATGCCTGCGTGTGTGCGTCCTGAGGCTTTGTTGCCTTGCCAAGACTGACCCCACAGAAGGCCCGATGCTGAGACTCATGAAGGAGAGAATAGAAGAGGAGAAGAAAGGAGATGAGAGGGTAGGTGGGCAGGAGAGGAAAGAGGTAAAAAGGAATAGAGAGAAAGTAGCATAGGAGGGAGGGAGAAAGGAACGATGGAGTGGGGGAAGCAACAAACCTTTTCATGGAATCTCAACAGGTGGGATTAGTTTAAGAGTGAGGGATTGTGGGTATTGTATTTCAGGTTAACCACTGAACTCATTTGATATCAGACCACCCTACGAGAGAGAGATCTCAAGTGTTTAATCCTGTGGGCAGACCTCAAATGAGCTAAATAGATGCCATCAGCAATGCATAAATTAACACCCAATATTACAGTGGAAAACAATGCTGACATTCCTAATTTTTGCTCTTTTGTTTTTTAACAAGTGACAACTTGCTGATGTGTTTTGCGCGGAGGATGCCAGGGTGGTATCGGATTCCTGGGACGTGCTCTATTTATGCCTTGGGTACAGCCGTGTTGACAGATGTGGCGTTTTGCGAGGCACTGAGAAGTGTGGGTAATTTGCCATTGAGTGGCATACTGATGGGAGACTGGGGGATAATGAAGAGGGAAGGCTTGGGTAACCACCACTTAGAGAGAGAGAGATATAGAGAGATATATAGAGATTGTAGGGACATGGTACACAGTCTATGGTATTTACGGCTCTGAGCCTAAGAGAGTATTGGATGAGAATGGAATTTGCTGGAACGGAATAAATTGGAATGGAGTGGGTTTGATTGAACATTTGTTCCCTTATACTGTACCCATTAGTCTGCTGAGGTGATCCTGTTTGTATTTCTAGAGGTGAATTATAGCATGTGCCTACTTGTTTACATTCTTCACTTTCAATACCTTCTCTCTTGCTAATCATAGAGGTATTTACAATTGAGACTTTTCAATATTGAATGTCAGAATTGCAGTTAATGCCTAAACTTAACACTTATATGTATATGACCTTCTGCCTGCCCCTGGACCCAGCTACCTGCCTCCTCCTGTGGTCTTTTACAATTAAACACCTGCTGCGCCCTGCGTTTGAAACCAGCTCTCTGTCTCCCCTCATGTTCAATACACTAACCTTAAAATGCAGAGCTAATGCCTAGACTTAACCTTAAACACTTTGAAATTTGACGTTTGGAACAACTTAGAAATGTGGCGTTTGAGAAACTATTCTGATGTGAGACTGTGAGAGCTTTTTGTGAAGGATGTGGGCGGAAATATTTTTGAGACCCGTAATATATAGCTCAATGGATCTATAATGCTATAGAGTATTATTACTTGTGTTGACATAGCCTAGATTTTCTCCTCATTAAGGGGAACTGATATACATGCATCATTTTGTCATATTATAATTGGAATACAAACGATCCTGAGAAAAATCTGAAATGGATGTTTTTTAATTAAAATGATTAAAAACTACACTATCTGCACACTTTACAAGCACTTAATACAGAGTCTTTAAGGATATTACATGGATGAAAATTAAATTAACATAGCTTCAGACATACATGCTTTGAGCAAAATGAATTAACATTATGGTAAAACAAAATGGAGAGGTTGTTTAAAATAAACATTAAACAAAACAAAAGCTTTGTGCTTTTCTATCCAACATAAAATAAAATGTAATTCTACAATTTAACCTCCCTGTTTTGCAAATGCCTCATGATATACACACCTCTTTCTTAAGAGTTATGGACATTTTATCAACAGATAATGGAAACCAACCGAGACATTTTGTGTAAAACAACAAATCCAAACCCCTTAATGTAACAATATTACAGGCCTTTCTTTGGTTTTGATATAACCATATGATATCAGGTACATCTTTGATTTCTCATAGCTGCATGAATTTTGCCCAATCTAAAGTTAGGCCTTCAAACCCAAAGGGATGGGTAGGAACACAGTGATTATAAGAACATGCTATTCTTTCCCTCTACTCCCCAAGAGTTAGGAATGCATCTTTATATAATTGATTGTCTTAAACAAAAATAAGGCATAAGGTAGTAGATTTGTCAATAGAGTTAGCTTAACTTTTTTTCTGAGCTACAAATGCTAGCAATATTTTTTGTTTTTTAATGTATGCGCTCAAAGATTGGGGGTCGCTAAACCAACTCTAATTGGTATAATATCTGCTCTTAAGAAGCCACAACAACTCTCCTCTTCCTTTTCACCAAAACACCTCAATTTCTTAACATGGCACACCTGACACAATTAATTAAGTGGCTCAGCACAGCTCATACAAAAAAAGTTGCTCTGTCCTGACATCTGAATCCTGTGCAGTGCCCTGAGCTGCAGGCACTAATGATCAATAAATTACAATAGGAAGGAGAGAAAACATGGTCAGAAAGGCTTCAAAGGACTCACAGCTCATGCAGAACAAAGGGACCTGTGCACAACAAGGGCTTGTTTTTAGTTAGGATTGCCCTTGGTGTTGGTAAGAGGATCCCACTTTGAACCCCCTCTATCTTCATCCCTACCCTCTGTGTCCCCCTGGGGTGGGAAAGGCCATTGGGTCTGTGAGAATGTGCACAATCACACCTGTAGCACAGAAAGTGTGTGTGTGTGTGTGTGTGTGTGTGTGTGTGTGTGTGTGTGTGTGTGTGTGTGTGTGTGTGTGTGTGTGTGTGTGTGTGTGTGTGTGTGTGTGTGTGTGTGTGTGTGTGTGTGTGCTTACGTGTGAAAATCAGCCCACTCCATCTCTACTGTTTAGTTAGCCACTTCAGACATGCCAATGTGGTTTGAGATTAAGCCAATCATAGTCTGAGGTTTCAGTGATAAACAAAGAAACAAGATCTGCATAGCCACATAATGTGGGTTGTGTGTCTTAAGTATTTATTTTCTTCTTTAAAAGAGTGGAAAAATGTGAACTCAAGGAGGCTGGGGGTTGGTGATTGGGCGACTGTTTAAGGGGGGATCTTGTAAATAAAGTGATTGTTGGATTTAATGTTGGGATCTGTGCTTCTAATGGTTGAATATCATGAATGTTTTTAGTGCATCGAAGCTACATTGAAATACAAAATAACATTAAAAGTTTAGTTTTTTTCATAATTTAGAAGAAATATATTACACAAATTCAAATTTTATATTAAACAACAAATAAACAAAATATTTATATAAAAAAGATAAGGTAGAGAGAAATGCTAAATGTTTTTGGGCATAAGTGAACATTTTCTCAAATTTGGCTCAAATAAATATAAAAAAGGTCAACTGTATTATCTAGTTCAGACATACTACACTAGAACAGTTTGCAGACACAATGAAGAAATATATAGGCCTACCATGAGTAAAAATAAAGAAAACAGTCCAAGAAACTAAAAAGACAGGAATCCATAAAATTCCTGCTTCAAAAAACCACTTCTCTGCTAAAGTCCTGGACAGTCCTCAGAATATCAGCTATTGTTCTGCTACATAGATGATCAATACATTAACGACTTTACAGGGGAGTTTCACTCAAATACATAATGTTGTTCATTTTGAATAAGCATTGCTTACTGTACCTCCAAGGACTGATCCATCCTAGTATAGATAATAAATGCAATTTTCAAGCAATGCATAACTACTTTGAGACGATGGATTGTTCTTGATGATCTTTCATGGACTGATGGATGAATCTCCAAACCGCTCACAAAATAAAAGCTTCAGGATCAATTGACATGTATACATTAGCAATACAGCCACAAGTCATCTAGGGCAGTTTCTGAGTCATGTGAAGCAAACATCCTGTTTGACTTCTGTTTTCACATAACAGTCAAAGGCCGTTGAGGCAGTACAGTCACTGTTCTGGATGTTTAGCTCGTAACGCCAAGAAAGGTATCCCTTATCTGAGGGATAAGGATAGTTTTGGTCTCGTTGGCTGATCAGCCACAATAGCACTTGCATTTTTACCGTTCATCAGCTGCATAGAATGAATGGATGTGAAAGTTTTGCCTTTTCATAGTCTATGGTATGCATGTTGTACCTGTTTTTCAGAAGAACCCGATACAGTATATTACTATGGCTTATTTGTTCTAACACGATAACATCTATTTGCAGTTATTTTGCAGTTCTTACTCATCAATTGAAAATAATGAGATTTGTATGGCTTTCAGAGTCTCAGAGAATAGTCCCTGTCACAGTGCAGGGTGTACCCATGGCCTTCATAAAGGCCACCTCTGGCCATGGCATTCTGACAGACATTGAATGTCTTTGGTCAACTAGGAAAAGGGTACGAAGCGAGTGCGGGATAAATAAAAGACAAACATGCAACATTTATTTTTGGGGGAAGGATTCATCTTTTTTTGTTTCATATAACTTCTTGACTTTTGCTTTCTCTCTCTCTTCTCTGTCCTACATATCCTCTAGTTGTCTAACAGTCAGTAGGGCCTCCAGACAGATTCGTCCATGCGTCCAGACCCGCTCATGGTCGTAGGGGAGTTGCTGTGGCTTCCATCCGCCTCCACCCCCTCGCTCTGGTTGCTCAGGCCCTGGATTATCAGGCTGTTGCCAACTCCAGAGGCTGAGGCCCCCGAGCAGGGCAGCAGGCGGCTGGGGGAGCGCTCACCCCCGGTCCCACCTGGGCCCACCATGGAGAACTGGTAGGAGCCGGACCCGGTGCCGTAGTACAGGTGGTAGGGGGAGGAATTGGACTGGAAGTGGCTTCCCTGGTTCTGGTTGCCTGGGTAGGGCGGGGGCAGGTAGGTGTGGTAGCGGGAGGAGGCAGACATTCCCGTCACACTGAGGCCTCCGATGCCCGTGCTGGAGGGGTTGGCTGAGTAGGTGAAGGCTCCTGGGTAGTGCATACGTGGGTCTGAGAAACGGGGGTCAGTCAGCGGGGACAGAGAGGGGAAGGAGGTCCTCTGGGGGAAGAGATCAGCGGTGGGACCTGAGAGAGGGAGAGAGAAACAACACATTTGGTTTAGAGACTCCTGGTGCACATAGATGTCATACATGACCTGCCCATGAAAATGTTTCAGAGTCAAAGTGAGATAGGGAGAGTCAGAATTCATTCCACTGACAGGAAGCTGTAGTAAAGTACCACGTCCCCAACTGACAGTGTAGATCTACAACCCTACAAACACTATCTAGTTAGAAGTAATGAACTGACAGTAACAGGTCAGTAACAGTCATGAAGCTGTGACAGCACATCAGCAAATAAATCTGTGAAGTTATGAGAGAGTCCTCAACCTCAGAATACTCCCAGTCCTCCTACACAACCATTCCAGCTAAACCAGAGGAACCTACAGTAACATCATTCTCTGTTATTTCAAATAATTAAAAGGAGCTAACACTGAGAGCTTGTTGTGCATTGTGGGCTGTTGTGTAATTCTACATAAATCACACTGAAGAGAGGGAACAGGAAACTACAGAGATAACCGTCACATTCAGACACAAATAGGGGGAGGGAGGGAGGGAGAGAGCAGCCCGGTCTCATAGACTAGATGTTACATAGTATATGTAAATCCAAGACATTCAAATGAGTGTAATATGTTACGTTTGGTATGGTTACATAAGACAGAAGATTACTTAAGTCAAAAATGAAAGGAGGGTGATTGGTCGGGCTGGATGCGTAAGCGTATAACGCGAACATCTAGCAACCCATAGGTTGCATGTTCGAATCTCGTCATGGACAACTTTAGCTAATTAGCAACTTTGCAACTACTTACTACTTTTTAGCTACTTTGCAACTACTTAGCATGTTAGCTAACCCTTGCCCTAACATTAACCATTGAACCTAACTCCTAACTTTAACGCTTTAACCTAACTTCTAACTCTAATCTTAACTCTAACCTTAACCCTAGCTAACGTTAGCCACCTAGCTAATGTTAGCATTAGCCACCTAGCTAAAACTAGCCACAACAAATTGGAATTCGTATCATATCATACGTATTGCTAATTCGTAATATATTGTACGAATTGTAATTCTTAACATATCATACGAATTGCAATTTATAACATATCATACTAAATGGAGGATGGACATCCAGAAATGAATACATACCAGGGGTTGGAACTGGTTCAGGAAACCGAAAAGCATAAAGTAACAAAGATTTTCAAGTAACAGAAACAGAACCTGGAACATACTGTTCCATACTGTTCCAGAAGAGAACAGTTATTTTAAAAGCATGGGAAACGGTTAATAATGTTCTTTTAAGTTCCAGTTTTTTTTTCTAGTTCCACAACAAAGCACAAAAAAGTGCCTATGCATTGTCTTCACTCTGTCACTCAGAAACTTGTTCCAGTGTCTCTCTGCAAGCTAAAAATATTTGCCTGTGTGTGTGCGTGTTTAGGCTACCTCTCCTCCCCCCTCCGAAGCATAGGCTTTTTTAATTAGCTAGAAAATAATGGATTAACTCTTTCAATGCTAGTTAAGGAGGCCTAGTTATCACGTTTCAAGTTGGATTTATTAACTACAAAAAGGTTAGATGTGTTTTAATTCTGCTACCGCTCTACACACACACAACTTGTTAGCTAGCTAGCTCAAAGGACATTCAAAGTACCCCCATAGAAACCACTCCTCCTAGGTATAATTATGTGGACCTAATTCAGATAATGCATGTCATAACAAGATGCCCAGTGCTTCAAGCCTCCTCCTCAACTCTCTCTCGCTCTCTACCCACCCGCAAAATTTCAGTTGCATGTTGTGCCATAGGCTACACTGTCCATCACCGTGTAAACAACTAGCCTACTCTATCCGTACTGATTGGTGAAGTAATTCAATGAGCTAAATGTAAAAAAAAGGTTGATTTCACAGGTTCAAAAAGAAACAGAAAGATGCGATATAAACCGGGAACTTTTTTGGGGGTTCGAACCGGTTCAGAACTTTATTTGGCTGGTTGGAACAGTGGAACCAAACAAAAACAAATTGTCATTCTGTTCAGAATGCAATGATTGGAAAATTATGTAGGTTCCAACCTATGATATGGAGTGTCTCGGATTTATGTACAGAATAATATGAAATGCTCTGAGACCAAGTTGGTGAAAAAGAGTGGTAGAGAGAGAGAAAGAGAAAGAAAGAGAAAGAGAGAGAGAGTCAGAGAGAGAATGTGTGTGTTCTATGTATTTGTGTATTTTGTAAAAGTAACCAAACCGGATCAATGTCACAGACCAGTCAGTGCTAAACTATCCTGAAGTGTAGTCGCATAGGTAACACAGTACACAAAAGCCAGCTGTTTTGAGTCAAATTTCCACGCATTCCCTAATTTATTCAACTGACAGAGGAAATTCAGATCATGCTCAAGTGTTTGACGCTGCAGTTTTCCTCGCTGGGATTTGGAGCAGCTCCTGTCACCAGTTTATTTCCTTAAGCACAACACCATACTGCCCCACAAAAACCAAGGCATGACTGCAGGGTTAGGCTGATCTGGCAGTTCTTTCCAAACACAACATGAGCTGTGTGTGTATATGTGTCTCAGTCTTCTCATTCATCTGCTGCCACCTACTGTACTGTAGTATCTGGGTTTGATAGGCGCATACAAGGACAGATGAGGACATGACTGCACACACCATGCATTTAATGTATGCACCTAGGCCTTCAGCTAGTCTACCTGTTGAATCAGACATAGTTAACCCATAAAGGACCCACTGGGCACAGATGTCAGTCAAACGTCTAGTTTTGATTTACAGTTGGTTGAGTTGTCAACGTGAAATCAACAAAAAATATCGCCATGTCATTGGATTTAGGTTAAAAGTTGGATGAAAAAAACATGAAATTCCCTTATGTTGATGACTTTTTTTGCAAATCCACATCACATAGATTTTGGGGGGTTGAAATGATGTGGAAACAACATTGACTCAACCAGTTTATGCCCAGTGGGGCTCCACTTACAATTACCAATATTGACAATAGTGACAGCATCAGCTGATTAATGTGACAGACAAACATTTGATTAGTTTTTTTTGTGTGATGTAGGCTTCCATAAACCAATAAACGGCAGTTTAATATCGCTCTCTTGATCAGTTTAATTTCTCTTTGGCAGGCAGTCAAGAATGAAGGTTTGCTCAGGGTGCGGCAGTCAATCACCTATTGGAGGCCAACGGGAGTAGGCCAATGGGAGCCATAGAACACCTGATAACTGTCACTCATCTCTGAGTACTGTCTGACTGGTTTGTTGTTACTGTAGCCAGGGTTTTGGAATAAGAAATATGTTTTATAATCAGAATTCTGAGACTTTTATTATAGTGTCACCATTTAGACTTTATGTCAGGGATTTTTATTCTGACAATACCTTTCCCCATGCTCACCTGCGCGGGGGATTCACCTGAGTCAATTATGTGCTACAGCTACTACAGCTACTATTCGAATTAAACTATATAGAAAGGAACGTCATTGTAACTCGATTCTTTAGCAATGGGCCCTCACAGAAAGTGATAGATAATTAAGTCAATAAATTAGGGTTACATTACTACCTAAAACAGTTATAGTTGGCCAAGATTTTACAAGACGGGCGCAATTTGCATTGTAGCCTAATAGCATCCTGCCAAAGCTATGTTTCATTAAGTAGGCCAACTGTCGTTACTGTAAACTGCAAGGATTGAAAAATATGATTGTTTGCCTATACTTTTTATAATCTTAAATTTGTCATGCAGCAATTAATAATGAACCCCACGGAAACCAGACACGTGGCCTTCGGTTAACGAGGCATGCAACATGCAGGTGTGCCAGTTATTGTGAAGTGCCGTAAGTCTCCCCATCTTGCTATCTTGCAACTATATACAGTAAGTCATCCCTTCAATTCTCTATATGCAATTGCACACGGTTTAGTGCAGTGGAGGCTGCTGAGGGGAGGACGGCTCATAATAATGGCTTTCATCAAGCAAATGGAACGGCATCAAACCATGTGTTTGATGTAGCTGATACCATTCCACTAATTCCGCTCCAGCCATTAGCACAAGCCCGTCCACCCCAATTAAGGTGCCACCAACCTCCTGTAGTTTAGTGGCATACATTTTATCTAGATGAACTGTACATAGGCTAATGGGCTGCATAATGTTCTGTCTGTTTGTAGCTGATTTTTTGTACATAAGCAGTAGTGGCAGTTTGATACTGGGTAAGGTGGGAATGTAAGTATGCAATGTATGCTCTAGAATTTGTTTGACTTTGACTTCCTTGTCCTGAGCTTCAGTGGCTTAAAAGAGACATTGTGAATACAACAGGTGTGACGTAGTTACTTGCCAACCACACACACACACACACACACACACACACACACACACACACACACACACACACACACACACACACACACACACACACACACACACACACACACACACACACACACACACACACACACACACACACACACACACACACACACACACACACACAGTCTGATTCCACTTGATTTGGTGTTGATGGGTTCAGTGTAAAATGTGGATTTGGATGGCATAGAAACTACACAGTACAAGTCAAAAGTTTGGACAAACCAACTCATTTGAAAATAGTACAAATAAAGAAAAACCCTTGAATGAGTAGGTTTGTCCCAACTTTTGACTGGTACTGTATATACAGGGTTGGAGTCATTTCAACCACTCCACAAATGTATTTTTAACAAACTATAGTTTTGGCAAGTCGGTTAGGACATCTACTTTGTGCATGACACAAGTCATTTTTCCAACAATTGTTTACAGACAGATTATTTAATTTATAATTCACTGTATCTCAATTCCAGTGGGTCAGAAGTTTACATACACGAAGTTGACTGTGCCTTTAAACAGCTTGGAATATTCCAGAAAACTATGTCATGGCTTTAGAAGCTTCTGATAGGCTAGTTGACATCATTTGAGTCAATTGGAGGTGTACCTGTGGATGTATTTCAAGGCCTACCTTCAAACCCAGTGACTCTTTGCTTGACATCATGGGAAAATCAAAAGAAATCAGCCAAGACCTCAGAAAAACATTTGTTGACCTCCACAAGTCTGGTTCATCCTTGGGAGCAATTTCCAAATGCCTGAAGGTACCATGATAAGCTGTACAAACAATAGTACACAAGTATAAACACCATGGGACCACGCAGCCTCATACTGCTCAAAGGAGACGCATTCTGTCTCCTAGAGATGAACGTACTTTGGTGTCGAAAAGTGCAAATCAATCCCAGAACAACAGTAAAGGCCCTTGTGAAGATGCTGGAGGAAACAGGTACAAAAGTATCTATATCCACAGTAAAATGAGTCCTATATCGACATAACCTGAAAGGCTACTCAGCAAGGAAGAAGCCACTGCTCCAAAACTGCCATAACAAAGCCAGGCTATGGTTTGCAACTGCACATGGGGACAAAGATTGTACTTGTTGGAGAAATGTCCTCTGGTCTGATGAAACAAACATAGAACTGTTTGGCCATAATGACCATCGTTATGTTTGGAGGAAAAAGGGGGAGGCTTGTAAGCCGAAGAACATCATCCCAACCGTGAAGCACAGGGGTGGCAGCATCATGTTGTGGGGGTGCTTGCTGCAGGAGGGACTGGTGCACGTTTGACCCAAGTTAAACAATTGAAAGGCAATGCTACCAAATACTAATTGAGAGTATGTTAACTTCTTACCCACTGGTAATGTGATGAAAGAAATAAAAGCTGAAATAAATAATTCTCTCTACTATTATTCTGACATTTCACGTTCTTAAAATAAAGTGGTGATCCTAACTGACCTAAGACAGGGAATTTTTTACAAGGATTACATGTCAGGAATTGTGAAAAACTGAGTTGAAATGTATTTGGCTAAGGTGCATGTAAACTTCCAACTTCAACTGTATATATAGTGCATTCGGAAAGTATTCAGACCCCTTCCATTTTGCCATTTTTTAAAAACGTTAAAGCTATATTCTAAAATTGATTAAATTAAAAATGTTCCTCATCAATCTACACACAATACCCCATAATGACAAAGGGAAAATAGAAATACCTTATTAATATATGTTTTCAAACCCTTTGCTATGAGACTTGAAATTGAGCTCAGGTGCATCCTGTTTCCATTGATCATCCTTGAGATGTTTCTAAAATACAACTTTAATGGAGTCCACCTGTGGTAAATTCAATGGACATGATTCAATGGACATGATTTGGAAAGGCACACACATGTGGTCATAAGGTCCTGCAGTTGACAGTGCATGTCAGAGCAAAAACCAAGCCATGAGTTCGAAGGAATTTTCCGTAGAGCTCTGAGACAGGATTGTGTCGAGGAAGGGTACCAAAACATGTCTGCAGCATTGAAGGTCCCCAAGAACACAGTGGCCTCCATCTTTCTTAAATGGAAGAATTTTGGAACCATCAAGACTCTTCCTAGAGCTGGCCGCCCGGCCAAACTGAGCAATTGGGGGAGAAGGGCCTTGGTCAGGGAGATGACCAAGAACCCGATGGTCACTCTGACGGAGCTCCAGAGTTCCTCTGTGGAGATGGGAGAACCTTCCAGGAGGACAACCATCTCTGCAGCACTTTAGCCAATTATGCCTTTATGGTAGAGTGGCCAGACAGAAGACACTCATCAGTAAAAGGCACATGACAGCCCGCTTGGAGTTTGCCAAAAGGCACCTAAAGACTCTGAGACCATGAGAAGCAAGATTCTCTGGTCTGATGAAACCAAGATTGAACTCTTTGGCCAGAATGCCAAGGATCACATCTGGAGGCAGCAAGCCTACGGTAAAGAATGGTGGTGGCAGCATGATGTTGTGGGGATGTTTTTCTGCAGCAGGGACTGGGAGATTAGTCAGGATCGAGGGAAAGATGAACGGAGGAAAGTACAGAGAGATCCTTGATGAAAACTTTCTCCAGAGCACTCAGGAACTCAGACTGGGGCAAAGGTTAACCTTCCAACAGGACACCAACCCTAAGCACACAGCCAAGACAATGCAGGAGTGGCTTCGAGTTTCCTTGAGTGGCCCAGCCAGAGCCCGGACTTGAACCTGATTGAACATCTCTGGAGAGACAGCGACATTTCCCATCTAACCTGACAGAGCTTGAGAGGACGTGCAGAGAAGAATACAGGTATGCCTAGATTGTAGCGTCATACCCAAGAAGACTTGAGGCTGTAATCGGTGCTTCAACAAAGTACAGAGTAAATGGTCTGAATACTTATGGAAATGTGATATTTTTTATTTTTAGTACATTTGCAAAAAATGATAACCTGTTTTTGCTTTGTCATTATGGGGTATTGTGTGAAGATTGATTTGGGGGAAAAAAACTATTGAATCAATTTTAGAATACTGCTGTAACGTAACAAAATGTGGAAAAAGTCAAGGGGTCTGAAAACCTTCCGAATGCACTGTATTTAAAGTATATTTTTAATATATCTTCCTTTATAATTTCCCCATAGACAACAACACTTAGGCTTCTACTTCCAGCTTACACATACTATACACATTTTACTGACACAGTTTATTTTACAATAGTTCTCTTTTGTTTGTTTTTAGTCCCATCCTTCAGCTACCTTCAACCTCTCCCAAGACATTCTGTATTTGTGAAACAGCAAGCGCTTGCACGCCACAGCCCTGAGGGGGTAGGATGCTGAACTTGCGTGCCACAGTCTTGTTGAAATGTCTTTCCCCTACGTCTGGAGAACTGGGTATATTTTCAGCAACAAAAAAAATCTGTTCCTTTGTAATTTCCACGGCTTCTGCTTCATTTTTTACAGGGACACATTTATTTTCTGCAGTTGAAATTCTCTTATTTTCCGGATAAGGGGGGTGCATGAGGAGGGTTAGGGGTCTGTTTCTTTTTCCAGAGTCTAGCAGGCCCCGGAGTCGGGCCCCATATCTGATTTCACGCAAGGAAAATCCAAACCTTCAGCTGCTGTCGATTCGGGAGAAGTGGAGTCAGCCCCCCCTGTCTCTCTCTCTCTGTCTCTTCCTGCTGAATATATGCTTTAGGGTAGAGCTGGGATTTGTGGCACGGGGACTTGATGGCTCTGGTGGCTGTGGCCCACCCCACACATGATCTCTATTTAATTGTCGCCAGTTGAATCGTGTTGACTAAATTGTGGCGGGGACAGGCTCCTGTATTTCGTCAGGGGAAACTCAACTGGACACTTATCAAAACACCTTAATGGGGTTGTGTTGTGTCACAACCTTGGCGGTCAGCCAGCCAGAGAGCACCCACCACAACCGTTCCCCTCTCAGCAGTTCAGCGGCTCCCCCTAGAGGAGTGGGTTAGATAAATAACGCCATACTCACAAACATAACCACAGTTTTGCAATCTTCTTTTTTTATTCACCCTGTTTGCTACCCTGATCCACACACAGCCACCTCCTCCTCTCTCTGCCAGCTAGGTATAGACCTAGGCCCTAGGCTCTGCCGCAGGACTGGGGAGGAGGAGTGGTGGATCTATGGCACAGGGTCCTGACGGGGCCTAGCTGGTAGCAGGGGCCCACCCAACACATGATCTCCATTAGGCTCAGCTGAAACGTGTTGACTAAATTGCAGGGACATGAGAGGGGATGAACCCCAGAGGGCTGGCTGGCGCGGCCCACCGTCTGTGATGTTCCCACTCTAAAAGTGGTGGCTTGGAATCAAGTTTTTTTTAAGAGAACACAGTGTTCTAGTGCGTTCCTCCCTTTCCCTCACTCCCTTGCTTGTGTGCGTGCTCCCATATTGAGTTCTGCCACACAGCAGGGCGGGGGAAATCTCTCTCTCTCTCTCTCTCTCTCTCTCTCTCTCTCTCTCTCTCTCTCTCTCTCTCTCTCTCTCTCTCTCTCTCTCTCTCTCTCTCTCTCTCTCTCTCTCTCTCTCTCTCTGTCACACTCTCTCTCTCTGAGGTCCACTAGTCCACAGTCAAGCGTGTAACCCAGATACGGAGGGAGGTTTGCCTCATTTGCTTATGGGAGAAACTGATTTTGGTTGTTAACATAAGGACGAGCAGAGGCCGCCAGCGAGGTGTGTGTGGAGGGGTGAAGGGATGCAAATCCAGGTGCTCACCTGTGAAATGTTTACTCTGAATGCAAACGTCGACAAATAGCACCCAGGGAATGGTGTCTCAGGCAAATGAGCGGAGAGGTGGGAAAGAGAGGAAGAAAACCTCAGATCAGGCTGGCCCAGAGAGAGATAGATGGAGAGATATATCTATTCTCCTTTCATCTCCCCCACAGACCGCAGCCAGAGACAAGTGACTGTCCCATGCTTCCCAGACCATCACTGATTTGAGATGTGATGAGAGTTTTTATAGTTTTTATTATTGACCAAATGCTACAAGGATGGTCACAGTTGACATCAGTATGGCCAAGCAATACAAAGCCAGGCAAATCATGTTGGTCCACAAGCCAAAGAATAGGAGACACAAATGAACACAAATGATCTGTAGATGTTTGTATAAGCGCTTAGGCCTTGGGGTCAGAGCTTCGCATCTGATGCAAATAGAATAACACGTCAACAACCCCAAAGACCTATCCATGGTAGCCACTGTAACATGTGAGCCAAGCAAGTTTTGCATGGCCCTATTTATCACTAGCAACACGATCGAGGCATTAGGGAGTTTGTGATGATAAAACACAGAGATTTTCCTAATGTATCAACGAACCAGATATGATTTAGGAGTTTGGATAACTAAATTACCTGGATGGGTTCTATTAATATTTGTTATTGCTAAAGAGTTTGCAAGATCTGGCCAGGTGGCATGTACACTCCTATGTATTATTTATTGTCATACTAATTTATTTCTATTTCAGTCTCTTTGGAATTGGGTTGGAATTTCATGATTAGACATTGGGACCTCAACCTCAATAACAATAGTCCCCATCAAACGTCAATTCTACTTTTCACAACTTAGTGAATATCTTGCTCTGAAATGAATATCTGGCAAGGGAATTTGCCAATCTATACATTCCATCTCCTCATTCTAAATCAGGGGAAAATTATGAAACTGCTCTGTTGTTTTTGGAAATCACTGACAGTCACACCTAAAATACTGTTTTACCCCAGGGGCTTTCCTCATCAAACATATTGAAAACTTCCAGCAAGCCCAACTGATCAGTCCTACAGAAGGGTGTGTGAGTACAAGGAGCATCTAGGAGTAACATGGAAGGGTGTGTGAGCAGATGACTCAGCAGGTCTGGTGCGGTGGTTTCTGGGAAGAGGACGGGTGGGTGGCTGAGTGGCTGTGAGGCAGGAGAAGAAGAGTGCCAAAACACCATGATGGAGGGAAGCAGGGAGGGAGGGAGAGGGGAGCTACGGGGTGTTCTGGAATGTTCTGGGATCCAGAGCCCTGAGGGCAAACCGAAACACATTCCCAAAAATGTCACAACGAGTGGAACACCCATTGCCATACCCATAGTTCGAGCTTTTCCAATATCTCTATATTCATTGCACTGTGTCAGAAAAATGTTTGATTAACTATTGATGTACAATTATGATGCAGAATTTCTCAATTTGTGTCCTTAGCTCCTCTTGATGAGGTTATATTGTGTGAATTGTCTTGGGTGATATGTATATGTAGTCCAAGACTGGTAATTATGGTAATCTCTTATTGCTCGCCACACCTCTTATACTGTGCCATGATTGGGCCTGGCATGTTATGATTGAGCCTCAGAAACCAACAAACAACACTTGCAAACATCTTGCCATACTGGCCTGCACACACACGCAAAAAATTTGGGGTCATCTAAGGAGAGCAGAATGTTTGTTGTGTTTACTTCGTACTGTTGAGAGAGCGAGAGAGAGAGAGAGAGAGAGAGAGAGAGAGAGAGAGAGAGAGAGAGAGAGAGAGAGAGAGAGAGAGAGAGAGAGAGAGAGAGAGAGATAATTATAAAATAATGGAGAGAAAGCACAAGTGAGAAGAAAGACGATTCAGATGAGTTTTGGAGGATAGGACCCAGGGCAGAGTATATATTATATCTCTCTTACTTGACCATCTGAGGTCGTCCTCCACTTTGCATGTCTTCAGAGCTGGTGGGTCAATCTGGTCAGACCACAGGGCTGCAATGAACACAGATATTATGTGTTAATTAAGGAGAATTTAGACATGACACTAGCCTGCTAATACTGTAGCCTGGGCAGGTACTGAATCTGTGCGGTATGACAAAAACCTCATAACATGAGTGTTTCTAATTCTGGTGCACAGTACAAGTACAAGGTATTTAGAGATAATTGTTTCAGGTTATGATTCTGTAGTTATGTGCACTTAATGAGTCTCCTCAATGCCCTAAAAAAAGCTTGCAACATGTTTGGGGAACTGTCTACCTGTGACAGGTCTGTCTGTGCTGACTGAGCAGAGAGAAGGGCAGAGGGGGAGCTCTCACTGGAGTGAGACTGGAGAGAGGGCCTGGGAAAGCAGGGCTGATGGGTTGTTGGAGCTAACAAGAATATTTTGGTCTCTCAAGGGGCTGGTGAGCGGAGGTGTGAGGCCTTTGTTGGCCTGTCCAGTCAGCCTGTCAGGGAGAGAAGAATCCCTACTGGCGCAGCGCGTGGGACCCTGGTTCACACTCAACGGCCACACCGCAGGAGGCTGACAATTTGACATGCAAATAGTGTCTGTTTGCTCTCGGTCTGAGATGGGGCAGTTGTTACAAGCCAACCTGCACGAACCATGGACCTCAAACACCCATGCTTGTACACACACACATGCACAAACATTCTCATACAAACCCTAGTACACATACAGATTCATAGAGACACTGTCATATATCTCCTGTTAATATATTTGTATGACAGTTTTATCTATTAATGTACAATTATGAAACAGAATGTGTCAAATGTTGTCCTTAGCTGTTCTTGAAGATGTTATATAGTGTGAATAGTCTCAGGTGATATGTATATGTAGTCCAAGCCTCCTCAATTATCCTCTCTCTGTATTTTTCATGCCTCTTGTCTCAGACAGTTAACACAGACACACACACACACACACACACACACACACACACACACACACGCGCACAAACATTCTCATAAACACTAGTACACATACAGATTCATAGGCATACATATTTGCATGGCAGTTTTCCATTAACATACATTAACTAAGGCCTGGAGAGTACTCTGGTCATGTCCCTGGCCCTCATCCTGCTACAGTAACACTACGCTACAGTATGAGGTGAGGAACAACATCCTAACCGCTATATTAGCAGTGGTGATCCTGACCTTGAGAGGGGCCAGGAACAGGGAGGGAGGGGTCGTTCACCTATGCCCACACTGGGCCCAGGCTGGCTGGGGCTGAGGTGTGTAAAAGCTCTCTCACCCTCGGAGCTACTCTACTTCCTCTCCAAAGGCCCAGATCAGCACTCAGCCACTGAGAGGTTCCGAGCTTCGCCCCACAATGGGAAATTCTTACACATAAATGGGGTTATTCAGAAAGGCTTCGAAGCAGCTGGTGCAATTCGCTCAAGAAAATAAACATTTTTTAAAAATATTTTGATTGGCCTGTGGACAACGTCAATACCAGCGGCACAGATTACCCCTGTTAATAAGAGGCTCGGCCCCCGGGCGGGGCCAGAGATTAGGGGGTAAGGGGTAGGTGCAGGATTGGTAGGAGACAACGGCTGCGTCACAAATATTAACGTTTTTGGGGCGGCGCCACTGATGGCTGGGAGGACACAAATAAACACACAATCTGCAGTTGAAGTGCAGTTGGAGATGAAAGGGCGTCTGCTGAGACATTTCAAACCAAGATGGCGTTCTTCCTCGTGACTCCGGATCCGGCAGCGCCTCAGAGACATGTAATGCGCCTGGCGCAATGAAGCGTGTCATTGAAACACAGTGAATGCCGGGCTTGTGCTGGCTTCCTGTTTCACTTAGGCCCTAGGCGTCGCTACGAAGAAAGAAAATGTGAGAGTCGAGAGAGAGACAGAGAGAGACAGAGGAGAGAGAGAGAGAGAGAGAGACAGAGAGAGAGAGAGAGAGAGAAAGAGAGTGAGACAGAGAGACAGAGGAGAGAGAGAGAGAGAGACAGAAGGAGAGAGAGAGAGAGACAGATAAGTAGAGAGAGAGAGAGAGACAGAGAAGGAGAGAGAGAGAGACGGAAAGAGTGAGAAAGAGAGAAAGAGAGAGAGACAGAGAAGGAGAGAGTGTGAGAGAGAGAGAGAGAGAGAGACAGAGAAGGAGATAGAGAGAGAGAGAGAGTGAGAGAGAGAGAGAGTGAGAGAGAGAGAGAGAGAGAGAGAGAGAGAGAGAGAGAGGGGAGGAACATGGCCTTGGCTCAGCTATGTGGGACATTTTATATGTCTTTTGAGCCCTCACTTTTAACATGAGTAAAAACAAACACATTGGCTGAAAAATCCTACGTTCTATTTGAGAGCCCCGCACCCTCCCTCCTTCCCTTTCCCCTCTCCTCAGAGTCAATAGAGACTGCTCATGCACACATGTAGTGGCTGTAATTGCTGAAATGTAATACTGGACCCGGCTCTGATGTTAAATTATAACTAACACAAACAGTTGAGTCTGGTAAAAAACTTGCTTTCCCTTCTCTTTTTCTTTTGACTGTGGAGAGATGGCTTCAAAAGAGAATATTTTTTTTATTGGTGAACAAAAACATTTTCAGTTTGAGTAATTCATCCTAAGGTCAAAAAAATAGAGTGACCACAAGTGCAGCTCTTAGGCACCATAACAAATAAACTCCATGGTTGCCTTTGACATATTATGTAAATACAGCCCTGTAAAAGTAAAACGGAATCACTAGTCGCTGGTCTGGATTCCCGCTAGTTTTGGTTGCGTTTGGCCATAGAGCTCCTTTCCTGTACGGGTTTGGCACGGACCAGCATGCATTGATGCCCAAATGGAGCTTGTAGCCAACAGCCTTTCTACCAGGCTCACATCATGGTCACCTCTCTCTGGTCTTGTCCTGACATATAGTCAACGACCCACAGACCAACACAACTACCCAGTAACCACATCTGCTACTTCCAAACAGAGACATGGCCTTGCCATCTATAAGCATGTGCAATGTGCCTGGTTGCCTGCTCCAGGGACTGGCATGCTTGTTGTGTCTCACAGTGACTCTTTGTTGGTTATAATTGGTTGATCATGTCCTGCTGGCTGTTAGAGTGGGTTTGAGGCTTGAGCTAGACACAGATCCAGATTACCCAACTCCACATCCTAACATTTACCATTAGGAGGATTAAATCAAATCTGACACTGGACCAGCGGTTAAGGGCTCTGGGTCTGATCAGGGCTGTTAGTGATAGAGACTGGCGCAGGCGTTTGCTTAGGGGGCCAGCCATCTTGTTTATGTGGAGTAAACAGTGTGGTCCCTGTGGACAAGGGAGGAGGGGTAGGGCCTCACTATAGCTAGCAGGATTTTCACAACCAGAGAGAATCCAGGATAGATTCAGCTGTTTGACATTTCACCACAGTAGAATGGCTGCAGATATTTGCCATTGGAACAGTTTTGATGTATTGGAGGAGTACTTCACAGCATGTCCTGTAACCACCAGTAAATGGTTTTCATGTAACATATCACATATATACATCTCCCAGGTGTAGTGGCTTAGCATGCCAACTTGTGAATCATACTGTACATTCTATGAAGCATAATGAGAAGCTTCTTGTATTATCTTAGCCTTGATTTAATGTGCGATGAGGTTACCATAACCCCAGAACTACAGTCTCCTGGCATATGCTGACATGCCAGTCTTTAGAGGGGTCTTAACAGGGTGCTGAGATGGGATCGTCCTGGGCAGCAAGGAGGTGGTCCTTTGTTTCCTGCTCTGCTAGAATCATTAAGACTAGATCCCTCATCGGGGTGAGAGCATTAATACAACCAGAGTGTGTTTTATCACTCACAGCCATCACACACCCACACACACACACACACCTCCTCAGCAAAGCGTTTCTTGGGCCCTCATCAAAGCAGCGAGCAATTGACTAGATGGCGGAAAGTTATGCTAGTATCTGATATTCATCCAGTTAGGAACGCAGGTGTTGGAACAAATAGCATGTTAAATGATACCACCTCAAAAGGCAAAATACTTTGTATTCAACGATTGACACTGTCTTTTTTTTCTTCTAAAAACATTTAAGTTAAAAGAACAGCTCTGGTCTGGAGACCTTGTTAAAGCAGTCTGAGGCTGGTTAAGTGTGCCTCCTTTAGAAAAGAGAATGAGGAAAACTGGAATTTCTAGGATTATTTTTGCAGTGTCTCCCTGAAATCTAATTTTCTTTCCATTTAATCTTAACATCTTCAACATCTTTGCCTCTTTGTCTGCGTGGTTTGACTGGTAAAAACTGTAGACAATATACACAGGGTGCTTTAAGGAGATGGACAGCATTCTCTGAATATCATTAGAACACACACATACACATTTAGAAAACCAGAATAAAATGGTATGGTATCCGATTGTCTGAGTGTGGGATTTGCTTTACTGCTCTGGCAGAGCCACACACACACACAGCTTCCCACATGCCCTCCCGTAGGATAATTCTTCACATCTAGCAGGCTCACCTGTGGCCACGGCTGAACAAAAACAAGTGGTGAGCCGAGCGCTGGAATCCTGTCACTGCATGTGCTGTAATGAGCTCTTAATGATCCCGTCTGTCTGGAGCACTAGCAGAGCTTGCAACATTGGCACGTAACTTTGTGTGTGTGTGTCTGTGTGTGTGTATTCTGTATGTGTGTGTACGTCTGAGGAACCAGGGCAGCGTTTAGCAGACATCTCAAAAGTGTTATGTTGACGACAAAACTCAGACACTATTTCCTGGCTCAGAAATCTATATGAAGCAATGGGCTTTAGCAGGAGATTACATTGTATCTTTTCCTGTTGTTGTCGGCTGTAAACTCTGGGTTTCTGTGTAGATAATAGAAAACATATTTAGCAATCAGAAGATGAGAATCCATTTCATTCTAAAGTGTTGACGGCTCATCTATTACCCAGTGATTCTCAAACAAACAGATCCAGGACTAAATGTATCTGCAAGATACAACTCTTTCTGCGATGGCTGCCAAAAGCAGAGGTGTGTGTCGTGTTTATATGTAAATACATCCCTGTATTACCAAGGGACTATTTTAGTTTGAGCTAGGTTTGTATTAGTGTGTTGTCTAAGCATGACTACTATAAATTCTGTACATGGCCATGCCCAGTGATCTGTGTCAAAGTGTACAGTACATTGGCGGCAGGTAGCCTAGTGGCTAGTAATCGAAAGGTTGCTGGTTTGAATCCCCGAGCCGACTAAGTGAAAAATATGCCGATGTGCCCATGAGCAAGGCACTTAACACTAATTACTCCTGTAAGTCGCTCTGTATAAGAGCGTCTGCTAAATGAACAAAAAGTGTAAATGTAAGGTACATATAAGCCTAGGTAGAAAGGGGAGGGAAAACATCTCTCCACTGTTATTTGATTATTTTAGCATTAGCCCTGAGCTACACAGTCATGGTGGTAATACCAGAGATTAAGGTGTGTGTGATTGTACAGTCCTCCCCTCCTTGTGTCTACACACACACGAACGCACGCACACGCACACGAACACACACACTTCAGAGAGGGCCTCTAGCCTCTGGCGGGTGTTGTGTGGAATCAGTTTGGAGCTCTATGCATCTCATCCCTGGCAGCTCTGAGCCGCATGAATGTGGTGTGTCTGTGCTGAAGGAGTGTGTGCACCCAGTGTGTGTGTGTTGTATTGGTGCAGGCCTTTGAGATCTGACATGCTTATAAAGATCTGCACTGATCCCCCTGCAGCTAGGCAGACGAGTGCAGAGCACAGAGCCTTTCTTCACTTGCCATCTCACTGCTGCCCTGCTAGACAGGAAGAATTTGGAGATATTTAGCAAGCCCTTATGGATACTGTGCCGGGAAAAAGTATTTGCCCCCTTTATAATTTTCTCTACTTTTGCATATTTTTTTTACACAAAATGTTATCAGATCTTCAACCAAAACCTAATATTAGATAAAGGGAACCTGAGTGAACAAAAAACACAACAATTACAAACTTATTTCATTAAATTAATAAAATAAATAGAATGTTCTTTTGTTATTTGTAAACTCATGTTCCCTTCATCTAATACAGTTGTGTAAAGTACTTAAGTAAGAATACTTAAAGTACTAGTTAAGTCGTTTTTTTTGTATTTGTACTATTATTATTTTTTGACAACTTTTACTTTTACTTCACTATATTCCTAACAAAAATCATGTACTTTTTTACTCCGTACATTTTCCCTGACACCCAGAAGTACTCATTACATTTTGAATGCTTAGCAGGACAGGAAAGTGGTCCAATGAACTTCCCTACTGCCTCTGATCTGGAGGACTCAATAAACACAAATGTTTTCTTTGCTTGTTTTGCCTATATTTAACTAGGCAAGTCAGTTAGGAACAAATCCTTATATTCAATGACAGCCTAGGAACAGTGTAACTGCCTTGTTCAGGGGCAGAACGACAGATTTTTTACCTTGTCAGCTCAGAGGATTCGATCTTCCAACCTTTCGGTTACAAGTCCAACACTCTAGGCTACCTGCCTAGTGAATGTTAGAGTGTGCCCCATGGAATTGTGCCCTCTGGTTTGCTTTATACAAGGAATTTGAAAGGATTTTTACTATTACTTTTGATATTTCAGTATATTTGAGAAATTACATTTACTTTTTACCCCTTTTTTGTGATATCCAATTGGTAGTTTCAGTCTTGTCCCATCGCTGCAACTGGCAAAGGTCGAGAGTTGGCGAAGGTCGAGAGAGACGTAGGTCGAGAGCCATGCGTCCTCTGAAACAAGACCCTGCCAAGCCGCACTGCTTCTTGACACACTGCTCATTTAACCCGGAAGCCAACCGCACCAATGTGTTGGAGGAAACACCGTACAACTGGCGACACGAGTCAGCGTGCATCCGGCCTGCCAGAAGGACTCAATAGAGCGCGATGGGACAAGGATTTTTGATACTTAAGTATATTAAAAATCAAATACTTTTAGACTTTTACTCAAGTAGTATTTTACTGGGTGACTGGGTCACTTTTACTTGAATCATTTTCTAGTAAGGTATCTTTACTTTTACCTAAGTACTTTTTCCACCACTGATCTAATATTAGGTTTTGATTGAAGATCTGATATCATTCAGTATAAAAAATATGCAAAAATAGAGAAAATCAAAAAGGGAGCAAATACTTTTTAACAGCATTGTAAGTCCATCTGGATAAGCTTACCTGCCAGGGCCGTTCCAATGACAGACAACACGCATTCACGTGCAGAACACAAACTTTAAACCATCAAGAAATGTGTAACAGTAGGACTGTCTTTAGTTGTATAGATGCTAACTACTCATGGTCCTGCTGGTCCATGGCACTGGCTGATTAACAGAGTTGTTTAAGCTCAGCTACACTACATAACCAAAGGTATGTGGACACCTGCTCGTTGAACATCTCATTCCAAAATCATTGGCATCTATATGGAGTTGGTCCCCACTTTGCTGCTATAACAGCCTCCACTCTTCTGAGAAGGCTTTCCACTAGATGTTGGAACATTGCTGCTGGGACTTGCTTCCATTCAGCCACAAAGACATTAGTGAGGTTGGCACTGATGTTGGGCGATTAGGCCTGGCTCGCAGTCGACATTCCAATTCATCCCAAAGGTGTTCAATGGGGTTGAGGTCAGGGCTCTGTGCAAGCCAGTCAAGTTCTTCCATACTGATCTCGACAAACCATTTCTGTATGGACCTAGCTTTTTTCACTGGAGGCATTGTCATGCCGAAACAGGAAAAGGCCTTCCCCAAACTGTTGCCACAAAGTTGGAAGCACAGAATCGTTCAGAATGCCATTGTATAATGTAGCATTAAGATTTCCCTTCACTGGAACTAAGGGGCCTAGCCCAAACTATGAAAAACAGCCCCAGACCGTTATTCCTCCTCCACCAACCTTTATAGGGGCAGGTAGCCAAACCCAGATTCGTCCATCAGCCTGCCATATGGTGAAGCGTTATTCATCACTCAAGAGAACGTGTTTCCACTGCTCCAGAGTCCAATGGCAGCGATTTTTACACCACTCCAGCCGACACCATGGAAACCCAATTCATGAAGCTCCTGGCGAACAGTTATTGTGCCGACCTTGATTCAAGAGGCAGTTTGGAACTCGGTAGTGAGTGTTACAAACGATGACAGACGATTTTTACGCGCTATGCACTTCAGCATTCAGCGGTCCCGTTCTGTGAGCATGTGTGGCTTCACTTCATGGCTTAGCCGTTGTTGCTCCTAGACGTTTCAGAACTTACAGATGACCGGGGCAGCTCTAGCAGGGCAGAAATTTGATGAACTGATTTGTTGGAAAGGTGGCATCCTATGACAGTGCCACATTGAAAGTCACTGAGCTCTTCAGTAAGGCCATTCTACTGCCAATGTGTGTCTGTGGAGATGTAGAATCCAGTCATTTGAAGGGGTGTCCAAATACTTTTGTATATATAGTGTATCTAGGTTACAGTGGTGAGTCAGGAGTACAAGGCTAAACCCCATGTACCGAGATATACACTTCCACCAACAGAGAGCAAAACACTCCTAAACACCTTTACAACACACTGATATAGGCTCATTAACTGGGAAGGAGCCTCACTCTGTCTGTCAGCCTTAACCCCCTGCATGAGAACTAGGGAGTGGGTGAGAGAGGACAGTGTCTGTGTGTGTGTCTGTGTGCATATGCGTGTGCATATTAGTGTTTTGTCTGCACACTTCCAGACATGCCATCATGTTCAGAAGCTCTGACATATGTCTGTGAGCAAACCTCCACCCACGTACCCCCTTTCCCATTAGACACACACACACACACACACACACACACACACACACACACACACACACACACACACACACACACACACACACACACACACACACACACACACACACACACACACACACACACACACACACACACACACATTCCCCTCCTCCACACTGTCTCAACTGCAGATCTGCCCTGTTAAGCCAGTCAGCCTGAGACTGACGTGATTGCAGAGGTACCAGGTGGCTGTGAGATTCCTGAGGCTGTAGTGTGACATGGTGAACCAGCCCCAGTGCTCCAGTCAGGCTGTTTGGCAGGGATCAGGGTTCCACCTAGCCCCAGACTAGACCCTGCGTCCTGCTCTCTGCGGCCCCGGGCCTCACCGACGCAGGGCATCCGGGGACAGAGCTGGCGTGAGTGAGCGGCCCCTGCCAGTAAATGTACTGGACCCTCCCCCAGGTCTGGGCTCTCATATCAGCAGGGAGGGTTGCACTCAACCTTGGGCCTCAGCCTGCCACATAAAACTAACTCAACCTTGGGCCTCAGCCTGCCACATAAAACTAACTCAACCTGGGGCCTCAGCCTGCCACATAAAACTAACTCAACCTGGGGCCTCAGCCTGCCACATAAAACTAACTCAACCTGAGGCCTCAGCCTGCCACGTACAGACTAACTCAACCCGGGGCCTCAGCCTGCCACATAAAACTAACTCAACCTGAGGCCTCATCCTGCCACGTACAGACTAACTCAACCTGGGGCCTCAGCCTGCCACATACAAACTAACTCAACATGGGGGCCTCAGCCTGCCACTTACAGACTAACTCAACCTGGGGCCTCTGCCTGCCACATACAGACTAACTCAACATGGGGCCTCAGCCTGCCACATACAGACTAACTCAACATGGGGCCTCAGCCTGCCACATACAGACTAACTCAACCTGGGGCCTCAGCATGCCACATACAGACTAACTCAACCTGGGGCCTCAGCCTGCCACATACAGACTAACTCAACATGGGGGCCTCAGCCTGCCACTTACAGACTAACTCAACATGGGGCCTCAGCCTGCCACATACAGACTAACTCAACATGGGGCCTCAGCCTGCCAAATACAGACTAACTCAACATGGGGCCTCAGCCTGCCACATAAAACTAACTCAACCTGGGGCCTCAGCCTGCCACATACAGACTAACTCAACCTGGGGCCTCAGCCTGCCACATACAGACTAACTCAACCTGGGGCCTCAGCCTGCCACATACAGACTAACTCAGCCCATAGAGATAAAGTTAGAGCAACACTGTCAGTTCATTATGTGTCACAGTTAGGGAGAGGCATTTGTAGACCAAACCTCTATACAGTACTGTAGCAGAACGTGGAGTGTTTGTGATGAGTGAGCAGCTCTGAATTGGGACAGACAGAGTGAAAGAGTCAGTGTGATAGGGGTTCCTGTGTGGTCAGTGGTCCTACCTTGTATCTGGGACTGGGTGGAGGGCCCCAGGTGGCTCTGGTGCATGGGCCGGGGCTGGGGGTTACCAGGCCCCATCCTCAGGCTGGCCCGCTGGTAGCGCTCAATCTCTGTCAGCCTATCAGAGAACTGCATCTTCTGGGGATCCTCTAGCTTCACCCTGTGTCCTGAGGGAGGATGAGAGAAGGACACAGAGAGAGAAAATGAGAGAGAGAGGAGACCCAAATTACCACCTACACAGCCGGGAAATCATGGCACTTTATTCATTTTCCACAGCGGTAGTAAATAGTCAAAAATAGAAAAAACAACAGTACATCCAAATGTTATGTCTGCTGTAATATTTCAGTTTTTCTTTCCTCAGATCTCTCCATGGCACCAACAGTTTACTAGGCCTTGTGAGTCTGTTTTGAAGTGGGAGGGTATATATTGGCGATAGGGGATAGTACAGTGACATAATCATATTATAGGAATAAAGCCCTCTGTTCTCCACCAACTAATCTATTTAAATCGGATTATAGAAAATAACAGTAGCCAAGTTTACTTAGAAATAGAAACATATGAATAGAATGTTGACAGGCAGTGGTGTTGTGGTTGGGCTAAACCTGCACCTGCCTTTGTGTTATAATCAGATACATGGAATACCACTAATACTCTATCTAGTGTATAACAATAGTACTAGCTTAATAATACAATAATTACATGATAAGGATAGTATGAAATAGGTTATAATTACAGCAACAGAAAATACTGCGAATCTATCCCCTTATCCCCTAACTTGTCGACTCAACAGTACAACCCCAGTATAACCCCGGTATAACCCAGCACAGCCCCAGCACAACCCCAGTACAACCCCATTACAACCCCAGTATAACTCAATACAACCCCAAAACATCCCCAGCATAACCCCAGTACAACCCCAGTATAACCCCGGTATAACCCAGCACAGCCCCAGCACAACCCCAGTACAACCCCATTACAACCACAGTATAACCACAGTACAACCCCAGTATAACCTCAGTACAACCCCAGTATAACGCCAGTACAACCCCAGTATAACCTCAGTACAACCTCAGTATAACGCCAGTATAACCCGAGTACAACCCCAGTATAACGCCAGTATAACCCCAGTACAACCTCAGTATAACACCAGTACAACCCCAGTATAAAGCCAGTACAACCCCAGTATAACGGCAGTATAACCCCAGTACAACCCCAGTATAACGGCAGTATAACCCCAGTACAACCTCAGTATAACGCCAGTACAACCTCAGTATAACGCCAGTACAACCTCAGTATAAACCCAGTATAACCTCAGTACAACCTCAGTATAACCCCAGTACAACACCACAGACTGGGTCTACTTGTCCAAATAGTGACTATACTGTACGTCTCACAGCGACTCAGGGCTGACAAAGCAGTCACTCAGTGAGGGAAACACCCAGACATCCCTCCTAGACTATAGCACTCATACTGGAACACACTGTGTGGACGTGTTGCACATGTGTGCATGTTCGTGGAGGTGTGTGTGATGAGAAAGATTGGAATGTATGAATTAAAGCATATTTGACACCTCGCATACATCCGATCTGAAGACGACGCAGAAAGACCAAATTCTACAAGCAAACCCTTATCACTTTAATATCTCTTCCACTGAAAAGCTTTCCATAAAAGGCATACTTACAGTACAAGGCTAATTCAATGCAATCTTTCTCAATCATATTTAACATGTGATGTCACACACACACACACACACACACACACACACACACACACACACACACACACACACACCTAAATGCCATACGTGAGTCCGGATGAGGGACTCCTCTAATGGAGGAAGGGCTTTTAATGTAACTATCAATGCAACAAACACATGTCTGAAAGAACATGTATACATTCTGTGGTTTTCTCCCTGGCATCTCTAATGTGAAGTAATGGCTAGATTTGAATATTTTATCACTATATAAAGGGGGCCAGCAGACGGACTGATATGGATTTTGCCCGCCCTCTCTCCAGACTGACCCATGGGCAATATATCTTCCCTCCTGCGACTTGACCCATGGGTAATATATCCTGCCGTTTACCGCTCTGTCCATTTGGTAGAGATCACTCCCTCTCTTTACATAAAATGTAGTATTCTCTATCCCCCCCCCCCCAACACACACCCTTTCACACACAGACATACACATAACAATTATGTGGATTGAGCTTGACTCCCAAGTAGAATAGTCTACATTACAATGGTGCCACGACTAGTCACAGACACATTCAAGTCATCGCTCTCAAATGCAAACATACTGTAGATAAATAACCATCACCCAAACTACAACATCGGCCCCTCAAACACACCACATGACCAGTAACAAACACACCACATGACCAGTAACAAACACACCACATGACCAGTAACAAACACACCAACACAGGCCCCTCAAACACACCACATGACCAGTAACAAACACACCAACACAGGCCCCTCAAACACACCAACATAGGCCCCTCAAACACACCACATGACCAGTAACAAACACACCAACACAGGCCCATCAAACACACCACATGACCAGTAACAAACACACCACCACATGACCAGTAACAAACACACCAACACAGGCCCCTCAAACACACCAACATAGGCCCCTCAAACACACCACATGACCAGTAACAAACACACCAACACAGGCCCATCAAACACACCACATGACCAGTAACAAACACACCACCACATGACCAGTAACAAACACACCACCACATGACCAGTAACAAACACACCACATGACCAGTAACAAACACACCACCACATGACCAGTAACAAACACACCAAACACATGAATACTCACACTGGGATCAACACCCTCTCAGTGTGAGTATGTGAGTATAGGAGTGTGAGGGTTTGTGTGTGTGTGTGTGTGTGTGTGTGTGTGTGTGTGTGTGTGTGTGTGTGTGTGTGTGTGTGTGTGTGTGTGTGTGTGTGTGTGTGTGTGTGTGTGTGCGTGTGTGTTGCTGCATGCGTGTGTGTGTGTGTGTGTGAGTGTGTGTGTGTGTGTGTGTGTGTGTGTGTGTGTGTGTTGCTGCATGCGTGTGTGTGTGTGTGTTGCTGCATGCGTGTGTGTGTGTGTATGTGTGTGTGTGTGTGTGTGTGTGTGTGTGTGTGTGTGTTGCTGCGTGCGTGTGTGTGTGTGTGTGTGTGTATATATAAGTAATGTCTGAATGTGGGCTGTTTGACTGCTCAACATGTCCAGCTGTCTGTGTTGGGAGTCAGACGTAAAAAACGCAGAAGGATGTAGTAATAGTGAGTGACCCCACCTATAAACCCACCATTTCACTATGACACAGGGACACAGTCTGGGGGAAACGGCCCTCCAAATATAGACCCATGTGTGTCCCCTAGTGCAGTTATTAAGAGGTGAACACCAGGTCAGGGAAATGATACATCCCACAGCTCTGTGGAAGTAGACAACAACCAGGCAAAAACAACCAGGGGAAAAATGGATCATTGTTAACTTTTTTCTGTGGCCTGTGTTGGTCTGGGATGAACTGGCTGGTGCTTTGGTGATGAAAGAGATCATACCGCTTGATCACCCACGTGTGTACACGCACACACACACACACAAATGCACACGCACACACGCGCACGCACGCACACACGCACACACGCACACACACACACACACACACACACACACACACACACACACACACACACACACACACACACACACACACACACACACACACACACACACACAGCAGCTCAGGTCCAGCTGGCATGGAGTGTGGTGATGACACACTGTTCTGTACTTCCAGTAGGGGTTGGCCAGCCAATGTTACCATGAGAGAGAACCATAGGAGCAGAGCAGACAGAGGCTTCATTAGGATCCGGCCTGGTGCTCATTACCCCAAACCCCACAGTTACTGTTAACACTACAAGTCAACTCACATGGTTGACTATAGCTCTCCTCTCTCCCCCCTCTTTATCCCCTTCTCTCTCTCTCTCCCCCCTCTTTACCCCCTTCTCTCTCTCTCTCTCCCCCGTCTTTCTCCCCTTCCCTCTCTGTCCCTCCCTTTTTTATATATAAGAGAAGACTTCAACAGTTTTCCATGTGGAAGCTAACATACAGTATTTACAGTATATACAACCTTCCTCCTCTTGTCTTCTCTTAGACATCACCCTTCTAAGCCTCATAGAGAGGAAATGGATTGGTGCAATGGTGGCGGGTCTTGTAGAGAAATACAACCGACATGGTCGTGAGAGTCTCATATAGTTTAGGCCATTCGGACGCTACAGACAATTCTGTGGGAAGACAGATTTTCGGGATGTGTCAGTGTTACATAGGTGGATGCAGTGAATTGAGACACATCCAATGCAAATTAAAAAAACATATCTCGAGCTTAAACAGAAAGATTTTTATGGGGATTTTTGTATTATGCTAATTAGTTTCCCACAGGGGCACGTATATCGACTCTAGGTTAAGAGACAGACAGAGCCCTTTGCCTGATGCTGTTCAATGCAGTGTTTAAACATCTTTTTAGGCCTGACCCCACTCATCCATATGTCTGGTAGAACGCCAGAGGTTGACTCCCACTCTGTAGGGTCTCGACCAGGGTTCTCTGTGCACCACGGACCCATTTCGGAGGGGATTCTGTGGTGGATGAATATTTTATGTGTCAGGGTGCACTTAGGAAAGAATGCCCAGTTGTTTCTCTATGATATCATAACCACAAGATAGAGCTGGGAGATGGAGGCCAACAGGGAGGCAGGGATGATGTGGTTCAAACACCAGCGCTCAATACATGGAAGAGGTAAAATGGATGCCAGAAGCTGTAGATTTACTAGCTTCCTCTCTAGATGGCTGTTGCATCATCTTACAGCATTATAAGGACTGTGAGGACCAAATAAAAAGGTTGATATAAAATGTCTGGTATTAATGATGTACTGAAAATCCATTTCACTGAAAATCTCTGTAGGAATAATGGCTGTGCTTTTCCCACCCACCGTTTCTGTTTTCTTTGGCCAATACAATATCATTTATCAGCAGATTAACTGAAGACAGAGGGCCTTGATGCCCCCCGTGTTTTTTTGTGCTCTTCAGAACATGTAGATAGGTTCAAGTGTAACAGATAAGATACATCCGTGTGGGAAACTGACCCTGTGACTGGTCCCTTTGAATTGAAACACTGAAGAGCAAAATGATCAACCCTGATCGCCTACAAAATGACATTGAGCCACAAGGAGCAGAATGATTAAGGTTAGTACTTATGGAACGTAGACCTGTGCCAACGGGCAACTCTTACCAAGAGCTGACCAACCCCTTCAGACCAGACGTGCCAATCTCAGCGAGTCCCACCCTAACCCCCTAAAGCCCATATCAGTGGAACACAGAGACAGTGTTTGCTCAGAGGGTGCTAATGACAGCTCCTAAACGCTGACGGGTCCAGCTGAATGATCACCCGATATGGCCCCTTTCCTCCCTCACCCCTGTGCCGCTCCTTTTTTTCTAACATTGAAAGAAAGAAACATATGTTCCCTTCCAATGAGAGACACATTAAACACAAGCTCTTTTTAGTAAAGGGCTGGGCGTGCTTTCAGGGGCAAAGTGAAACTCTATCTGGACTGCAAATGGCAATACGTGCCTTGGCCCGGACCCAGATCTGTGCTGAATATATTTGAAGTGTAAATATTTGTATCCGTCGTATAAATGGACTTGGTAGGCCCTTGATAACAGACTAGAATTGGTTGAGTGCCTGTATCAGACTGAAAACTATAACACGTCTATAAGGACTGTGCACTCTGCCTGTATACAGAATAGGTGTACATAGTAAGTGAGAGGGATTATGTGTCAGTCCTACACCAATAGCTGTAGTGCAGAGTTCTGGGTTTGTTTAGCTCTATTATTAGGACATGTTGATGCCAGCCTCTCCCTGTCTGATTCACAGCTTGACAAAAACAACACATTCGACTAACATGCTGCTGTTGAGTGTGTTGAGGGACGTGTGTGTGAGTGTGTGTATTAGGGAGGAATATTTCAAGGCAATAGGCCCTATACTTTCTATACTGAACTGTAAACTCTCTGACTGTTTCTATCCTGAACTATAAGCTCTCTTAACTGTTTCTTCGTCAGTCAGAAACGTCAACCTGCTTGAGAACGACAGTTGAGAGTTTGTTGTAGTGGCGTTGGCTGGGTTGCTAGCAAACTTCCGCTTTGTATTGGAGCTCGAATACGTTTCAACATCTGTTGAGCGAAGCGTTGCACACCTGTCTTCCTCTTCCTCCTATCTTGACTATTTTGCCTCCCCCTTTCCCCTACCCTCTCTTACTTCCCTTTTCACTATCACTGGTACCATCAAGATGCCTGAGGCATTAGCGATTACACTGCCACAGCAATGCAACCAATGACAGAGTTGGGCTTTAGAGGCTGTCCAATCATAGATCAGTTTGAGGCTGACCCAGAAGGATGTGGGTTTTATTATTGAATAGTGTTTGTGTTTAGTCTGTTTATAGTCTGGCTCTAAATTAGTCTCAAAAACACACAGACACACAGAAACACCACACAAGCAATGAACTCTTTCAATGCAATGAATGTATCTTGTTATATATTGATGTCCATGTCATGAACTGAATGGATGCAGTATTTCACTGTAAACTACCACCATGAGACGGACTACCTTTAGTATTCCATAATACTTATGTGGCTGTGACTAGTACACTGCCCTCATGTTTTTTTTTAACCTGAATGTGGGACACTGCTGCTTGATGATGCCTGTGCTTTTTTATTTCTCTCTGTAATATTTTGATAGGTAATGTACCGGTGGGATTTCCACAGCCTACACCAATCTATCAGGGGAGGTTTAGCTAAGCCTGGCTCTCTCCCCAACCTGTTACTGCTGCCTGTCTGTATGCATGCATGCATGTCTGTCTGTCTCAGAGGCAGATGTTAGCTAGGCTTCCCCTGGGGACCATACTCAGCCTGAAATCCCCCTGTCTACAGCAGGGCTGAAAACCAACTCACAGCAGGGGAGAAAATGTGAGACTGTGTGTGTGAGCACAGATCCAGCCTTCCTGTCTTGATGAAGGGATAAGGCTGCGTAGCAGGAGTGTAGTTAGATGTGTGTGTGTGTGTGTGTGTGTGTGCGTGTGTGTGTGTGTGTGTGTGTGTGTGTGTGTGTGTGTGTGTGTGTGTGTGTGTGTGTGTGTGTGTGTGTGTGTGTGTGTGTGTGTGTGTGTGTGTATGTGTGTGTGTGTGATTAGAAAGGAATAGGGGCTATGCCTGGGGCAGGTCAGGGCAGGCAGTATGAGTGGAGGGGTGCAGGCCCACCCACATCCACTAACAATACAGAGAGGCCCGTAGCACTGAGCAATCATCTCTCTGTTGTTCCACCATACTATGTATGTATTTCCTCTGGTGGAGGGGAGGGGTGATGTGTGTTAGTAGGAGGGAGGCAGTAAAGGTGGGTGAGGGAGGGGGTGAGGAGAGGGTGAGGGAGAGGGTGAGGAGAGGGTGAGGTAGCCGGTGAGGAGAGTACAGGGTGAAGGAGGTTGTTTTTCAGCACCTCTTTGGATGGTTGCCTGAGCACAACCCTTCCCATGCTGCAGACTCAGCCTGCTGAACAGAGAGGGCCCTTTTTCACCCCAGTGACAGATCATATTAAAGAAACAAGCTGCTCTGAGAGTGTTGTTTTAGCTCTGGTGAGAGGTTGTAGGGGTTGCACGGCTGTGTGTACAGGGGTAGCCAGGGTGTGCTAAGCAGTGAGGTGTCCTCGCAGATCTGTTGGAAAGGAAAGCAACCATCGTTGTCACGTGTCAACGCAACGCTAGCAGACGTGTCAAAGGTTTCACACCTCGGTGCGCATAAACTTAAACACAAACACCTACGCACGTATAGCTACGAGCATGCAAAGGCCATTTTGGCACACACACACACACACACACACACACATACCGCTCAGAGTAACAACTGACAGGAAGAAAGACTCCGGCTGTGTCAATGGGCAGGTGTAACTTTTCCTCTGTATTTGTGTGTGTGTGTGTGTGTGTGTGTGTGCGTGTGTGTGTGTGTGTGTGTGTGTGTGTGTGTGTGTGTGTGTGTGTGTGTGTGTGTGTGTGTGTGTGTGTGTGTGTGTGTGTGTGTGTGTGTGTCTGTGTGTGTGTGTGTGTGTGTGTGTGTGTGTGTGTGTGTGTGTGTGTGAGTGAGTGAGTGATTAGCGGGGAGAGTGGAAGATGTCTGCATTCGTGATTCAGACTCATCCAGACAGGTTTAGCCAGACTGGCAAAATTAGAACTGGAAAAGTAAAAGTGTGTGTGTTCTTGTGGGTAAGTGTGTGTATGAGGAGGTTGCTGTGTAAATGTATGTCAGTTTCCAGTGATGGGGTTCCAAGGTCTGTCCATAAACAGCATTTAAACAGGGGACTGGTAGCGCTGAATGTGTACAAGAATATATATTTTTATTGTTGCAATATCTAAGTGTCTTAATGGGTTTGGACGCCAGGAAGAGTAGCTGCTGCCTTGGCAGCATGGGGATCCCTAATAAATACAAATAGAAATGATGTTGTACACTTTAATCTTGAATATGATCAAGGTCAGCAGAGTGCCACAGGAAGAAGCCCTGGTCACATTCTCATAGTACAGACCAGACATTCAAATTCAGTGGTTAGTATAAACTGATGTTTGAACCACAGGTTGAAGAAGCTTCTCTCCTCCATGTTTGCCCATGGGATTACTCAGTCCTCCAGCTCTGGAACCAACATTACATCTCCAAACACCTATTATTTGCTGCCTGTTCCTTAATATGAAGTCCCAGAAAAATAAACATGTCAACCCCATGGGTTTCCAGTAAGCCACAGATACTTCTTCCCACTATCCACCCCCTCCCAAACACCCCTCGCCATAGAAAAACGGTTTATTGTCATAATGCAGTAAGGGAGTAAATATTCCAACTCATGGGACATTTATTTTTCTAAATGGAGATCTGAACCTTTATTAAATGAGGTCTAAAAGGTGGTAATGGCTCCCTCTTGTATGGGTGAGAGTAAATAAGGAAGAAGCAGTACATAGAGTGGGCTTATACTTCTCTCCACTGGTAGGTAAACAGGAAAGACGTTTGGGCTGTGAGTTTGGGGGAGGAAGGGGAGCTGAGTTTGGGTATGAAATTGGCTTTTCTGTGTTTCTGAGAAAAAGTCCCCTGGCAGCCTCACTTCCATCATCAGGGAGAATTAAAAGCACTTGCTGAGGTCTCTTTATAGAATTCTGTAATTGTTTGTGTGTCCACTTGCTGCGTATGACATCAGCGAATATCAAGTTCAAATGTTGTTGAGCGCATTCTATCCCCCACCCCCCTCCACCCCCTGCATGTTTGTGTGTGTTTGTCCAACCAGACAGGAGCAGACAGGAGCCTATATGACTAACCTGAGGAGTAGAAAGGGGGCACAACAAAGCAGTAGACAATGCTATGCTCGTCCTTTTTTCCTCCTTGATAGAAACTTCTGCATTCATGTCACAAGGACTTTCAGAACAGCAAACAGAGACACAGTAAACCGTGATGAGAAGAAAAAGTGATGGGCTAACTGAATGGTTTAGCTCTTTCTCTCTCCCTCTCTGTCTAAATTCCTTGTCTGTGGTATTTAGGCTCATTTGCAGTGCTTGGGCTTAAGTGGCATTATCTACAGTTCACTCATAGAAAAATTAGTGCTATCTAGAACCTTGTAGGGTTCTTCGGCTGTCCCCATAGGAGATCGCTTTGAAGAACCCTTTTTGGTTGCAGGTAGAAACCTTTTGGTCCCAAGTTTGGTTCCACTTTCTACAGCGTGTTCTACATGGAACCCAAAAGGGTTCTACCTGGAACCAAAAAGGGTTCTACCTGGAACCAAAAAGGGTTCTACCTGGAACCAAAAACAGTTATCCTATGGGACCGGGTAGTTGAGGGGTTTGGGGATAGCTGAGGGGTTTGGGTAGCTGAGGGGTTTGGGGTAGTTGAGGGGTTTGGGGGTAGCTGAGGGGTTTGGGTAGCTGAGGGGTTTGGGGGTAGCTGAGGGGTTTGGGTAGTTGAGGGGTTTGGGGATAGCTGAGGGGTTTGGGGATAGCTGAGGGGTTTGGGTAGTTGAGGGGTTTGGGGGTAGCTGAGGGGTTTGGGGATAGCTGAGGGGTTTGGGGATAGCTGAGCGGTTTGGGGTAGTTGAGGGGTTTGGGGATAGCTGAGGGGTTTGGGGATAGCTGAGCGGTTTGGGGTAGTTGAGGGGTTTGGGGCTAGCTGAGGGGTTTGGGGATAGCTGAGCGGTTTGGGGTAGTTGAGGGGTTTGGAGGTAGTTGAGGGGTTTGGGGTAGTTAAGGGTTTAGAGGTAGTTGAGGGGTTTGGGGATAGCTGAGGGGTTATGGGTTTGGGGATAGCTGAGGGGTTTGGAGGTAGTTGAGGGGTTTGGGGATAGCTGAGGGGTTTGGGGATAGCTGAGCGGTTTGGGGTAGTTGAGGGGTTTGGGGTAGTTGAGGGGTTTGGAGGTAGTTGAGGGGTTTGGGGTAGTTAAGGGTTTAGAGGTAGTTGAGGGGTTTGGGGATAGCTGAGGGGTTTGGAGGTAGTTGAGGGGTTTGGGGTAGTTGAGGGGTTTGGGGATAGCTGAGGGGTTTGGAGGTAGTTGAGGGGTTTGGGGATAGCTGAGGGGTTTGGGGATAGCTGAGCGGTTTGGGGTAGTTGAGGGGTTTGGGGTAGTTGAGGGGTTTGGAGGTAGTTGAGGGGTTTGGGGTAGTTAAGGGTTTAGAGGTAGTTGAGGGTTTTGGGGATAGCTGAGGGGTTTGGAGGTAGTTGAGGGGTTTGGGGTAGTTGAGGGGTTTGGGGATAGCTGAGGGGTTTGGGGTCATTGAGGGTTTGGGGATAGCTGAGGGGTTTGGAGGTAGTTGAGGGGTTTGGGGTAGTTACGGGTTTAGAGGTAGTTGAAAGGTTTGGGGAAAGCTGAGGGGCTTGGGGTAGTTAGGGGTTTGGGGTAGTTAGGGGTTTGGGGTAGTTAGGAGTTTGGGGGTAGCTGAGGGGTTTGGGGTAGTTGAGGGGTTTGGGGGTATTTGAGGGGTTTGGGGATAGCTGATGGGTTTGGGGTAGCTGAGGGGTTTGGGGTAGTTAGGGGTTTGGGTAGTTGAGGGGTTTGGGGTAACAGAGGTTTTGGGTAGGTTGAGAGGTTTGGGGTAGGTGAGGGGTTTGGGGTAGTTGAGGGGTTTGGGGTAGTTGAGGGGTTTGGGGATAGCTGAGGGGTTTGGGGTAGTTGAGGGGTTTGGGGTAGTTAAGGGGTTTGGGGTAGTTGAGGGTTTGGGGATAGCTGAGGGGTTTGGGGATAGCTGAGGGGTTTGGGGATAGCTGAGGGGTTTGGGGTAGTTGAGGGGTTTGGGGTCATTGAGGGTTTGGGGATAGCTGAGGGGTTTGGGGATAGCTGAGGGGTTTGGGGTAGTTAGGCGTTTGTGGGTACCTGAGGGGTTTGGGGTAGTTAGGGGTATGGGGGTAGCTGAGGGGTTTGGGGTAGTTAGGAGGTTGGGGTAGTTGAGTGGTTTGGGGTAGTTAGGAGGTTGGGGTAGTTGAGGGGTTTGGGGATAGCTGAGGGGTTTGGGGATAGCTGAGGGGTTTGGGTAGTTGAGGGGTTTGGGGTAGGTTGAGAGGTTTGGGGTAGGTTGAGAGGTTTGGGGTAGGTGAGGGGTTTGGGGTAGTTGAGGGGTTTGGGGTAGTTGAGGGGTTTGGGGATAGCTGAGGGGTTTGGGGTAGTTAGTGTTTGGGGCTAGCTGAGGGGTTTGGGGATAGCTGAGGGGTTTGGGGTAGTTGAGGGGTTTGGGGTAGTTGAGGGTTTGGGGATAGCTGAGGGGTTTGGGGATAGCTGAGGGGTTTGGGGTAGTTAGGGGTTTGTGGGTAGCTGAGGGGTTTGGGGTAGTTAGGGGTGTGGGGGTGTGTGGGTAGCTGAGGGGTTTGGGGTAGTTAGGAGGTTGGGGTATTTGAGTGGTTTGGGGTAGTTAGGAGGTTGGGGTAGTTGAGGGGTTTGGGGTAGGTTGAGAGGTTTGGGGTAGGTTGAGAGGTTTGGGGTAGGTCAGGGGTTTGGGGTAGGTGAGGGGTTTGGGGTAGGTGAGGGGTTTGGGGTAGTTGAGGATTTATGGGTAGTTGAGGGGTTTGGGGATAGTTGAGGGGTTTGGGGGTAGCTGAGGGGTTTGGGGATAGCTGAGGGGTTTGGGGAGTTGAGGGGTTTGGGGTAGTTGAGGGGTTTGGGGTAGTTGAGGGGTTTGGGGATAGCTGAGGGGTTTGGGTAGCTGAGGGGTTTGGGGTAACTGAGAGGTTTGGGGTAGGTTGAGAGGTTTGGGGTAGGTGAGGGGTTTGGGGTAGATGAGGGGTTTGGGGTAGTTGAGGAATTTGGGGTAGGTGAGCGGTTTGGGGGGAGCTGAGGCCTAGTGTTTCCCTTTAGGGCGTTGTACAGGGTGCTGATGGGGCTATGGGTCACAGCAGCCAGGGTCAAAGAGTAATCACTTCTGCCTTCTCAGCCCTACCTCTCCACTAATGAAGGTCCTAATCATGCCATGGCTCTACAGGCCTCACCTCACCTCAGCTCACCTCTACCTGGATGACTGAGGACCCTAGCAGACTGAAGTAATATAGCAGAGTCACTGTGTACATGGCAGTACAGCTCCCTCTTGCTACACTCCTATACCTAGTCAGACTAATGTGAATGTTTATCCCAGAACATAAGTTTCCTCTGAAACCAATCAAACGTATTCAACTTACAGACCACATTCCAGGGGATTTATCAGTCAGACAATATTTGCTCAGTTTCTAATCGCAGAAGCCAAGTGTGACGGAGAGACTGAGCCCAGAGAGAACCCTCGCCGTCGCCTCAGGTCATCCAAACAACATAGTGACATTTTTGGGAAACCATAAGATCTCACGATTTGCCTCATAAATATGCGTCCTTTATATCTTTTAACGGCCCATGTCCAATTCCACATCACATCTTTAATTAGGTGTTTTTCTCTGAAGTCTTCCTCTTTGACATCAGCTCTGCTGCTATGTCTCCATGTCTGCAGGTTATGCATCAGGGAGTTGAAGTGAGGATGGATGGCTGGGCTGGCTAGGTGGTTAGACAGGAAAGCACCCCACGTCAGGCAGACGTGACACTTTTTTCTTTTTTGGCACTGATACGCTGTAGGCTTTTTCAAAAACACCCGTCTCCGTTTCAACATCAAAGTGGCCTTCGAGAGAGCAATTGGCATCGAGGGCGAGCCTTTCATGTGATTTGTGGAGCATAGGCGTGGCCGAGCTGCTGACTTAAGGGATGGACACACCTGGCAGGTGCACACACACACACACACACACACACACACACACACACACACACACACACACACACACACACACACACACACAAACAGCTGTGTGCACATACACACATTAACACACACCTCTCTTTGTTTACTATGAGGAGAGATTGCGCCATGAAGAAAAATAACACAGCCAATGTCATTGTTTGTCTATTTGCATACTTTGTACAGTCTGCGTGCCACATCCAAATCAAACCCCCTCTCCCCGCCCCCTCTCCACACCCCTCCCCCAACCTTCTGAACCCCAACAGAGTAAATATAGGCAACAAAACACAATAATGCTCATGTGGATTCTGTACACTCTTCGAAAAAGGGGTCCCAAAAGAGTTATTCGGCTGTGCCCATAGGATAACCCTTTTGGTTCTAGGTAGAACCCTTTTGGATTCCATGTACAGTAGAACCCTCTGTAGAAAGGGTTTTACATGGAACTCAAAAGGGTTCTACCTGCAACCAAGAAGGGTTCTTAAAAGGGTTCTCATATGGGGACAGCCAAAGAACCCTTTTGGAACCCCTTTTTTAAGAGCATAGAAGTTCTACAATACTGAGTGTGGGAAAGAGTGTGATAGTATCACAAAGACAGGATATGCAGTAGTAGGGCCTGCTATGACTGACAGTGTTGGGGAGTAGTTTCACCTAGGGTTGAGCTACAAACAAACAGGCATTTTTCTCTGTTTTTTCACAGGCGTGTATGTTCTCAGCCCAGCCCTGTGTGCCTTGTATCTGGTGAGTTCATCTTTCTCAGGAACGGATTCGTTCTGGGTGAGATAAATACTAGCAGCCCCTCCCCCTCTGAGGATATGTGACTGGTGATGTCATCACAGAGACAGAGACAATGGACGCTAAATACAGTTAGGAGATGAATTCAGCTGAAATCCCCAAGGAGGAGAGGGGAGAGATGGGGGAGGGAGAGTTGGGTGGGGGGACAGCGACAGGTCTCAACACTTCAGTCATCTCCTCTTTTTGCTCTCTTTCTATCACAAATCTTCTCGCTCTCTCTGATGCAGTATTCTCTCTCTCTCTGATGCAGTCTTATCTCTCTTTGATGTAGTCTTCTCTCTCTCTCTGATGTAGTATTCTCTCTCTTTGATGTAGTCTTCTCTCTCTTTGATGTAGTCTTCTCTCTCTCTCTGATGCAGTCTTATCTCTCTTTGATGTAGTCTTCTCTCTCTCTCTGATGTAGTATTCTCTCTCTTTGATGTAGTCTTCTCTCTCTTTGATGTAGTCTTCTCTCTCTCTCTGATGCAGTCTTATCTCTCTTTGATGTAGTCTTCTCTCTCTCTTTGATGCAGTCTTCTCTCTCTTTGATGTAGTCTTCTCTCTCTCTTTGATGCAGTCTTCTCTCTCTTTGATGTAGTCTTCTCTCTCTCTCTGATGCAGTCTTCTCTCTCTCTTTGATGCAGTCTTCTCTCTCTCTGATGTAGTCTCTCTCTCTCTCTCTCTCTCTCTCTCTCTCTCTCTCTCTCTCACTGATGCAGTCTTCTCTCTCCCTCTGATGCAGTCTTCTCTCTCTGATGCAGTCTTCTTTCTCTCATGTAGATTTTCTCTCTCTCTCTCTCTCTCTCTCTCTCTCTGATGCAGTCTTCTCTCTCTCTCTCTCTCTCTGATGCAGAGCATTGACGTACACAAAGCTGCTTCTCAGAAAGCACAGGGTGGTGAGCTCTAATCAAAGAGACTGGTTCACGTTGTACGATTTTGCTTGAAGGCCTATTGTACAACAAGGGCAGTGTTTGGGACGAAGTGCATACGTGTGAATGTGTTTTTCATCAGTGAGTGAGATGAGGGCTATGTGTTTGGCAGATCTTTGCCGCAGGGGAGATTCAGTCCTGTCCGTCAGGTTAAACATTAAAAAAGCACTTCCCTCCTGCTCTGCCAGCTTCTCTCCTGGCAGCCATGCAAATGCAGGCCCTACAGTAAAGCCCTGAGCAGCCCAGCCCACTCCTCTCTGCCAGCCAGCCAGCTGACAGGTGAACGTTTGCAGGCCAACCAAGGTGGGGGCGCTCATCTCACAATGGGATAGAGGGATAGTCATATGGTACACTTAAACTCATGCAGTGCGTACTTTAGCTGAGGATATCGTCGGGAAGCAATCTGTGTTGTGTGTTTTTAAATACTCAAATCTTTAGGAGGAAAAAATATAAAGATTCTCATTATCAAGTACAAATGTGGTGGTGCTGTTCTCGATTTAAGAGTCCACTCTTTTAAAGCAAAATTCCCCTTCCCTAAATTAAACAATGTCTCTTTATAGCAGGATGGGGCCTGGCCACCGGAGTGTATATTAAATAAGCGTGGCCACACTGACGCCTTCAGTGCAGACATGACATGTAGACAGAGACAGAGAGGAGACAGCTTTACGGTATGTGCAGGGTTATTTCCAACTACAGGAAGCCAACACACTGACTTGTGCATGCATTCAGGAACACACACAGACACACAGCTTGAGTGCCTATTTTTCTTCAGCAGTGCATGCAGACACAGACAAAATGTCCTTTACTACACACATAGACATAGCCAGCAACTCTATCACATTTCACACATACGCACAAGCACAAGCACACGCACGCGCAGACACACACACACACAGTGGATATTATGATCTATTCCTCCCATTTTCCACACTGTTCTCCTCCATTTCCAACACCTCCTTAAATAGCCTCCAGCGTCACAGGGGGGCGATGCACCACCCTTCGCCTCCTCATCCTTCGCCTCCTCGCCCTTCGCCTCCTCGCCATTCGCCCCCTCGCCCTTCGCCCCCTCGCTAGGAACCCCATACCCCCTCCATGTGGCACCCTGAACCCCCTGCCTACCTGCATTGGCCAGTTGGTCTGTTTTGACTGGGCTAAATCCACCCTATCCCAAATAAAACACTTAAGAGACATGAGAACAGAGCATAGCAATCAAGCCATCCACGGCAGCCACTATAAACCTGCACAGTATAACCATAGGGGACATGATATCTCAACAGGAGTGATCATTAATCCCTATTAATCCCAATGCTCTGGTCTGACTGCTCCTAGCCAGCATGGGCAGACACACACAAGCAGTCTGTAGCGGTTGACTCAACCTTGTAACACAATCCTCCACAGTCTTTCACATGATCATACATTAAACCACAAATATATGCATCACTGCCCAAATGATGGAGCTAACAGCTTTAGCCTATTGGACCTCACTGGCACAGCTCACAGCAGGCAGCTCACCATCTCTTTAGAGTGTTAAGTCAACGATCCACTTATGTGGTCAACCAGGTACGACCCTCTGACCAAAGGCAGCAGGGTGAGGCCACAAGCGTTTGGTATTTGCGGCTTGGAGACACAGCTCCTCTTAGCGGTCTCGGGTTATGCCTTAATACGCTTTACAGTTTCCTCTGACAGTGCCCCTCGCCACCCCCTAATACCACACACACACTGCTGCACCACCAAACATACCACATTGTCTCCCATTGATTGCAATTGCTGGTCAACTGTTGTTGATCCGCCCACATACACTGACAGTACACACACATACTCATGAACACACACGGCTACATTTTCTTGTATCATCTGCATATGACTCATGTATCTCTTTTAGTCTGCAATGGTTGCACCCCCTTCTCTCACCCCCTACGCCAAGAATAGCCTCTCTCTCTCTCGCTCTCTTTCTCTCTCTCTCTCTGTGAATCCCTCTACACACAGCTCATGAGAGCAGTACATTTGATTTCTGACAAGACAAGACAAATATTCTCATGTACCCTGTAAGTACTCACGTCTGGGTTCCCTGGGCCCATCCACTGTCACTTTAATGGCACGGTGGTAGGTGGCCACCTGAGGGGGACCAGAGAAGACTGTGATGGTCAGAGTGAAGCTCTTTCCTAGGGTAGACAGAATAGAGAAGGCATTGGTTAGGGAAGGGCATCAGTAACACAGAGTTTGAGGAGGAACATCAAACCAGAGCATGTGTGAGGGTTTCCTGGCTTGGTTAATTCATTGTGGAAATAAACAGATTTTTGTGGAACATACACACTTTGTTCATAACCACCACAGTCAGCTTGCTGAATTAAAATTGCCTCCTGATATGGCTCCCTTTTAAGTTTGTAAATTAAAGGGACCACCACTTTGATGGGCTGAAATGTGGGCATGATTTGAATTATTGAGAGAATCTATTCCAGATTGTCCAAAAGGCTTACAGCGACAGTTTATTGTTCAACAAGGCAGATTCTTGCACGAGCTTCCTCGAGCTCTGCCATCTGCATGAAAGAGGAGAGAGGGAGATCGTGCAATGGTCCGTTTTTCGACCCAGGCTATGAAGCAGCGCTTTCATAAAAAAAGGCATCTCTTGTTAAAGAGACGGTGGGGGGAAAGGAATCCTGGGGTGGGGTAATTGACTACAGAAATGAAAGGTACGTTTAATTCAGAGACTAGAGCGTTTTCCATTCATCAGTCTGCAACTATTTAAAGTGTAACATTTAAGGGAAATATGTGAGCGCTAGGGCCAGGAGGAAGGAGAGGGATACGAGAAGGTTCTGGTGGAATGTCAGCTATGTGAGAACTAGTTTTTAGAAGTGTAAACAGGCAGGCTTTTAGAAATGCCAAGCCTTGAACTGAATATTCTGATCCAGGCGATTTGTTTATTTGGACACTGGTGCAATGTTCGTAGAATATATGATGCTGCTACTATCCGGATCATCTTTTGAAGGGGGCGTGCGTGATGGTCAATTAGGACTCGTCCTATAAAAATAACTTGTGGCAATGCTTGGCTGAGCATTAGGCTATAATTTAAAATTGGGCTTTGCTCTTTGTCGATAAAGAATGTTCAAACCACATCTTAAAATATGTAATAATCATATTGTGTTCTGGATTTTATTTTGTTCCAATAAACATTGATAATCCCCATAATTATACCTGCGCAATGCTGGTGCGGTCTTGCAGCTATAATTGGCCCGGGAGATGAATTCATCTGATTCTCACATTCCCTAACACTTTTATTTTATCTGTTAAAAAATAGATTACCAAAAGTAGGTCTACTCAGGCTAAAGTTTTGCAAATCAGTGCAATTATGACGCATGCAGGCAGGTGTTTTGTATGCGATGTTAGTTATTGATTTCATTTAGTAGGCCAAATACTATTCATGGTTTAAGGATATAAGTGCGTGACTCCCTCTGCTCACCTCGTCCGCTTCTGCCGACAAACCGCAGGTCGTTGAAGCGGGCGACCTGGTTCTTCATCACCGCAGACGCGTTCCTCAGCTCCGCAGAGAAGTTCTCGTCGTTCCCCGCCATCACAGTGACCAGAGTCCCGTCGGGTACATCACCGAGTGCAACAACCTGTGAGAACTCAACGCGGTCAACCGGGGTCACCATGCTAAACCAAATACAGACTGCAACAAACCGCATCCGGTGGAATCAAAAAACGCACCATAAAACATAAATATTAGACCTGATTTAAAATCCCCCCCCAAAAAGTGCCCTTTAGATATTGTTAGCAAATATTTTGATCAAAATATATAGGCCTATTGTGCTATTAGGTTACAACTACATGGTAAGATGCTTTCTTGAAGCAAGCTTGCAATTCAAACACTAATATTTTAAAGCTATGTAAATGACTTTGACATTTGATAGGCCTATATCCAAATCACTCCCAAATCATTTTTGCAAATACTCCTCATTAAATAAGTAGGCCTATGCGATCTAAACAAGCATTTTTAACATTTGGATATGATTTAAATCAAATAGATATAGGCTTGTCTATTTTTCTAAATATTACACTTTTAGTCCACAAATTCTATTCACGTCCTGGTGTATAAATATAATTGATAACATTCAATGTAGCATAATTTCATTGCTACGTAATATAGGCCTAAATATGTTTTTCTGCATTGCAAAATCTTTCAAAATAGCAATTAAAAAATAACTAGCTTACCAGGTATAATAATATATGTTATCATTAGAATTATTGTTATTAAATTATCATTATTTGTATTAGGGCCTATATTGTTGGTTAATTGTTGATTAATTGTATGTCATTGCAGTTCATGCAAATCCACTTTTCTAAATCTCACATTCAAGTAAGTCCAATGCAAAAAAGAAACAAGATAATTATGCCAAGTTATCACTTTGGCAGGCCACTATAATTTTGACAACTTTATTTAATTCAATTATTTAGGCCTATATTACAGAAAAGGGCTCTGTGTAAAAGTAATTGTAATAGACATACTAATGTCAGTAACTGCCTTGTTAGCGAAATGAAGCCTACTCAAGAAAGCTTTTAAAAAATATATTTTACGCTTTTTCTGCAGTAGCCTACAGTAATACATCATTAGGTCGGTCATTAGTTCATAAGTGCCCATTTGTAATTAGGCATAATTTACCTTACCTTGAAAGCCACAGGGAGTGTCTTGTTGCACCTCCAGTGTGAGGGCAGCACGGAGCAGAGGAAGTTTGGGCTGTCTGTACGGACCAGCTCGCCAGCGTGGTCTGACAGGACGTCCACCACATTCCTGGCCTCGGGTCGTGTCCTCAGTGGTCCAGGGGTGCCCATGGTCCCGCTGCCGTCTCCAATCTTGCTGCAGGGGAACGACGTGGAGGGCGGTGTGAACCGTCTGGTGGTGTTAGGGTCTACGGGAATATGCATCACAACAGCTTTGGTCAAGACCACTTCTCGAGGGGTTTTGACGAGTGTTCGGGGCTCTTTTTTTGGAGAATATATGTATTTTCCCGCTCTCTGACACTTGTTCCTTTGGTCTCGGTCAAGTCCAGCGGTTTACGCGATGATGGAGCTGAGCGCACGCAGCTCCCCCGGTTAATCTATCACAATAAATCCTGAACTGTCCAGTGAGTGAAGATACTTTTTTTTTATCTTGCAGACACGATAAAGTTGAATGTTTGCGTGTTATATCATCTGCTCAGGATGTAGCTGCATGAGAAACATCGAGTTGATTTCTGCTTCTCACTGACTACAGCAAAACCACGAAACCACAAACTTAGATCTGACCTCTTTTCCACAGTGCTCTGTTCTGGTTGCCTATAAGGCTTATATTCTATCTGCACTATTCAGCATTTAATACGATGCCCATCCGCAATAAGATTTTGGCCTCATATTACAAAATAAATATCTATACAGTGAGAAACATTAATAACAATCTATCGACTGATCGATAAACACTAACATATACAATTATTAATAACGTCCAGTGAAAAGGAAAACTATGAAATCCAATATTTTTTGCAATATTCACGGAAGCTGACGAGTCGAGTGCTCCTTGCTTGCTTCAACTTTATAGCAGAATTGTCCAAATATCTTGTTTCACCTTCGGTGACTGAATGAGCTCCTTCGATTGAATTGGGCTTTTGGATCTCGCCAGACCTCACCGCACACACTGAAAGATGTTGCCTACTCAACAAAGTAGGCTAGCTATAATCAGAGTATGGAGGCTACTCGGCAATTCACAGTTCTCAACGCGAAGTACAAGACGCAGAAGTCCGATGTTTCATGTAAAGTTTCTTTATATTCAGTGTTTTTTGTTCATCCGTATCACATGTCCTGCCACCGGTTATCCTTAATGAAACTAAAAAGTAAGTCGAGATCCAAAAACTATTTTCTTGAAACTATTCTGTCTCTACGTTGAAATAATCTTGAATATCTGTATAAATGTAGTCCTTTTGCTGTGGTTAACGCAGTTGAAGGTAACAAAGACGCGCTTGAGTGAGTGGTGGTGCGAGAGTGAAGAGTGCTGTGATATTATTTACTCAAGTCATTTTAGTGTTTAGTGTTTCGAGTGTGGCGATAACTTCCACCAATGAGTCGCCTGGGTTGGGCTTTCATAGACCAATCAAAGTCTTTGGAATATAGGCGAAGTGAAAGCGCTCTCTGCTTATTCTGCCATACACACACGATACATTATTAATAATATACTATGTATTTGTGCTTTTCTACATTATGTGCTTAGATGTTATAATGATTTGCACAGTTAGACTATATTTATACTTAAAGTTATAGCAACTGTTCTCACCTGAATGGTGAACCAGTTATTATTCCCCCCAAAAGTTATTTGTTAATTGAAGATAAAAAAAAAAAATACATTTCGTGTTATGACTGATCCCTCTTCCTTCTTTATATGACATCAGCAAATTAATATAGGCAACCACTTTTTGAAGAAAAATAATCACATAATACATTCTGCCTATATTAGTACATCACCGCAGTGCGCTTACACACAGAGTGAAAATAAACAATAATTCAAAGCATACACATGTATTTGGTGACTGCAGAAGAGATCAACGTCTGTAGGGAAAATAGGCCAGTCATATAATGCAGCTACACGATCTTATTATGGGCCTATACCCTTAGCCTATTTGTTTTTACTAAAAGCAATAGGCTATTTCTGAATGCAGAATTGTCAATCAACTGTAATGAGCTATTGATCATTTTAGGGGTTCATGCACCTTTCAAATGACATGACTATGGTTTATTTATCAATATGAGTTGTGAATTTATTATGATTTTTCCCATTATTGTCCCATATGCAATTCACCCTTGACTTTTCAGAGAACGTCAAAGCCAAAGGCATCTACCGGATGATGTTGTTGTTGTTTAGTATCACGTAATTGACAGTAGGCCCAATAGGCTTAGGCTACATTACATTAACTGTAGTGCTGCTGCGTTAAAGACCTACTCACAAAATATGTGAATACATATTTAGCAATATGCTTTTGTTATTTTTATTTTTTATTTTCTTTTTAATATGTTATTTGTTCCTATATCCAAGGATATAGAATAAATTAGGCTAAGGATGCGTATACATTAATAATATAGGCCTATACATTTGACGTAATATGCATTGGTGCATATTAGTTAATATTTATAATTATATATAATTGTGCTATCACCATGATTCGATCAGACCAAATGAAAACGAATTAAAGCCCCCGTAGGCTTACATAACAACTACAATTTTGCCAAAATACATTAACCACAGGCAAATATTAATTGGAATTCCATCATTTAATAGGTTAGTCAGTGTATTGCACATGAAACGGCACACCCCGTTTACTCGTTCCCATGCAATGAGGGCCCACAGACGCTAGTTGGCGCATTTGTCTTTGCCAAATGGACCTGCCTTAGTACAGAAGGGGTATGGGAGGGAGAAACGGCATTTGTACCATCAGGGAAAATCTGAAAAAGTAACATATATACTAGATACTAGCTTGCTCCAAGACGACAAAACGTGGGTCCTAGACGACAATTATTAGGCCTACCTGTGTCGAGCGTAAAGGTTTTTTAGTCAATTGACCCATGTGCTGGAATTCTGCTCGTCCGTTCCATTATTTTCTGCATTGAAGTAGGCTTAAAATGCAAAATAAAAACCACTCAATTTTGTATTCGTTTAATGCCACCTTTTAGGTGCTTAACAAGTTACGAATAAATGTACCATGCACTGTTTTACTCTTATATAGCCTCGATTAGGAAATCATTTATATATATTTTTTCCACAGTTGTATGGAGACATTACATCACGTCTTGGGTGTGACAATAGCGCCTAACAAATGTAAATGATTTATTATTATTGTTATATATTTGCTGTTTTGTCCAACACACAATAAATTATTGAATAAACAAATACATGACATACCGGATAGCCCGTCTATATATCGAAGAGCAGTTATTTAGTAAATATATAAAAGTAAAGGCCCAGAAAATCATCAAGAAGATTAGGCTATCTACAATCACATTCGTTATAGATTAGCCTACATATTAATTGTGGGGGAAAAAAGAGGGGGGGGGGGGGGGGGGGGACGTTTCAAATGTCAAATATTTGTGGATGACTTGTTTATTGAATCAAGAGGCATTTGATTCTTGGGGTTATTTTTTTTTTTTTTTTTGTGGTGAGATGCACAAGCCCATTAAAAACCGCTCTCGTCAGAATTAGACCTTATTGTCAGAAATTAATAACATAAAACACATCATGGGATCGTATAATGCCTTGAAAGTCATTGAAGTAAAATGTTATAACTTACCTACGTGTGGGGTACTTATTTATTTGTCTTCAATTTTCCCCAAAATTGCATTGGTGCGCTATCGAAGTCTATAATGCCTTATTGAAGTTAATGCCCATTGGGATTATTCATTTAGGTAAGTGTTTGATATTTAATTATACCTGATTGACAATCATTAGTCGACGGTCCTGGGGGAAAAAAAATACCCTTATATATTTCCCCCCTATTTCTACTGAATATGCAAAGTGTGTGTGTGTACGTGTGCTTTTGTTTATTTTAGATAGGAAGGGAGTGGGTAGGGTAGGGACGGGAGTGGGTTTAGATTTACCCTTCATTTTCTTTATTATACTGATGTCGTTCAGACAGATTAAGCCAGAGTCTTGTGGGGAGAGTGGATGAGAAGATTATACACTCTTCACGCCTGCGGAGACTGTTAGGAGGGAAGCCATTTTAAATCATATTTTAACAACACGAATTGGCGCCAAACGTATTGATAACAATTATCACAGCCATAGTCTATACGTGTATTTGCTAGGCTCTTGTCTGTAGAGTGCAGACTCCATGGTGGGGTGAGACCTCAACTAGGCGAGCTGTCAGCAAGCCTGTTTCTTTATGAGGAGAGAATGTGAAATTCTTAATTGCTACAACCGCACTGAATGACCGCAAATATCAAGGCATGTGCCTTTTGGAGAACACTGGACATGTGTCTAAAACAGATCGTTCTTCTGATTATAAATTCCCATGCCTAAAATCTTCCGAGTTTATATCTAAGTAATTAGAGAGTAATTATTCAACCAACTGTTGTAAACTTATAATAATGCAATTATCATAAAATGTATATGCTGTTAGCTGAAGCTGCAGGGCGCATTTTCAGGACCTAATGTCTTCAAAAGTATCACCTATCATTGTCCGCTATTTTGAGACAATGAAACAACTAGAGTATGACAAATACATCGGGGATTTTTCAGTCGTCCTCCTGCCTCTGTTCATTATTAATATCCGACCACATGACCGACAAAAAACCCTGCGCAGCGGTAATGCGCGCTTCGGGCGCCGGTCTTATTTAGACTCCTACGTTTCAACAGACAGTTTCTACGGTTTCAGCCGCACAGAGACTAAGGACGGAGCCCATCGTGCCCCTGAACGATTTTTAATGATTCGAGTGGGTTCAGCTCAACCGAATGCAGAACTCCAGGAGGATATCTGATACCCCAGGCCAACCTCACGTACTAGACGTTTTACCCTCTACTTTTAAAACACAGAGGTTTCAGCTATAGTCTCTATAGGCCCAGTCTAAACACTACAGGCCTCCAGTATGGAAAGAGTTTGGAGGGTTGGAGTAAGAAAGGATACAGAGTGCTCCAACCAAAATTAATAGATTCCTTATGAATATGAGAAGTTTCCTTCTCAAAATCACATTAACTCTTACTATGACCTGTGCGCTGGCATATACACCTCCAGCCATGCTATCTCTCTGTCGTGAAGAACTAAAGGTTTTCAAAAGAAAGAGCGTTTGCCTTTTCTTTCCCACTTGAGGCCTGGTTTAAAATGAGCCTAGTTAAGCCTGCCTTGCAGAGGCCAACCAACACCCCAAATCATGACATAGCAAAGAGACTATCAACGTTTTCTTCCTCTCCATTTTCATATGGTTTGGCTGATAATGAAGCAGAATGTAAAAGCTAATAGTTAGAATATCATCCCCATTCGCTGAGAAACCCACAACAAGCCTGTTAGTTGTAAACCTACCCCTGACTCCACCATGCCCACCATACCCACCATGCCCACCATGCCCACCACCCATCATATTTCATATGTCTGATGTCACTTCAAACAGGTTTTGATGGATGGGGAGACACTTTCAGATATGTGAGGAGATACAAATGTGAAATGTTAATTCTCAATATGAACCCCAATAACCCCATAAACCCATGAGATATTTACAGACGTGTGTACGTGTGCCATTGGAGGGGTGCTTTTCATTAGAAAAATGGGGCTATGGAGCAATCAGAAATAGTTTGAGGTTAAACGATGACATAAGACAAAGATTTCTATCTTTAGTGGCTGCGGCGGTCGCACATTTCTGTACATTCACAAATTACAGGACAAGCCTGACCCTCAACCCACCGAACGCATTCCTTCCGAATCCTATTTCAGCCGGGGGTTTTCTGCTCAGTGGAAATATGAGTGTTCTGAATGGAAGACTCCTATGAAATGGACTTTTATTTCTCTTGGATTAAACAAGCTTTGCAACTGTGCTCAGGATATTTTTTATGTACATTATCGATGGTGAATTCTGTGGTGGACTTAAAATGCTGCTATATTTTTTGAAATGCAGTTTGCTATGAAATGGACTTCTGCTGCTTGATATGACAAGAGTGTCAGTGGTTAGTATTCCAAGCATGACGTAAGTCATCAAAGCATTCTGTCCCTCGTCCCAAAGCCAAATCATATTCTAGCATTTGGATGTTTACACACAGACTATAGAGAGACTTTGAAAAGTAATGCTTCAGAGAGACTGGGTAAAGATTGTTTCATTTTGTATGGGGGTTCTAAGCTCCGTTTGCTGATGCTTTCTCAAACCATGATTACATAATGTGTCAGCACATCGCAGTTGGTGGTCATTGTTGTCCGTTTTGATGTAGACCATGAAAAACCACATTGGCAGTTTTTATCATAGCATATTTATGTGTCCTTAATTGATCTAAAGCCAATTAATCCTCATCTTATCAACTTCCAGTTAGCTGATTCAGATATGAGCACCAGGCTACTCGCTTAATAATGAGATTAAACACTTTAACTTTTGATCTTTCTTTTTTAAAGACTTCAAACTAATTTGGGATACAGCTATGAACGGACGTGACTTTTTCCATAGTAGGTTAGGAGAATTAACGTAGCAGGTTAGGAGAATAAGGTTAAGATTAGGAAAAGGGTTATGATCAGAGAAAATGCTCTCCTAACCTGCTAAGAAAATCACTTCTGGTCGTAGCTGTATCAAAGTGGCATGAAAACAGTGTGTCCCTGTGATTCTTGAGAAAGTTTGGGATCCATATACTCCACATACTCCATATACTCCATATACTCCACATACTCCATATACTCCACATACTCCACATACTCCATATACTCCACATACTCCATATACTCCACATACTCCATATACTCCATATACTCCACATACTCCATATACTCCATATACTCCACATACTCCATATACTCCATATACTCCACATACTCCATATACTCCACATACTCCATATACTCCACATACTCCATATACTCCACATACTCCATATACTCCACATACTCCACATACTCCATATACTCCACATACTCCATATACTCCACATACTCCATATACTCCATATACTCCACATACTCCATATACTCCATATACTCCACATACTCCATATACTCCATATACTCCACATACTCCATATACTCCACATACTCCATATACTCCATATACTCCACATACTCCATATACTCCATATACTCCACATACTCCATATACTCCATATACTCCACATACTCCATATACTCCACATACTCCATATACTCCACATACTCCATATACTCCACATACTCCATATACTCCACATACTCCACATACTCCATATACTCCACATACTCCATATACTCCACATACTCCATATACTCCATATACTCCACATACTCCATATACTCCATATACTCCACATACTCCATATACTCCACATACTCCATATACTCCACATACTCCACATACTCCATATACTCCACATACTCCATATACTCCACATACTCCATATACTCCACATACTCCACATACTCTATATACTCCATATACTCCATATACCCCACATACTCCATATACTCCATATACCCCACATACTCCATATACTCCATATACTCCACATACTCCATATACTCCATATACTCCACATACTCCATATACTCCATATACTCCACATACCCCACATACTCCATATACTCCATATACTCCACATACTCCATATACTCCATATACTCCACATACTCCATATACTCCATATACTCCACATACTCCATATACCCCACATACTCCACATACTCCATATACTCCACATACTCCATATACTCCATATACTCCACATACTCCATATACTCCATATACTCCACATACTCCACATACTCCATATACTCCATATACTCCACATACTCCATATACTCCATATACTCCATATACTCCATATACTCCATATACTCCACATACTCCATATACTCCATATACTCCACATACTCCATATACCCCACATACTCCACATACTCCATATACTCCACATACTCCATATACTCCATATACTCCACATACTCCATATACTCCATATACTCCACATACTCCACATACTCCATATACTCCATATACTCCACATACTCCACATACTCCATATACTCCATATACTCCACATACTCCATATACTCCATATACTCCATATACTCCATATACTCCACATACTCCATATACTCCATATACTCCACATACTCCATATACTCCATATACTCCACATACTCCACATACTCCATATACTCCATATACTCCACATACTCCACATACTCCATATACTCCATATACTCCACATACTCCACATACTCCATATACTCCATATACTCCATATACTCCACATACTCCACATACTCCATATACTCCATATACTCCATATACTCCACATACTCCATATACTCCATATACTCCATATACTCCACATACTCCATATACTCCACATACTCCACATACTCCATATACTCCATATACTCCATATACTCCACATACTCCATATACTCCATATACTCCATATACTCCACATACTCCATATACTCCATATACTCCATATACTCCATATACTCCACATACTCCATATACTCCATATACTCCATATACTCCACATACTCCATATACTCCACATACTCCACATACTCCATATACTCCATATACTCCATATACTCCACATACTCCATATACTCCATATACTCCATATACTCCACATACTCCATATACTCCATATACTCCATATACTCCATATACTCCATATACTCCATATACTCCATATACCCCACATACTCCATATACTCCATATACTCCATATACTCCACATACTCCATATACTCCATATACTCCATATACCCCACATACTCCATATACTCCATATACCCCACATACTCCATATACTCCATATACTCCATATACTCCATATACTCCATATACTCCATATACTCCATATACTCCATATACCCCACATACTCCATATACTCCATATACTCCATATACTCCACATACTCCATATACTCCATATACTCCATATACTCCACATACTCCACATACTCCATATACTCCATATACTCCATATACTCCATATACTCCATATACTCCACATACTCCATATACTCCATATACTCCATATACTCCATATACCCCACATACTCCATATACTCCATATACTCCATATACCCCACATACTCCATATACTCCATATACCCCACATACTCCATATACTCCATATACTCCATATACTCCATATACTCCATATACTCCATATACTCCATATACTCCATATACCCCACATACTCCATATACTCCATATACTCCATATACTCCACATACTCCATATACTCCATATACTCCATATACTCCACATACTCCACATACTCCATATACTCCATATACTCCATATACTCCATATACTCCATATACTCCACATACTCCATATACTCCACATACTCCACATACTCCATATACTCCACATACTCCACAAGCTTCCAACATACTTAACATCTTTGTTGAAATGTAGAATTTCACGTTATCCACAGAGTTCGAGAGATCTGTTATTTCATATCATATCATATGTTGAACAGTCTCCAGTTCGCACTTCATTTGGATGATTTGGTGTCCCTGGGTCAATTTAGGGAACAGGTTAAGGATTTTTACAGTGATGAATGTGTTTTATTAGATTATAATGGCTATAGTGTATCATGTATGTATATATTGTGTATATTTTGTGCATTTTGTATATAATTGTGTGTGTGCTGATATGACTGTTGTTCCCAGGGCACACTTGTGAATGAGACCTAGGTCTCAATGTGTCTCCTTGGTTAAATTAAAGTTAAATAAATATAAGCAGATATAAAATATATATCACATACAATGATGAAAGAATCTGTAACATCTCCAAAACCAGCAGCTAATTACTATGTAAGTGTGATCAGGTGAAATAGTGCAGTTGTAGACTCAGACAATGAGCATATTCAGCTCATGCATCTTTAATCCACAGCCTACATGTTTTAAAAGGTGCAGAGTGTAGCCAAGGGCTTATTAAAGGACTCTGAATCAATTGAGTAAAATAATGGCTGTTGGGGGATGTCTCTGTCTTGTCTCTGGGTGCCTCAACACTTTATTCATGCACACTAAAGGACAGCTAGCTATACAGTAACTAACTGAGTAAAGACATTAGTCATAACGAAGAGGCCTTCAAGTCAGATGACTGTTATTATCACTGTTATCAACACACTCAGAGACAATTAACGTGTCCCCCTTCCCTTGTTTTACACATCATGTATCAAATAATGTACAGTGTGTACATGAAGATACTGATTATGATCACACGTTTTGTGTTTCAGAGAAAGATAGAGAGACAGAGAGAGGCGGAGATAGAGAGAGGCGGAGAGATAGAGAGAGACAGAGAGAGAGACACAGAGAGAGAGAGAGATCGAGAGACAGAGACAGACACAGAGAGACACAGAGAGACAGACACACCCACAGAGAGAGACAGACACAGAGAGAAAGGCAGAGACAGACACAGAGAGAGAAAGAGAGAGAGAGACAGACGGAGAGAGAGAAAGCTAGAGAGAGAGACAGAGACAGACGAAGAAAGAGAAAAGAAGAGAGAGATAGACAGTAAGTGAAAGAGAGAGAGACAGACGGAGAGAGAGAAAGTGTGAGAGAGAGAGAGAGATAGAGACAGATGGAGAGACAGAAAGCGAGAGAGCGCGAGAGAGACAGACAGACAGAGAGTGAGAGAGAGAGAGTGAGACAGACAAACAGACAGACAGATAGACAGACCGAGAGAGAGACAGACAGACAGACAGAGACAGAGAGAGAGAGACAGACAGAGACAGAGAGAGAGAGACAGACAGACAGACAGACAGACAGACAGACAGACAGACAGACACAGAGAGACAGACAGAGAGACAGAGAGACAGAGAGAGTGAGAGAGCGAGAGAGAGAGAGAGAGAGGGTTATGTGTCCCTCTCCTCTAGAGGGGGCTGCTGCAGACAGGACTAGGGGTGATTGTGCTGTATGTTCTGTAGTAGCACTCATATACTCTCTTTCTGATACTCCCTAGTATGTGTCAGGCTCTTATAAAGGCTGTTATAAACCAGACAATGTGAAGTACTACATAGGAATAATTGCATAATAATGCAATTAAATTAGATGAAACATGAAATATGAAAACTATACTTATTCAAAGATCAATAGACTTTTCTGTAGTGTGACCTCACATTGACATGCTATATCAAAACCCGATCAAATAAATAGTTGTGTAAGAAATAGTTTAAAGTCGTATGAATTTGATTTAAAGTTTTAGATCTGATCAGGGTGTAAGGTTAACCCCATGGTCAGACCCCACCCCTGTCACCCCTGTCTTTTAGTTGCAGTTCAAGGGGACACCTCCGGGGCCTGCCCTGGGGTCTCTCTCTGTGAACTCCCATGTCACCATCGGTCCGCCCTCACATCATCTATCGGGTACGCTCGCCCCACAATGACAGTCAGAAGGCTGTGATGTGGTTGTGTGTGGTGTTTATTCATTGGAAAGCCACTAAGAGTACTATTGATGGTAAAGTCACAAACAGAGCTGTGTTATTATATGAGCACATTTGGTTGAGTTCTGATCTAGTTGGTTGAGATCGGATCTAGTTGGTTGAGATCTAATCTAGTTGGTTGAGTTCTGATCTAGTTGGTTGAGTTCTGATGTAGTTGGTTGAGTTCTGAAGTAGTTGGTTGAGTTCTGATGTAGTTGGTTGAGTTCTTATCTAGTTGGTTGAGATCTGATCTAGTTGGTTGAGATCTGATCTAGTTGGTTGAGATCTGATCTACTTGGTTGAGATCTGATCTAGTTGGTTGAGTTCTGATCTAGTTGATTGAGATCTGATCTAGTTGGTTGAGATCTGATCTAGTTGGTTGAGTTCTGATGTAGTTGGTTGAGTTCTGAAGTAGTTGGTTGAGTTCTGATGTAGTTGGTTGAGTTCTTATCTAGTTGGTTGAGATCTGATCTAGTTGGTTGAGATCTGATCTAGTTGGTTGAGATCTGATCTAGTTGGTTGAGATCTGATCTAGTTGGTTGAGTTCTGATCTAGTTGATTGAGATCTGATCTAGTTGGTTGAGATCTGATCTAGTTGGTTGAGTTCTGATCTAGTTGGTTGAGTTCTGATGTAGTTGGTTGAGTTCTGATGTAGTTGGTTGAGTTCTGATCTAGTTGGTTGAGATCTGATCTAGTTGGTTGAGATCTGATCTAGTTGGTTGCGTGTGTGTTGTGGGTCCTGTCTTGCAGAGTTAGGGGAACCAGTATGATATATTGTTGAGGGCTGCTGACCTGTTGAGGACTACTGACCTGACCTGAAGGTTGCTTCATCAACTCCCTTATACTGCCATGTCTGATTTGGCTTTGAACCTTGTTTGGCAATATACATTGACATCATATTGTTATTAGTTGTTGGTAAATCATACACTTTAACACGAGACTTGTTTATCGTCTAATATGAATATTTAGCTTCATGGTGAGGAAGAGGGACATAACTGTCCATGACCTTAGTCTCTATTGGGCCTTATAAATGCACCAACTCATTCATCTTTGAGGTTTTTAGTATGACTTATAATCATGTATCTACTTTCTTTGTCTCTTTGTATGTCTCACACACAGGCAAGTCTACATGCCCAGACACACACACACACACACACACACACACACACACACACACACACACACACACACACACACACACACACACACACACGCACACACACGCACACACACGCACACACACGCACACACACGCACACACACGCACGCACACACGCGCACACACACACACAGACCCATTTTCCTCTCTCTGGCGAGTTCTTCTGATGCTAGGAAGGCAATCTTTAATCTGTAGTAATTGCATGTTGCAGAAAAACATTTTTCCGCTGTGGTAATTGCTGCAATATGTGCCTCGGCGTTGCCAAAGTGACAGCACCCCCACCCCCAACACACAGACACACACACATCCCCGACTGGCTGACTCACTCTGCCTAGCCTCAGCCAACTGTGTCCGGCTACAAGAGTCGTAGACCCAGCCTCCTCTGGATGGGTGAGATACGGTAGACAGACGGCTGTAGAATACAGAGGAACTAATGGACAGACAACACACCTGTGGCAGCAGCAACATCATGCTACATTCACCTTTAGCAGCAGATTTATAGTTCCCCCCCAGTGACAGTTTAACTGCTGTACCACACCACTTCAGAGCCCTGCCAGAGCCAGATCACAGCTACAGCTAGTCACAGCTAGTATTCACATTCAAAATATGTTTTGTTACTGTCATGCATTGCACAACTAGACTTAAACGGTATTATGAACGTACAGTATATTTTTGACAGCGCTGCTCTCGGGTCAGCTTTCTCCATTCAAATCTTACATTAACGTTGTAATTATCCCACATTACTGACGAAGGATCAGCTCCTAGAGAAATATTATCACCTACAGTATGGCAGCAAATATGGAGGTGGCTAATGCTTACCCTAAATAATGCACAAAATCTAAATTTGGCATAATTTCACACGTCAGGCTACACATCATAAAAAAATTGAGGCAAAGATTAGACAGTAGCCAAATAGCCAAATAAAACTAAATTGAATGAATATGAAATTGATTTCAACATCATTGAAATATATAGACCTATAGCCATACTGTAGGTAGGCTTTTTCTTTTTTAATACAGTCATTTGAGGCATCTTTTTATCCTTTGCTTATTTGTAAGAACTGCAAAGACATTGACAACTTTGTATTTGTAGTCAACTTTGTATTTGTAGTCAACTTTGTATTTGTTGTCAACTTTGTATTTGTTGTCAACTTTGTATTTGTAGTCAACTTTGTATTTGTTGTCAACTTTGTATTTGTAGTCAACTTTGTATTTGTTGTCAACTTTGTATTTGTTGTCAACTTTGTATTTGTAGTCAACTTTGTATTTGTTGTCAACTTTGTATTTGTTGTCAACTTTGTATTTGTAGTCAACTTTGTATTTGTAGTCAACTTTGCTGTGAAATGATCAGAGGTCAAGGCGAGATGGATGAACACTGTGATTCTATGTTTAGGATGCTTTTGGGAAAACGGGCCCTGTCAAAAGACCAATTAGTGGAATTAATATCAGAATTGGGTTGCTGTCTAAACACGTTAATTTTAGGTCGATATTCTGTTTCTTTAACAATTATTAATTGTGATCAAATTCCCTTTTGTTACTTTCCTTGTGTAAAATTAAATTTACTAAATTACTATTATTAGGAATAATTGATTGCCTGGCTACCCAATCTCCTTGTTCCAGCCAAACGCTATGCCACACCCACGGACATTAGTTTCTTCTCAGCAATGAGTCTGGATCTGAGTTCCTCCCCAAGAATTTCTAGAACACAAACACATTCTAACCATTCTGATTGGTCCCAGAAACCAATGGGTTGGGCCAGAGCCAAGAACACATGTGGGTAAAGAGGGGTTTTGAAAATTCATCATTGGCTTTGATACTCTTGATTGGTTAGAGATGATCCAATCACTGATGACTGATTTGTACAACACCCCTCATTTTGACATCACCACAAATGACTTAAACAATGGCAGTCTCACTGAAGTACTCTATGTAGCAAACATAGAGCAGCGGAAGTATTAAGTTTGAGTCATCAGGCAACATAATTGAGCCACTGGTGAGGAATTCTGTGAATGTGGTTAAATGAAGCTCAGCTCAAGGTAGGTAAGGCTGCTGTGTCGGTCTGTGGCTGGACTGTTGATGCATGTTTATTAAGCCTTTGTCCACCACTCCACCACTCGTTAACACTGGTTTGCTATGTGTGATTGTGGCACATGGTTATGAGGTCCCCAAATCGATTCGCCCGATGTCCCAGACACACTGTTCTGTGAGACTGTGGTCAAACTGTGGAGTGAGTTGATGAAGTCCTCGTCCACCATTTCACTACTCCACCACTTCAACAAACAGCTTCTCAGTGTGTAACTGTGGCTCGACTGTGGCGCAGGTTTATGAAGTCATTACGCACCGCATCACCACCCCTGTGCCCAACACAGCCCCAAGACATGTTAGCTCACTGATGTTGCACTTCCGCACACTCCACACTGGGTAACCACACACCTACGGTGGGCAGGGACATTTACAGATCCTCATTCCCTTCACTCTGCCAAAATGGGAGTCTGCCTGTGATCCTCTCCCTCGACATCTCACACAAATATAGAACCGAATTGAGGGACCCAGCAAGGGGTGGTTTGGCTGAGCCAACCTGGACTCTGGCATAGACGTAACATAGTAAACCTTTATCTGTCTCCCTCCATTTAGTATGACAGGGTAAGTTGAGCATGGGGACAGGGTAAATTGAGCATAGGGACAGGGTAAGTTGAGCATAGGGACAGGGTAAGTTGAGCATGGGGGCAGGGTAAATTGAGCATGGGGACAGGGTAAATTGAGCATAGGGACAGGGTAAGTTGAGCATAGGGACAGGGTAAGTTGAGCATAGGGACAGGGTAAGTTGAGCATAGGGACAGGGTAAGTTGAGCATGGGGGCAGGGTAAGTTGAGCTTAGGGACAGGGTAAGTTGAGCATGGGGACAGGGTAAGTTGAGCATGGGGACAGGGTAAGTTGAGCATAGGGACAGGGTAAGTTGAGCATAGGGACAGGGTAAGTTGAGCATAGGGACAGGGTAAGCTGAGCTGCCTTGGGGTAAGTGGATGATGGTGTCCTGTGGATGATGGTGTCCCGTGGATGATGGTGTCCTGTGGATGATGGTGTCCTGTGGATGATGGTGTCCTGTGCAGTGGCGTAGTGGAGGGTATACGCAGCTATTCGCTCTATACCCACTTATTTTTCAGTGATCATTGCATATACTCACTTCTTAATCTCCACTGAAACGTATCAAAGAAGTGTAGTGGGGGTATACGCCATATCAATTAATAGGACTGATGGAACAGATCAGAATGTTTAGCTTAAAACTCTTATTTCTTCCCATTTTCGGTGCAGCGGTGTACACATGGCAGTATGCCTGAATGTTCCAAAATGCGGAAAACCCTGTTCTAAAATGCGCACCGCACATGGGAGCGATTTCATGGACAGAGATGGAAATATCTGTTAGAAAGAGGGGGATTTAAAGATGCAACAACTGTCATGGGTTGCTAATGCTATTAGGATGATGCCTTTGGCTGCTAGACGTTGGGGCGGCAGGTAGCCTAGTGGTTAGAGAGTTGGGCCAGGTTGCTGGATCGAATCCCAAAGCTGACAAGGTAAACATCTGTTGTCCTGAGCAAGGCAGTTAACCCACTGTTCCCTGGGCGCTGAAGACGTGGATGACGATTGAGGCAGCACCTCTCTGATTCAGAGGGTTAAATGCAGAAGACACATTTCAGTTGAAGGCATTCAGTTGTACAACTGACCAGGTATCCCCCTTATTTAATGAAAGAAAGATGGCATAAATATGAGGAAGTCATTAATTGTAGGAGGAAGTCATTTCTATGGTGGGATTTTGGCTATATGCTACTTTGAGAGACTTGTAATGAGAAGTAAAATGTCCAGGCCTCAAACAATGAAGGAGCATGAAAAATATAGCGATGCTAATGATATAGGCCTAACTGTCCGGTAGATGAAAAGTCTTTCCAAAAAAATGTTAACTAGCTACAAAGTAGCCTGTCAGACTATTTGTCAGACTATCAGTGGCCATTTCTTTTGAAAACTCCATCTCATGTGCTACAGAAACACCACTAACCAAACAACAGTGCTAGGTGCCTGCACGCCTGAACTACACTAAACATCTACATTTCTTAGATTTTTCCCAGACATCAAAAGTGGTCTCCTGATGTGGTTTGCTATTGACTTAGAACATACAATTGTGTTGTTTTTATGTTAAAAAAGACAAATGTATCTGTTTCAATAGTAGGCCTACTATCAGCCTACTTGCACAGTACAGCTTGGGTTGGTCTGACAATGAAAGTCCAATATGTGATTTACCATTTTAGAGTGTACATGTATGTCACTGCTCCTCTAGAATCTTTAACACAGGGCAAAGTAAAGGCATGGGTGGAATAGGGGTGTGATATATTGCTTATCTGAACTGTATTCTTACATTCAGATATAGATCTCTCTGTTCTATATCAGTACATCATTGCGGCTAAGCTCCCTGCCATCCAGGCCCTCCATACCAGAAGGTGTCAGAGGAAGGCCCAAACAATTGTCAAAGATTCCACCCACCCAAGCCATAGTCTGTTCTCTCTGCTACAGCATGGCAAGCGGTAATAGTCTGGAACCAACAGGACCCTGAACAGCTTCTACCACCAAGCCATAAGACTGCTGAATAGCTAATCAAATGGCTACCTGGACTACCTGCATTGACTCTTTTTTGCACTAACTTTCTTACACTTACTATGTGCACACACTGGACTCTACCCAAACACACATACATGCATACTGACACCACACACACACACAAACACACACACACACACACACACACACACACACACACACACACACACACACACACACACGCATACATACAGCATATGTGTGTGTGTGTGTGTGTGTTGGGGTGAAAGCACTAACCCCTCAACACTATAGTTACACCCCAACACACACACACACACACACATATGCTGTCTGTATGTGTGTGTGTGTGTGTGTGTGTGTGTGTGTGTGTGTGTGTGTGTGTGTGTGTGTGTGTGTGTGTGTGTGTGTGTGTGTGTGTATGTGTGTGTGTGTGTGTGTTGGGGTGTAAGTATAGTGTTGAGGGATTAGTGCTTTTTGAGGTCGGTTCGGTTTCAGTTAGATTATTATGAAATAATCACAGATCTCGGTTTTTAAATGAAATGCACTATGCATTATGTGGGTTGAATGCCGTATCAACACAAAATGAATTAACCATAATTTATCCACATTTCTTGAACAAAATATTTGTTTTATCTGTTTTATTATTTAATTCCAAGTCATTATCACATCTCTATAGAGTTGCTGCCTATGCTGTCTGACAAAATCACAATTTTAGTAGTTCTTCAATGTAAATAAGGCTTCATGACTGCTGAATACCAGCTACGAATCATGACTTAGATCATGTATTTTCAGGCTTGCAAAGCAACTGCTTCTATCCCTCTCGATCGCATGTTCTCTCTTCTCTCTGTCCACAGACCGGATAAGTTTAAGCGGGGGTGTAATGGATTATGGTCATTGTAATTACCACGTTTTCTGCAATAAACGATGCAGTATTTTGGCCTGTTGGAAACGACAACTCACTAATATATTGCACAGTTCAGACTTGATCTAATTTATCTCTGCAGAAACTGCACATCAAGCTCGCAGAAAAAAAATGTAACAAAATGGAATTCAAATCATTTAACCAATTTCGGTTAAAAAAAAATGTGGTTAATTGCTCAGCACTAACACACACACACACATCCGCCCACTAGATTATTTAGCTACATTTGTGGGAATTAAATTGGGGCGTTGTTATGTATCCTATCACACGGGCACAGAATACAGAACCTGTTTGGAGCAGAATATCACTTGCCAGACAACGGTGGAGCTGCTGCAGCTCCTCAACTTGTTTCTGCTGGAGTGAAACATGCTGTTATAAGCCCAGTCATTTTGCTCAACAGCTCTAAATGCAATTGCGTGTTCAAACCATTTTGATTGGCACGATAAAAAATAGTTCATATGTGTATTTCTTAGCTGGTAATTTAAGCGCCCCTCCCATTCGCCATTCAAGTGCATAGGCAACAGTAGGCAGGCTATCAGCGTGTCACACACCACTTTGCAACGTGAGCTGGAGGCAGCATGCATTTTGAAAACATATACTTAATTATTTGAAGCATTTTGAAAACATATACTTAATTATTTGAAGCATTTTGAAAGCATATACTTAATTATTTGAAGCATTTTGAAAACATATACTTAATTGTTTGAAACATTTTGAAAACATATACTTAATTGTTTAAAACATTTTGAAAACATATACTTCATTGTTTGAAACATTTTGAAAACATATACTTCATTGTTTGAAACATTTTGAAAACATATACTTCATTGTTTAAAACATTTTGAAAACATATACTTCATTGTTTAAAACATTTTGAAAACATATACTTCATTGTTTGAAACATTTTGAAAACATATACTTCATTGTTTGAAACATTTTGAAAACATATACTTCATTGTTTAAAACATTTTGAAAACATATACTTCATTGTTTGAAACATTTTGAAAACATATACTTCATTGTTTGAAACATTTTGAAAACATATACTTCAATGTTTGAAGCCTGAACACCTGAAACCTGAACGCTTGAAATCTGAACGAGCGGCCCACACACATGCATACTGATGCCACACACACACACACACACACACACACACACACACACACACACACACACACACACACACACACACACACACACACACACACACACACACACACACACACACACACACACACACACACACACACACACACCTCACACACTGCTACTACTGTCTATTATCTATCCTGTTGCCTAGTCACTTCACCCCTACTATATATGTACATAACTACTTTAATTACCTAGTACCCTGCACAACGACTCAGTACTGATACTTCCTGTATATAGCCATGTTATTACCTAGTACCCTGCACAACGACTCAGTACTGATACTTCCTGTATATAGCCATGTTATTACCTAGTACCCTGCACAACGACTCAGTACTGATACTTCCTGTATATAGCCATGTTATTACCTAGTACCTTGCACAACGACTCAGTACTGATACTTCCTGTATATAGCCATGTTATTACCTAGTACCCTGCACAACAACTCAGTACTGATACTTCCTGTATATAGCCATGTTATTACCTAGTACCCTGCACAACAACTCAGTACTGATACTTCCTGTATATAGCCATGTTATTACCTAGTACCCTGCACAACAACTCAGTACTGATACTTCCTGTATATAGCCATGTTATTACCTAGTACCCTGCACAATGACTCAGTATTGATACTTCCTGAATATAGCCATGTTATTACCTGTACCCTGCACAATGACTCAGTACTGATACTTCCTGTATATAGCCATGTTATTACCTAGTACCATGCACAATGACTCAGTACGGATACTTCCTGTATATAGCCATGTTATTACCTGTACCCTGCACAATGACTCAGTACTGATACTTCCTGTATATAGCCATGTTATTACCTAGTACCCTGCACAACAACTCAGTACTGATAATTCCTGTATATAGCCAACTCTGCATTGTTGGATAAGGACCCGTAAATTGGCATTTTTACAGTTAGTCTACACCTGTTGTTTACGAAGCATGTGACAAATACATTTTGATTTGATTCGACAATATCACTTACACTTACCCTACACTTACCCCATTTCTTCACCAGTTTTCTAGGCCAGAGATGTTGTTTTGATGTGTCAAATCGTAGAGCAAATTCTCTGCATTTGAGGCTACTAAGCCTATTAAACTGGTCCATGAGATTCTTGATACGTTTAGCAAGTTCAGACTCCATGTCATCAGATGAGACCTTGTGTTCCTCTGCTACTCTGTCATCAGATGAGACCTTGTGTTCCTCTGCTACTCTGTCACAGCCTCTCTTTATACAGCTCAGACTTCATGTCATCAGATGAGACCTTGTTTGCCTCTGCTACTCTGTCATCGCCTCTATCAAGCTCAGACTCCATGTCATCAGATGAGACCTTGTGTGCCTCTGCTACTCTGTCATCGCCTCTATCAAGCTCAGACTCCATGTCATCAGATGAGACCTTGTGTTCCTCTGCTACTCTGTCACAGCCTCTCTTTATACAGTTCAGACTCCATGTCATCAGATGAGACCTTGTGTGCCTCTGCTACTCTGTCATTGCCTCTATCAAGCTCAGACTCCATGTCATCAGATGAGACCTTGTGTTCCTCTGCTACTCTGTTACAGCCTCTCTTTATACAGCTCAGACTCCATGTCATCAGATGAGACCTTGTGTTCCTCTGCTACTCTGTCACAGCCTCTCTTTATACAGCTCAGACTCCATGTCATCAGATGAGACCTTGTGTTCCTCTGCTACTCTGTCACAGCCTCTCTTTCACACAGATACACGTTTGTTTTCTTATTTGTCAATATACCTCTTAAGTGTCATAAGGTAAAACAATTTCCTCCCTTGTTACTGAACTTCTCCCCTTCTCTCCCTTCCTTGGTTGCTCACTAAAGAACCTCAAGAGGGGATAGACCCGTGCTTGTTTTACATTTGTATATACAGGGCATGATGATGTCTGCTCCATCTTGAGTTCATATGCATGACACATTGCAAAAATACTCTGCATATTATGCATAAAACTGACAAAATGTAATCATCATTTGCATGGGGTATTCAATCAACCTTTTTTTTTCTTCTAACTTTTGAAATGATGACCTCTTCTTAAATATTTGGTCACATGATTCGTTTTGTGTATGCTTTCCTAGAAACAATGGGTGGCTCAACTAACTCTTTGGCTCAACTTATTCCACTCTCCCCTAACCTTCTGTCATATGTAACAATACCAAACATAACATATCATCCTAAACTGTCTGTCAGAGATTTACGTCTACTATGTTACGTCTAGTCTTTGAGGCCAGGCTGGCTGAGTCCCGAGCCCGCCGGCTCCAAAAATAAGTTGTGAGGCGAGGCGTCCCTCTTGCACAAAGGCAAAGCCCCATAACTCAGTGTTTTCCCAAAATGAAATCGCATGTGAACCGAATATTAGGAAGCACGCATGGCTGCCAGCAACCGCCAAGCCATTATAGCTGGGCCTGTAAACCACATTTTCACCAGCAGACAATGCCCCTTTGTGCTCGTGTGTGGCTGTCCCCTCTGCCGTAACACAGAGTGGAGCCCTATACAATTAAACAGTGTGGATGAGGAGAGCAGAGAGCAGAGCAGAGCAGCAGAGAGGAGAAGAGAATGGAGAGGGAGAGAGAGGAGGAAAGCTAAACAGAGGGGAGGAGAGAGTTGGAGTAGAAGAGAGGAGAGAGGAGAAGAGAAGATGTATAGACTGGAGTGTCAGTTCTGTTCTCTAGTTAATTAGTCACAGTCGCGTCAGGAGAAGGAGGCAGGGGAGCCTGCCCTCGTTTAGCCTCGTGGCGAGAGGGACCTTTCATGTGGTTGCTCACGGAATGCTGTTGTTCATTCCTTCCTGCAACAAAAGCCACATGTTTTTATTTTTTTGTAGAGCATAGGGCCCCTTCCCTCTGGAAATATGAAGAAACAAGACAAGGTATGTCACGTATGAGTGGTATGACTGCTAAGAAGAAAAGGCTAGCCGGTAAGGAATTCACCAAACAATCCCTAATCCCTGACTGTGCCAATGTGCCACACACACACACACATACACACACACACACACACACACACACACACACACACACACACACACACTTACTCACTTAGTCACTATCTCATCTGTTGTCTATGCAGCTATCCTGCCCCGTTAAACTTCTTTCATCCTTGTTTGGGTATTTAAACAACGGTCATCCCAGGTTCTGTCACACTCTTTCAAGTGTAAAGATGCCTAAAAGCATTTCCATATATTGAAATCCCATTTATTTCCATCTTCACTGTACTTCAATCTCGCCGGCCCTGTCTGGCTCACCACAGAGCAAGACTAGAATCAAACAGTGACCCAGGGCCTGTTTCCTGACAACTGTCCATGGCACTTTCCATTGCAGACGTGAGACAACTCTTGGAAGCAGCGAGCTCCTGCAATGGGCCTGAAGGCTTTCATCCCGATGCAGGAAGGGTGAGGCTCCTCCTCTCCGCCAGAGAGTTTCAAGAGCTCAAGAGACTCACAGACATACAGTAAATCCTTTTATCACCTGCAATAAAACTACTCTTGTCTTTTGTGCACAAAATTATTACTGTCAATCATCAAATTGAACCCAACTGAGTTTGAATTCAATCATAATAAGTGAAGGGATCAGCATCATCTCATCAGCATCATCGCTGTGATTATCATTGAATTCTTGTCTCTTCTCTGAACTTTCACAGTGTCCGGACAGATGGAGACTCTCTTTCTCCATTCCATGCATCTCTCTCTGTCTCTGCCTCTCTATGAGCTCCGTAGTGACGGAGTGTTTCCTCTCATAATCTTTGTGACTAATCCCTAGTGGCATTGCCCATGCGTAGTTAGCATCTTGCCCCATGTAGTGTAGCGTACTTACCTTTCCTCTCTCTCTGTGACTCAGAGCCTCTGAGAAGACCTAACTGATCACTACAGATGTAGGATCTTAATTTGATCACCCTGTTGTGGGAGAACCTTCCTGCAATGCAGTACATGTAAAACTTGTAGTGTAATTGAGGTTTAAAATGGCTCCTGAAGTTTGCAATTTCCACTTAGACATTTCCAACTATGTTTTCCCTTACGAAAAATGTATCAACCCCTACAAAAAATGTCCATTCATTATAACCCACATAATAATTAATATGTCCTGTTGCTGCAGGATTACTTTCCTGTTGTAGCAAACTGGCTCAAATGAAGATCCTACATCTGAAATCCTCTGATTGCTGTGTTCGGCCACTCGGGCTCCTCAGTGCCGGGGCGGGCCAGGCTAACGACGATGACAACAAACAAGCGTTTATAAATCCAATCAGGAGGATGGAGTCTGGCTGGTTGTGTGGTGATTAGCCTGATCAAACCTATAACAGGCTTCTAGTCTACTGACTGACTGACTGTTTGCTGTGAAATGATGCTGATTAAAGGAGCGTTGGTTGGCCCCTAGCTTCATGTAACACACAAGTCTTTCTGTTGGCTTGGTTATTGGTTGGTTACGTTAGCAAGGGTAGCCCTGTAGTCTACATCCTGTCTCAATGCCAAAGGGATGGTGGATGAGATGGTGTGAAGATAAGAGGTTTCTTGTTGATGGTAACATTCAGGTTCAGTGTAGGCTGTGTGGCCGCGAAGAGCGGAGTCTGGTTTGTGAGGATTTTAATCACAGTGGTTTACCTTTCAGCTGATGGTGTGTTGGTGTTTGACAGTATGGGGGAGACGGTGAGGATAAATGATTCATCACCACGGCCAGGGAGGATGGTTTACAACACAGTATTTTTAGACAAGTCAGCGTTTACCCCAAATGTGGGTTTTCCTAGACTGTTATAAAATCAACAGGAGGCCATCTGTGACCTCTTACTGACTATTACACTGAGGACAGACAGGATTGAGAGGGAGAGAATGACATGGTCATCATGTTGACACACTGTACAGTACTTCTCTCTGACTCAGCACACAGAGATACTCACAGTCAGCTGTCTGGACATGTGTGTGTCTGTATGTGTGTGTGTGGAGAGGGCTGCGTGTGTGATGTGTGTGTGCAGCGTCCGTGTGTGATGGGTGTGTGCGATGTGCGTGATTGTCTGTGTCCTGTCTGTGAGAAGAGTTTCAGAGCCAGATGGAGTGACCTAGCACTAGACAGAGAAGGGAGAGAGAATGGGAAGGGATAGAGGGACCACTTCTGCTCCATAGCTAGGGGGGGTATTCCCCCGTGTAGGGCTTTCTGCTGAGGGATTACAGAACTGAGCAGCTGGAGAGAAGGTACAGATCCACACCAAGGTTACCTCAGGTCAGTCTCATAGGGGGAAAATACTTATTCTTACATAGTTTTTTTGTAGCATTCTTTTCATTCTTAGTATTCTTGTCATGTTCACTATCAATAAAGCAATTGTACACGAGAGGGCAAGCTAAACAACTTTTTTAGCACGGTTGTGCTGCATTCATACTGTAGGTACGAGGCTGAACTGGGTACCGTAAATCAGCACAGCCAAGTTGTTTTGTCGTTTTGCACAACCTTGAGGGTTACTACATTTTTTTTAAAACGTTATTTTGATAAATGTATTCATAGGCTACTGTTTCATTCCTCAGCCTAGTCCCGACACATCTACAGTTTGTTTGCTAGTCAAGCTGGCTGGCCATTCATTCTATCGGTTAGGTTGCCAGAGATGCGACCCAGTCTATATCCAGTCGTTCATTCTAAATGTTCCGTTGCCATGCGGGCTGGCAACATTCTTATCTCTTGCTTGCTAGCTAGCCAACTACTGCTAACACAGTTGCGTCAAACCGTGCAGCTAGAATAACAGAAAAGTAGCTGCATTTCATTTAGTTTTTTTAAGACTTTTTTCTAGTTGACAATTTTTTGTATATATCCATAAAAATTATGCTGATTCATGATTTCGACTGGCTGAGAAAAGATGTCCAAAATTGAATCCATGTTGCAAATATCGAGAGACAGACAGCAAACGTTTGTACAAACCCCCATTGTTGCAAACCAAATGTTAGGCTAGAAGCAAGGGGAATAATGTTTAGATGCCTTTCACAGTGGAGATCCAGTAAATGAATTGGCTGGCTTGGCTGATGGGACAGTGAATGAGCAGGGATTCCTCAGATGGAACAGAAAACAAGATTCCCATTTTTCCGTCATCGGCTTACCTGTGCTAAACTGAATTTTTAGTATGGCTTAGAGTCTCAACACACTGTTAGTTTTGACTAACCCGTTGTAGAATGACCTTTTCAGTATTGAGTTTCAGTATACAAACGTTGTTCATTTTTAGCTACCCATTTGACAAAACACTGCGCCTCGCTATGGTATCTACATACTATACAAGTTGAAATTCCCCAAATCCTGTGACTGGTAAAGCTGAATGACCGGTAAAATACATTATGACCACCAACACTCAATTGACTGGCATTTGCTTGAAGACATTAATGTAAAAGCCAAATCCCTTATATCTGCCAAACATAACGTAAAGTCTTAAAGTACAGAACATTAAAGAAGGTTCAGTTCACAGAGGGTAGTTTCACTATGACTAATATTGTGTCCAAAAAGTCAAGAAGTAAAAATTCCCATTTCTGAAATGTTCGTCTCTTGAAATAACTTTTTATACTTTTTTGGGCAGGTTGTCACATCCCTAAATCATGCATTTTATTGCACCAAAGACAATTAACTAAACGTAAACAACTTGAGATATTTCTTTGAAAAACCGAGAAAAAAGTATAAAAAACAATTTCATAGCCTACAGCTTCTATATCCTATCATTATCTGCATTTTTCCTCCTCCGTAATTAACTTTTTTTTTTATTGCTTTTGGGAAGAGGGATGGGCGATGGATGTTTTGAGCAAGATTAAAGATTTCTTGTAATGAAGGGAAAAAAGGCTTCAGTCTTAACGTTCAGTTTGACCTGTTTTTGCTGTTGAATTGCTCCATGTCTCCACATTAAAACCAGATGACCAGATGTGTCATACTGTACATAGGCAACTGAAATGAGCTGAATGTGAAAATAAACTAAAAGCCGCAATAGTTGTCATACACTATCCGAAATGGGCTGATTTGTCTTTATGTTGTGGCTACAGATAGGATGTTTTTCAAACCATCTGTTTCACGGTATTCACTAAGCATGCAGGGAGGGGTCATGCCTTCTGAAAATCAACAACATGCTCTCGAAGTTTCAAATTCAGGTCATATGGACTCCAATTATTGTCTAGGTTTGTTTAAACTTGTTCACAAGATAGCCTTACAAACTACATATAATGAATTTATATTCAAGAAGTATCTTCATTTTCACTCTTTAACTTCCTTTAAATTAGTTGTTGGTTATGATCTAATTTCTCCTTCACTAGCCCAACACTTCTAACTAGGGACTTGTTTGGGAAATGTTGAAATCATAGTTAATTACACGGTAATACACACTTAATGACATGGCAATTAAGACTTAATAGTACTTATATCATCTTCCTGTAACTTAATTATTGCCACACTTAGGTCACTATACCATAATCACTGGTGGTATTAGACTGTTGCTTGTCCCTAAATGTCAGCTGCCTCATTGCATGAAACCAGCTGTAGCTTAGGGCATATGTTATACAACTGCATAATAAGTGAAATAAAACATTAACAGCCTGGGTTTGTTCATAATTCAACTGTCTCTCAGACGAAAGGGATGAGGTCATGAAGAGCACGATAGTAATGATGTGGATTTAACCAACAGCATCATAAGGGCCTAATGAAATATTATCAGCTCATAAGAGAAGGTAATTAAACTTAAATAAATGATTTGTCTGAATATAGCAGCCATATGTAGTAGATGGGAGACTTTAAAATATCAAATAAAAAACTATATTGTGATCATTTCTATCTCATTATCCAGTTATCCACATATTGTCGTCGTCTGAATAATTTCCTGCCTGCTTGCTAGTGTTCCTGTTCCGATATTTATTTTCCACATCGAAGGGTCCCAGTTTAAATAACTTGTCTAGACGTTATAAATTGCGCTGACATCCCAGTGCATTGTATCATGACAGACTTGAACATTTGTGTCTCTCACCATACCAATTATTTCATTCTGTAATTATTATGGAAGGGTATAATACATATTTTCTCCTTTTTGTTCGTCTGAGGGTGGTGTGGTAATGTATTTAGCATACATTCACAGCGTTCAGTCTCCTCAGAACTGCCATAGACAATCAGAGAGCTGCTCGTAACGTGCAGTCTAACTCTGGATGAACTGTGCTAAAGGGGCTGAGACTCCACATACAGCTTTCTTCATTCCTCATCCAGTCTGTCTCAATGGCCCACTGGCCGGGAACCAGCATCAGATCATATTCACAGTACACACCAGCCATGCCATGCAATGCAAAGTCTATCTTTAGTTTGTTTTCAAGATTCATTTCAGAAACATGTTGGTCACCCCTCCAGTGATGTTTGTTGATGGAAATATAAGTTGTTCGCCTTTCCAAAATACTTACTTGTCCAAACAAAAAATATTCTTCAGCTGTCCCCATTGGAGAACCCTTTGAAGAACCCTATTTGGTCCAAGGTAGAACCCTATTGCGTTCCATGTAGAACCCTTTCCACAGAACCCAAAAGGGTTCAACTTGGAGCCTTGTGGTTGCTAGTTGACCACCAGAAAATGTTATTGTTAACACTTAGCACAACTTTAACCTTGACCAACATTATATAGTTTAACATGCTCAGCCAAACAATTTAGGGGAGATGGGGTTTGGGGGTTGATTGACCACAAAATCAGCAAACGCCTCCTCCCTTCCTCTACCTGGAAGCCATCTTGTTGGCGACCCCTGAAGGCGTTTCCCATCAATGGGTATTGACAGACAGTGAAAACGATGAGACAGTCCAAAAAGTAAATAAGTACCTCAAACGTTTACAACACTAATCAAGTCCAGAGCGTTGCTCCCATCCAATATGCCCTCAGAGTTTTATAAATAGATATTATACTCGGCTAAATTGGAGACAGGATTCCGCTACTCGGTGGCCGTTGTGAGTTTTTCATTATTTGCCTAGCTTTCGAATATTGAAACTCTTAATATCTGGTTACAGATTTCAGCTCACTCAGCCAATCTCCATGTTTTGGCTTTGAAGGCCTGACGCTCGGCAGAAAGGCTTTGACTGGCTTCCAATTAAGTATATTATTCATTTAGGAGGGAGGAAAAAACACACCACATGTCTAAGTGATTAATAAATTCCCCGGGGGCCATTCTTCCTCACTGCAGATTTCTACACTTTTGATAGTAAGCTACTGTCTAGTAACTTATGACACTGCCACAATAACTTTGTTGTAATGTTTTTGGCATCAAAGATCTGATCCTTACGTTAAATTCATCTTGAGGATTTTCCGTAATGTTAAAGAATTCATTTGAGGGTTTTACCCAAAGTTTCTCACACAATTCTAACAGTCATGACTCCTTCAGCTTTTAATTTCCGAGTTGTAGAACTAACCAGACCACCTCCCAGAATCCACCAAAATAACCCCACTACTACCGTGTCGAAGCATTGTACATTTTTTCTCACACAGAAATGAACTTTCATTCATACAGTGCAACAAGCCAAACATATAAAACCATTCCCACCCTAATAAACTGGGGCCTTTTTTCTGACACAAAGGAACTGGCGTTACAGTCTAAACGTCCTCCTGTCTAAAGGGCCTGCTGGGAAAACAAGCTTCCCAACTAGGAGGAAAACAACTAGGAGGAAAAGTAGTCAGGGAACCAAACCAAGTATATGACCCAGTGCCTATGCCCAATCCGACTCACTGTAAACTAGGTACATCACCTGGCTCAAACACTGAATACAGCCAAAGTGGAAGGTTTGTAACCCAATAAAAGTCAATAAAGAAAGTGAGTGTGGGCTTTTTTTCCCTACTCGTATTGACAAGATTTCCATAATTTGAGATACCAAGCTATTAATGTTAGTTCTGTGAGTATTTAGCATACCTCAGATGGTTATATCTCCAGTAATGGTTGGATGCTTGGTGTGTCTCTGGATAACAGGTCTGTTGTGAGAGAGGATCAGAGAGAGGAGCAGGTGTAACCTCATTGTGGTTATTATCGGAGAACGACACGAGCTGTTCGTCTGTATCAGATTAGCGCCTTTAGAGAGCCTCTCCATCTCGCACACTTACACTCAGCCATAGTGTACTAACTGACCTAGTATTATAAATACCGTAAGAGCTTCAGTGTCCCTCTCTCACTTCTCTTCGCTCTTTTCTTTCTCTTTTCTCTCTCCCCTTCTCTGTGCTACAGGAGTGAGGTTTTTGAGGTGAAGCACATTCTTTTCTCACGCAAAGCGCATCAGATGTTGCACATCACATGCTCATATGTGTTCACGTCTCAGCTTGAGATATGCTGCTGCTTAATGTGATGGAACTAAGAATATCATTCTATACTTGCTTGTGGACAGGGTTTCTGCGCGTGCTTTTGTTTATATATTCAGAACATCCCTGAACACATTAATCAATGTGTAAGCTATACAGGATCTCTCTTGAGTTGCTAATCAATAGAGATAGATATTGAAACAATTCTGAAGAACTTTTGATGTTGACAATTTTCTGAACTAGCCAAGTTAAAAAGTTAATGACTTCTGATAAGATGTATACAGTGCATTTGGAAAGTATTCAGACCCCTTGACTTTTTCCATATTTTTTTTAATGTTACAGCCTAAAATTGATAAAATATTTCAATCAATCTAAACACAATACCCCAGGTATTTAGACATTTTTGCTAACGTATTAAAAAAAAAAAAATTAAATCACATTTGCATAAGTATTCAGACCCTTTACTCAGTACTTTGTTGAAGTAACTTTGGCAGCGATTACAGCCTTGAGTCTTCTTGGGTATAACAGTACAAGCTTGGCACATCTATATTTGGGGAGTTTCTCCCATTCTTCTCTGCAGATCCTCTCAAGCTCTGTCAGGTTGGATTGGGAGCATCGCTACAGAGTTATTTTGAGGTCTCTCCAGAGACATTCGATTGGGTTCAAATCCGGGCTCTGGCTGGGCCCCTCAAGGACATTTAGAGACTTGTCCCGAAGCCACTCCTGCATTGTCTTGGTAGTGTGCCAAGTTCCTGTTGGAAGGTGAACCTTCGCCTCAGTCTGAAGTCCTGAGTGTTCTGAAGCAGCTTTTCCATCAAGGATCTCTTTGTACTTTGCTCCGTTCATCTTTCCCTCGATCCTGACTAGTCTCCCAGTCCCTGCCGCTGGAAAACATCTCCACAGCATGATGCTGCCACCCCCCACCGTAGGGATGGTGTCAGGTTTCGTACCAATGACTCTTGTTTCTCTCGTTTCTCATGGTATAGTTCCCTTAAGGAAAAGCACCTTTAGTCAATCTGATTTCTCTATGAGAGCTTCCCATGTTTGGAATACACTGCCATCAGACACACACAACTGCACCACCGATCACACTTTCACAAAAAAAATGAACATGGCTAAAGGCCATAATCCCTAGTTGTGTATTGCCGCTTTCCATGTTGTCTGTTGTCTGTAGCTTGTGAGGTGTGGAAACACTGTTGCTTTTATGGATTTTTTCTTGTTGCTTTTTGTGCTATGTTGTTCTGTCTGCATGTTACGTCTTGCTTGTCCTATGTTGCTCTGACTGTGCTCACTGCTCATTGATTGTCTGTATTGTTATTGTAATTATTTCGAATAACCTGCCCAGGGACTGCGGTTGAAAATGAGCTGGGTGGCTAAAACTGGCACTTTTACTGAAATGTTGATTAATGTGCACTGTCCCTGTAAAAATAAAAATAAACTCAACTCAACTCAACTCATGGTCTGAGAGTCCTTTGGGTACCTTTTGGCAAACTCCAAGCGAGCTGTCATGTGCCTTTTACTGAGGAGTGGCTTCCGTCTGGCCACTCTACCATAAAGGCCTGATTGGTGGAGTGCTGCAGAGATGGTTGTCCTTCCGGAAGGTTCTTCCATCGCCACAGAGGAACTCTGGAGCTCTGTCAGAGTGACCATCGGGTTCTTGGTCACTTCTGTGGAAAGGTGACCAAGGCCCTTCTCCCCCGATTGCTAGGCTTGGATAGGCGGCCAGCTCTAGGTAGAGTCTTTGTGGTTCTTGGGGACCTTCAATGCTGCAGACATTTTTGGTACCCTTCCCCAGATCTGTGCATTGACACAATCGTGTCTCAGAGCTCTACAGACAATTCCTTCAACCTCATGGCTTGGTTTTTGTTCTGACATGCGCTGTCAACTGTGGGACCTTATAAAGACTGGTGTGTGCCTTGTCAAATCATGTCCAATCAATTGAATTTACCACAGGTGGACTCCAATCAAGTTGTAGAAACATCTCAAGGATGATCAATGGAAACAGGATGCACCTGAGCTCAATTTCGAGTCTCATAGCAAAGGGTCTGAATGCTTGTGTAAATAAGGTATTTCAGTTTTTTTTTAATGCATTTGCAAAAATGTCTAAAAACCTGTTTTCGCTTTGTCATTGTGGGGTTTGTGTGTAGATTGATGAGAAAAAAAACATTTATTTAATACATTTTAGAATAAGGGTTTAACGTAAAAAAAAAAATGGAAAAAGGGAAGGGGTATGAATACTTTCCGAATGCACTGTACAGCCACATTTCCACTTAGGATTCATGTATCATAGGATTAAAGTCAGGACTTGGAAGCATAAAGTTATCCACAAACATTAAGCAGTCTCCTTGATTTTTTTTCAAACCGTTCCTCCTAATTACAGTTTGATTTCAATCAGAAAAAAGAAGATCTTGGCCAAATCGCTACGCCTGTGTAATGCAAGTTGTTAAACTAACCGCCAGAGTATTTTGCTTACATGAGGTAGTCTTTATTTGAAATGCTTTCAAATTGAACTGGAGGATTTAATGACTTTTGGCCTTTGTTCTGTTACAGTTTGGTTTCATTTTCTAGACTGAACGAATTGTAAAAGGATATTGCATATTCACTAATGATTTCCAATGGCGATTACAGCTTTAAATGTTCTCTTTGTTTCCAGTCTATCTTTCGCATGCACATCAGTTTCCCTTCTCGCTACAGTAATACTGCTGAAAAACTAAATCAAGCATCCGAATCGCATTACAAAAGAACCCTACTAAGTATGAGATCTGATCCCAAGTCAGATCTTATTCAGACATTAGAGAGTAACATGCTAATACTTGAATGGAGGATAATCAACCAACAACTACAACCTCACGACTGCATGATAATCAACAATGAAGAGATGAGAGGGATGGAGAGAGAGAGGAGGAATAAGAGAGAGAGGCATACTTAGTGATGCAGAGAAAGAGGACGAAGGAGAGAGAGAGAAAGATATGGTGCAGAGATGCGGCTTTGTCAAGAGGAAACTATAAATGACTGAGTAGCTGTCTGAGCTGTGAGAACACTAGAACACCATCCTCTGTCACTCTGCTCACTGTACTGTGGTTCCAGTTGGGATATCAGAGGCTTGTTTTCATATGAGCGGCAGATGGGAGTGTATGTGTGTGTGTGTGTGTGTGTGTGTGTGTGAGTTTGTGTGGGTAGCGGGGGAACCGGGGCTCCAGAAATGTTAAGATATATTCTGCAAACAATTAGGAGCTGGTAGTACTTCTCCTGTGGCTGTCTCTAATTAACACAACAACCAGGCATCAATAAAGTGGAGATTTTTTTGCCATTTTTTGTTGTAGCAGAAACAGTGGGAACCAATCTCCCAGACCTCCTCAGATTAATGGCTCAGTGACTCTCACAGCGACGTGCTCTCGTTAAAATGGCATGTTAGGGACTTTTTAGATTGATAGCAAAATAATACGAATCAAATTTTGAAGCAGCTAGAAAGAGAGGAAACTATGTAATACTTACACTCCCCTACTTACACTCCCCTGCTTACATAGCCCCTACTTACACTTCCCTACTTACATAGCCCCTACTTACATAGCTCCTACTTACACTCCCCTACCTACACTCCCCTACTTACATTCCCCTACTTACACTCCCCTACTTACATAACCCCTACTTACACTCCCCTACTTACATAGCCCCTACTTACACTCCCCTACTTACATAGCCCCTACTTACACTCCCCTACTTACATAGCCCCTACTTACACTCCCCTACTTACATAGCCCCTACTTACACTCCCCTACTTACACTCCCCTGCTTACATAGCCCCTACTTACACTCCCCTACTTACATAGCCCCTACTTACACTCCCCTACTTACACTCCCCTACTTACACTCCCCTGCTTACATAGCCCCTACTTACACTCCCCTGCTTACATAGCCCCTACTTACACTCCCCTACTTACATTCTCCCTACTTACACTCCCCTACTTACATAGCCCCTATTTACACTCCCCTACTTACATTCCCCTGCTTACACTCCCCTACTTACATTCCCCTACTTACATTCCCCTGCTTACACTCCCCTACTTACATAGCCCCTATTTACACTCCCCTACTTACATAGCCCCTATTTACACTCCCTTACTTACATAGCCCCTACTTACACTCCCCTACTTACATTCTCCCTACTTACACTCCCCTACTTACACTCCCCTACTTACATTCCCCTACTTACATTCCCCTGCTTACACTCCCCTACTTACATAGCCCCTATTTACACTCCCCTACTTACATAGCCCCTATTTACACTCCCTTACTTACATAGCCCATATTTACATTCCCCTACTTACATTCCCCTGCTTACACTCCCCTACTTACATAGCCCCTATTTACACTCCCTTACTTACATAGCCCCTATTTACACTCCCCTACTTACATTTCCCTACTTACACTCCCCTACTTACATTCCCCTACTTACACTCCCTTACTTACACTCCCCTACATACAGTTGAAGTCGGAAGTTTACATACATCTTAGCCAAATACATTTAAACTCACTCTTTCACAATGCCTAACATTTAACATTTAAACATTTAAAAATCCCTGTCTTAGGTCAGTTAGGATCACCACTTTATATTACGAATGTGAAATGTCAGAATACTAGTAGAGAGAATTATTTCTTTCAAATTTTATTTCTTTCATCACATTCCCAGTGGGTAAGAAGTTACACTCAATTAGTATTTTGTAGCATTGCCTTTAAATTGTTCAACTTGGGTCAAACATTTCGGGTAGCCTTTCACAAGCTTCGCACCATAAGTTGAGTGAATTTTGGCCCATTCCTCCTGACAGAGCTGGTGTAACTGAGTCAGGTTTGTAGGCCTCCTTGCTCACACATGCTTTTTCAGTTCTGCTCACAAATTTTCAATAGGATTGAGGTCAGGGCTTTTTGATTGCTACTCCAATACCTTGACTTTGTTGTCCTTAAGCCATTTTGCCACAACTTTGGAAGTGTGGTTGGGGTCATTGTCCATTTGGAAGACGCATTTGCGACCAAGCTTTAACTTCCTGACTGATGTCTTGAGATGTTGATTCACTATATCCACATAATTTTCCTCCCTCATGATGCCATCTATTTTGTGAAGTGCACCAGTCCCTCCTGCAGCAAAGAACCCCCACAACATGATGCTGCCACCCCCGTGCTTCACAAATGGGATGGTGTTCTCTGGCTTGCAAGCATCCCTCTTTATCCTCCAAACATAACAATGATCTTTGTCCCCATGTGCAGTTACAAACCATAGTCTGTCTTTTTTATGGAGGTTTTGGAGCAGTTGCTTCTTCCTTGCTGAGTGGCCTTTCAGGTTATGTCGATACAGGACTCGTTTTACTGTGGATATAGATACTTTTGTACCTGTTTCCTCCAGCATCTTCACAAGGTCCTTTGCTGTTGTTCTGGGATTGATTTGCACTATTCGCTCCAAATTACGTTCATCTCTAGGATACAGAACACATCTCCTTCCTGAGCGGTATGGCGGCTGCGTGGTCCCATGGTGTTTATACTTGCGTACTATTGTTTGTACAGATTAACTTGGTACCTTCAGGTGTTTGGAAATTGCTCCCAAGGATGACCCAGACCTGTGGAGGTCTACAATGTTTTTCTGAGGTCTTGGCTGATTTCTTTTGATTTTCCCATGATGTCAAGCAAAGAGGCACTGCGTTTAAAGGTAGGCCTTGAAATATATCCACAGGTACACCTCCAATTGACTCAAATGATGTCAATTAGCCTATCAGAAGCTTCTAAAGCCATGGAATGTTCAACTTTGTGTATGTAAACTTCTGATCCACTGGAATTGTGATACAGTGAATTATAAGTAAAATAATCTGTCTGTAAACAATTGTTGGCAAAATTCCTTGTGTCATGCACCGACTTGCCAAAACTATAGTTTGTTAACAAGAAATTTGTGGAGTGGTTGAAAAACGAGTTTTAATGACTCCAACCTAAGTGTATGTAAACTTCCGACTTCAACTGTATTTATTTGGACAGTGAAGCTAAAACTTTTAATTTGGCTCTATACTCAAGCATTTTGGATTGTAGAGCAGAGTTCTATGTGAGGCGACAGTACAGAATGTCACCTTTTATTTGAGGGTATTTTTATAACTGTTTTTTTACCGTTTAGAAATGAAAGCACTTTATGTATCTCATCCCCCCATTTGAAAGTGTCATAAGTATTTAGACAAATTCACTTACAGTGCATTAATGTACAGTGCATTTTGTCCTGTCCTAGCATGCAATGAAGGTTAAGCTTGTGACTTTACAAAATTGTTGGATGCAATTTCAGTTTGTTTGGTTGTGTTTTAGTTTATCTTGTGCCCAATAGAAATTAATGGGAAATAATGTATTATGTCATTTTGGAGTCACTTTTATTGTAAATAATAATAGAATATGTTTCTGAATACTTTTACATTGACGTGAATGCTACCATTATTATGGATAATCATGAATAAATCGTGAATAATAATGAGTGAGAAAGTTACAGATGCATAATTACCATGCTCCCAAGAAAACCCTAACCTCCATTGTTATTGGTAATGGTGAGAGACTTTGCGTGCTAGGAATGTGCAACCAAATACTGAACTTCTGACTAAATGTAATACACTATAAGTGAATTTGTCCCAATACTTATGACACCTTCAAATGGAGGGAGTAGATTCACAAAGTGCTTTCTAAATGGTAAAACAGCGTTGTATTAAAACATCCTGAAATAAAAGGTGACATTCTGTACTGTTGCCTCATATAAAGTATTTGATCTCAAATCTAAAATGCTGAAGTATAGAACCAAATTAAAAGTTTTAGCTTCACTGTCCAAATATACACGTAGGGGAGTGTATGTAGGGGAGTGTATGTAGGGGAATGCAAATAGGGGAGTGCAAGTAAGGGAGTGTATGTAGGGGAGTGTATGTAGGGGAGTGTATTTAGGGTAGTGTATGTAGGGGAGTGCAAGTAAGGGAGTGTATGGTTGTCATAGCAGAATATCTGACTTGTCTAAATCTAAAGGTTGAGAGTGTTTGAAATAACTGTGCAAGGTGTTGGCTGAGGTTCTCTCACAACAACACTCACTTAAAAACCTAATTGAATCATCTATCACTACATGTAATATAATTTTACTACATTATTATCAAATAATCTTATAATTTATTGTTTTATTATAACAGCTGAACAATTCTCTCTTAACTTGAAGTCAAGGTAGGATGTACTTCCAAGTAAGGGCTGCTGGATTGAGGTAACCATGGAAACAAATGGCTCCTTCATTAAGAGCAGTCTTCAGCATGAGTGTAATGCACTCACCTCACCACACAGGCCAAGAGTACCTCCTGTAAGTAGTGTAGGAGACAGACCAATGTTTCTTCTCTTTCTGTTTTATTGTATTGCTGTGTTCCAGTAAAGGCCGGTCAGTCTTCCTCTTACTCTCCCAGAGAGCTAGAACATCTCTCACTTGATGCCTGTGGTAAGAAGCCCATTACGGTGTGCACCATCAAGACTACATAAAACACAGCACTGAGGCCCAAAGCTGTAACGACCCTGTCTAACGGCCTCAGCTACTGTACTGACCCGTGCCTCCTTTCATCCCATTAAATAGGAACGTTAAGGACATTCGTGTGGTGGAAGGATACCACAGAGGGTCTACTCAAACACCAAAATAAAGTTTCTCTTTCAGAGGTGTTGCTGTCCCTTTTTGTTTTGGAAGTAAACTCGCACACACACACACACACACACACACACACACACGCACGCACGCACGCACGCACGCACGCACGCACGCACGCACGCACGCACACACACACACACACACACACACACACACACACGCACGCGCGTGCGCACACGTGCACACACACAAACACACACACACACACAAACCCTCACACTCCTTCTGCTGCCAAACAGACATTTTAAACAACTGGGAACGAGGGGACCGCCAGAGCCGCCAATATCATTCTCTCTCTGACACCTCAAGCCACAGACGTGACAGAGGAGAGAGAGAGAGAGAGAATAGAGAGAAGGAAAGAGTTCTTACCTCTCAGTAGAGTGGGGCCGTAGTTGCCGAAGGAATCAAAGATGCTGTTAGAAGCCATGTCCACGTGCCTGAAGTGGTGCCAGAGTCGTCGCCAGCCCTCTACAGTTGATAATGATCAACCCTGGAGAGACACAGGGGTTGAAAGAGAGAATGAAAGAGTGAGAGAGAGGAGAGCAAGAGAGGACAGATCCTGGAACTCAGAGCCCGTTTGCTACCAAGAATTTGGGGTTTGTGACTACCGCAGGAATCCCTAGCCACAAGCCTGCAAAGAGAGCAGCATATGTTTGCTGCACCAGGGGTATAAGGCATTAAGAAAGAGAGAGAGGAAGAGAGAGTGATAAGGTGAGGGAGAGTGAGAGGGAGAGAGTGAGAGAGAGAGAGGCAGAGAGAATGATAAGGTGAGGGAGAGTGAGAGAGAGAGTGAGAGAGAGAGAGAGGGAGAGAGAATGATAAGGTGAGGGAGAGTGAGAGAGAGAGAGAGGGAGAGAAAATGATAAGGTGAGGGAGAGTGAGAGTGAGAGAGAGAATGATAGTCTGGGAGAGTGAGGGAGAGTGTGGCTATACTGAGGTGCAGTGGTACCGTCCCCCTCCAGGACTCTGGCCTTCCAGTGGACTCACCGTTGCTGTATCAGATCTGAACGTCCTGTTAGCGGCTTGGGGTAGGGTGGCAGGGAGGTGTGGTGTGGTGCTGGTCCGGTCCGTCAGTGGGCAGTGGCTCTGAGGTTACCTAGGTTCTCTCTCTCTGTCAGGAGACGTGGTGTCCCACGGTGGTGACCTGACTGGAGCGTCAGTGTTTACTAGCGCCGGCTAAAGCCACAGCTCTCTCTGTATCCTCGCCATCCTCCAGCTCCCCTCCTTGAGTGGTGGAGCCCGCGTCACATGTCACGTGAGGTCACAGGGCCTCTCCTCCCCTCCTCTCTCTCTTATTTTCGTTCTTACTCTGTGTAGCTTCTTTTTTTCCTCTTTGCTTTTACTTTCCACAGCTCTCTCTTTCCCTCTATCATTTCTCTCTGTCTTTTGATTGGTCAAAGATTGGCCAAGTTTGGAATGTTCTACTTTCTTTTAAGTTCAAACCAGGCAGCAGCCTACGCCACTTTATCAGAGGGTGCCGAAACCCAATGTGAACAACCAGAAAAACATTAAACACACATTAAGAGAAACAGAAATAAGAAAGCGTTAGCGAGAGGCAGAGATCATAAGAGAGAGAGAGAGAGGGCTATATAGTGTAGGGAGATGAGTGGGGTTTGCTGCCGCAAGGAGAGAGGAAAGAAGCAGAGCAAAGCAGAGAGGGTTCTGTCTCTGAGCTCCTTCAGAGAGAGACTGTGTGTTTCTGTATATATGTCTGACTCACTGCACATCTGTGTTTGTAAGAACTGGTGGTTTTGGGCCTACAAAACCAACCCTCCACCCTCACTTACCACTTGATAGGATCCTAATCTTAGCCTCATTAGAAGAGGCAGTTCCAGCACTTCAGTTTACCCTCTCCTTGTTGTTATTGTCTCCTCTCCTCTCCTCTCCTCTCCTCTCCTCTCCTCTCCTCTCCTCTCCTCTCCTCTCAGGTATTATTATTTCTCTCTCACACTATCCCTTTCACTATTCTTTTCTACTTTCTGTCACACAATATAATTATTTAGGGATATTTATTTCCTGTAGTACAGGACAAAGGAGAAATCAACACGTTTATTAAATATTTAGAAAATGTATAAACATAGATCCACTACTACATAATTTACTAAAATGCATTATGATTTTGAGCAAAACATGACTGTGAATTCCCCCCACCCCCCTCAAATATCTAAACCGGACTTAACCTGATTGTGGTTTTGACACTTTCAGAAAGCTCATACTCTGGGCAGGGCTCTGTAGAGTCATATGATAATTTATAATTTACCATTTAAAAATGTAAGCAAACCAGAGAGACAGACAAATACACTCTTAGAAAAAAAGGTGTTACCTAGATCATAAATGTTTGTTTTTTCTGATTGCCCCCATACTGTAGGAGAACCCTTTGAATAACCCCTTTTGGTTCCAGGTAGAACCCAACATGGAACCCTGAAGCTTTCTACCTGGAACCAAAAACTTTTGCAACCCTTTTTCTAAGAGTATAGACAGACAGACATTGCCCTCTGAGGTACTAGACACTGCATGTGCGAGTCATACTGTAGGTGGGGGTGGGTTAGCCAGCCAAGCTGCCAAATGTCCCCCGTCTCCTCGCTCTCTCTCCCAGTCATCCTAACCATGTCTGGCCATGGGACAACACGACCCACAACCACTGTCTGGACAGTCATGTGACCCTTGGCAACCTGTGTGTGTGTGTGTGTGTGTGTGTGTGTGTGTGTGTGTGTGTGCACGTGTGCGTGTGCGTGTGTGTATGTGTGTGTGTGTGTGTGTGTGTGTGTGTGTGTGTGTGCACGTGTGCGTGTGCGTGTTTGTATGTGTATGTGTGTGTGTGTGTGTGTGTGTGTGTGTGCGTGTGCGTGTGCATGCATGTATATGTGTGTGCTACTTGGGAATTTTATGCATTTGTGAATATTGTTGTGTATCTTTTAGCAAATCTATTATCCTTTCACACGTGTTTCTGTATGTGTAGCGTGTGACTCCTGACCCTCACGTGCTTGTGTGCTAATTGCTGGACAGAACTGTGTGCTCCATGTTCTGGTCTGTGTGTGTGTGTATGTGTGCCTCAGAGCCCACACTGGCCTGTAAAATAGCAGTTTCCTTTGGTTAGGCGACAACGTGGGGACGTGGGAAGACACGGTATCGGGAGTGTGACCAAAGGCTGAGGTCACAACAGTCCCCAAAGCTTTGATCAGTCGATCTCCTGGGCCACTACAGGCCTCTGACTTGACCTCACACAACTCACAGCACCCTGTTCACACCTCCGCAGCCCGCGCTTCCCGCACATCGCCAGGAGACCAGGAGATGACAGCTCTCAGTGGAACTATAATTTACTGTACCAGAGAGCCTGGTTAAAACATGGGTTGAAGTGGGACATGTTTGATATGTAGAGATGTTACTCTAGTGAAGAGTTTTTAAACAGCCCAGAACACAGAGTTGTGGTGCCACTTCCAGTTTACAGTCTAGATTGATACACTACTCCTTTACTCTCCTACTCTAATCTCCTCTACTCTCCTCCTCTACACTCCTCCCCTACTCTCCTCCAAGACAATCCTCCTTTACAATCCTCCTCTACTCTCCTTCAAGACACTCCTCATCTACTCTCCTCCTCTACTCTCCTCCTCTATTATCCAACTCTACTCTCAACCTCTATTATACTCCTCTACTCTCCTCTTCTACTCTCCACCTCTATTATCCTCCTCTATTATCCTCCTTTACTCTCCACCTCTATTATACTCCTCTACTCTCCTCCTCTACTCCCCACCTCTATTATCCTCCTCCACACTCCTCCTCTATTATCCTCCTCTACTCTCCTCCTCTACTCTCCTCCTCTACTCTCCACAACTATTACCCTCCTCCACTCTCCACCTCTATTATCCTCCTCTACTCTCCTCCTCCACTCTCCACCTCTATTATCCTCCTCCACTCTTCACCTCTATTATCCTCCTCTACTCTCCTCCTCCACTCTCCACCTCTATTATCCTCCTCTATTCTCCACCTCTATTATCCTCCTCCATTCTCCACCTCTATTATCCTCCTCTACTCTCCTCCTCCACTCTCCACCTCTATTATCCTCCTCTATTCTCCAACTCTATTATCCTCCTCCACTCTTCACCTCTATTATCCTCCTCTACTCTCCTCCTCCACTCTCCACCTCTATTATCCTCCTCTACTCTCCACCTCTATTATCCTCCTCCATTCTCCACCTCTATTATCCTCCTCTACTCTCCTCCTCTAATCTCCTCCTCTACTCTCCACCTCAATTATCCTCAGCCACTCTCCACCTCTATTATACTCCTCTAATCTCCTCCTCTACTCTCCACCTCTATTATCTTCCTCCACTCTCCTCCTCTACTCTCCTCCTCCACTCTCCACCTCTATTATCCTCCTCTACTCTCCACCTCTATTATCCTCCTCCATTCTCCTCCTCTACTCTCCACCTCTATTATCCTCCTCCACTCTCCTCCTCTACTCTCCTCCTCGACTCTCCACCTCTACTCACCTCCTCCACTCTCCACCTCTATTATCCTCCTCTACTCTCCACCTCTATTATCCTCCTCCATTCTCCTCCTCTACTCTCCACCTCTATTATCCTCCTCCACTCTTCACCTCTATTATCCTCCTCTACTCTCCTCCTCTAATATCCTCCTCTACTCTCCTCCTCCATTCTCCACCTCTATTATCCTCCACTACTCTCCTCCACTACTCTCCTCCTCTACACTCCACCTCTATTATCCTACTCTACTCTCCTCCTCTACTCTCCACCTCTATTATCATCCTCCACTCTCCACCTCTTTTATCCTCCTCTACGCCCCTCCTCTACTCTCCTCCTCTATTATCCTCCTCTACTCTCCACCTCTATTATCCTCCTCTACTCCCCACCTCTATTATCCTCCTCCACTCTCCACCTCTATTATCCTCCTCTATTCTCCACCTCTATTATCCTCCTCCACTCTTCACCTCTATTATCCTCCTCTACTCTCCTCCTCCACTCTCCACCTCTATTATCCTCCTCTACTCTCCACCTCTATTATCCTCCTCCATTCTCCACCTCTATTATCCTCCTCTACTCTCCTCCTCTAATCTCCTCCTCTACTCTCCACCTCAATTATCCTCAGCCACTCTCCACCTCTATTATACTCCTCTAATCTCCTCCTCTACTCTCCACCTCTATTATCCTCCTCCACTCTCCTCCTCTACTCTCCTCCTCCACTCTCCACCTCTACTCACCTCCTCCACTCTCCACCTCTATTATCCTCCTCTACTCTCCACCTCTATTATCCTCCTCCATTCTCCTCCTCTACTCTCCACCTCTATTATCCTCCTCCACTCTTCACCTCTATTATCCTCCTCTACTCTCCTCCTCTAATATCCTCCTCTACTCTCCTCCTCCATTCTCCACCTCTATTATCCTCCACTACTCTCCTCCACTACTCTCCTCCTCTACACTCCACCTCTATTATCCTACTCTACTCTCCTCCTCTACTCTCCACCTCTATTATCATCCTCCACTCTCCACCTCTTTTATCCTCCTCTACTCCCCTCCTCTACTCTCCTCCTCTATTATCCTCCTCTACTCTCCACCTCTATTATCCTCCTCTACTCCCCACCTCTATTATCCTCCTCTACTCTCCACCTCTATTATCCTCCTCTACTCTCCTCCTCTACTCCCCACCTCTATTATCCTCCTCTACTCTCCACCTCTATTATCCTCCTCTACTCTCCTCCTCTACTCCCCACCTATATTATCCTCCTCTACTCTCCACCTCTATTATCCTCCTCTATTCCCCACCTCTATTATTCTCCTCTATTCACCTCCTCTATTCTCCTCCTCTACTCTCCACCTATATTATCCTTCTCCACTCTCCTCCTCTACTCTCCACCTGTATTATCCTCCTCTACTCTCCACCGCTATTATCCTCCTCTACTCAACCACTCTACTCTCCTCCTCTATTATCCTCCTCTACTCTCCTCCGCTACTCTCCACCTCTATTATCCTCCTCCACTCTCCGCCTCTTCTACCCTCCTCCACCACTCTCCCCCTCCACTCTCCTCCTCCACTCTAATCCTTTCCTCTTCTCGTCTACTAACCTACTCTAATCTCCTCCTACACTACCCTCCTGACCTCTACTCCTCTACTCTCCTGCAAAAGTCTCCTCCTCTCCTCTCCTCCTCTACACTTCTCCTCTACTCTCCTCCAATAGTCTCCTCCTCTCCTCTCCTCCTCTACACTCCTCCTCTCCTCTCCTCTCCTCTCCTCTTCTCTCCTCTCCTCTCCTCTCCTCTCCTCTCCTCTCCTCTCCTCTCCTCTCCTCTCCTCTCCTCTCCTCTCCTCTCCTCTCCTCTACACTCCTCTTCTCTCCTCCAATACCCTCCTAATCTAATCTCCTCCTCTCCTCTCCTCCTCTCCTCTCCTCCTCTACTCTTCTCCTCTAATCTCCTCATCCACTCTCCTCCTCTACTCAGCCCAGAACACAGAGTTGTGGTGCCACTTCCAGTTTACAGTCTAGATTGATATACTACTCCTTTACTCTCCTACTCTAATCACCTCTACTCTCCTCCTCTACACTCCTCCCCTACTCTCCTCCAAGACAATCCTCCTTTACAATCCTACTCTACTCTCCTCCAAGACACTCCTCATCTACTCTCCTCCTCTACTCTCCTCCTTATGTATCCTCCTCTATTCACCTCCTCTACTCTCCTCTTCTACTCTCCACCTCTATTATCCTCCTCTATTATCCACCTCTACTCTCCACCTCTATTATACTCCTCTACTCTCCTCTTCTACTCTCCACCTCTATTATCCTCCTCTATTATCCTCCTTTACTCTCCACCTCTATTATACTCCTCTACTCTCCTCTTCTACTCTCCACCTCTATTATCCTCCTCTATTATCCTCCTTTACTCTCCACCTCTATTATACTCCTCTACTCTCCTCCTCTACTCTCCACCTCTATCATCCTCCTCCACACTCCTCCTCTATTATCCTCCTCTACTCTCCTCCTCTACTCTCCTCCTCTACTCTCCACCTCTATTATCCTCCTCCACTCTTCACCTCTATTATCCTCATCTACTCTCCTCCTCCACTCTCCACCTCTATTATCCTCCTCTACTCTCCACCTCTATTATCCTCCTCCATTCTCCACCTCTATTATCCTCCTCTACTCTCCTCCTCTAATCTCCTCCTCTACTCTCCACCTCAATTATCCTCAGCCACTCTCCACCTCTATTATGCTCCTCTACTCTCCTCCTCTACTCTCCACCTCTATTATCCTCATCCGCTCTCCACCTCTATTATCCTCCACTACTCTCCTCCTCTACACTCCACCTCTATTATCCTACTCTACTCTCCACCTCTATTATCCTCCACTACTCTCCTCCTCTACACTCCACCTCTATTATCCTACTCTACTCTCCTCCTCTACTCTCCACCTCTATTATCATCCTCCACTCTCCACCTCTTTTATCCTCCTCTACTCCCCTCCTCTAATCTCCTCCTCTATTATCCTCCTCTACTCTCCACCTCTATTATCCTCCTCTACTCCCCACCTCTATTATCCTCCTCTACTCTCCACCTCTATTATCCTCCCCAACTCTCCACTTCTATTATCCTCCTCTACTATCCTCCACTATTCTCCCCCCCAACTCTCCACCTCTATTATCCTCCCCAACTCTGCACCTCTATTATCTTCCTCTGCTCTCCTTCTCTCCTCTCATCCTCCACACTCCTCCTCCACTCTCTTCCTCTACTATCCTCCTCCACTCCCCTGTTCCACTCCCCTCCTCCACTCTCCTGCTCCACTCTCCTCCTCTAATCTCATCCTCCTCCACTCTCCTCCTCTCCTCTCATCCTCTCCCTCCTCATCCAACTCCTCCTCTACTCTCCTCCTCCACTCTCCACCTCTATTATCCTCCTCTACTCTCCTCCTCTACTCTCCTCCTCTATTATCCTCCTCTACTCTCCTCCTCTATTTTCCTCCTTTACTCTGCACCTCTACTCTCCTCCTCTTCTATCCACCTCTATTATCCTCCTCTACTCTCCTCCTCTACTATCCTCCTCTACTTTCCACCTCTATTATCCTCCTCTACTTTCCTCCTCTATTATACTCCTCTACTCTCCTCCTCTATTATCCTCCTCTACTCTCCTACTCTATTTTCCTCCTTTACTCTGCACCTCTACTCTCCTCCTCTTCTATCCACCTCTATTATCCTCCTCTACTCTCCTCCTGTTCTATCCACCTCTATTATCCTCCTCTACTCTCCTCCTCTATTATCCTCCTCTACTCAACATATCTTTATCCTCCTCTACTTTCCTCCTCTATTATCCTCCTCTACTCTCCACCTCTAATCTCCTCCTCTACTCTCCACCTCTATTATCCTCCTCTACTCTCCTCCTCTAATCTCCTCCTCTAATCTCCTCCTCTATTATCCTCCTCTACTCAACATATCTTTATCCTCCTCTGCTATCCACCTCTATTATCCTCCTCTACTTTCCTCCTCTATTATACTCCTCTACTCTCCTCCTCTATTATCCTCCTCTACTCAACATATCTTTATCCTCCTCTACTCCCCTCCTCTATTATCCTCCTCTACTCTCCACCTCTAATCTCCTCCTCTACTCTCCACCTCTATTATCCTCCTCTACTCTCCACCTCTACTCTCCTCCTCCACTCTCCACCTCTATTTTCCTCCTCTACTCTCCTCCTCTACTCTCCTCCTCTATTGTCCTCCTCTACTCTTCTCCTCTATTTTCCTCCTTTACTCTGCACCTCTACTCTCCTCCTCTTCTATCCACCTCTATTATCCTCCTCTACTCTCCTCCTCTATTATCCTCCTCTACTCAACATATCTTTATCCTCCTCTACTTTCCTCCTCTATTATCCTCCTCTACACTCCACCTCTAATCTCCTCTTCTACTCTCCACCTCTATTATCCTCCTCTACTCTCCTCCTCTAATCTCCTCCTCTAATCTCCTCCTCTATTATCCTCCTCTACTCAACATATCTTTATCCTCCTCTGCTATCCACCTCTATTATCCTCCTCTACTTTCCTCCTCTATTATACTCCTCTACTCTCCTCCTCTATTATCCTCCTCTACTCAACATATCTTTATCCTCCTCTACTTTCCTCCTCTATTATCCTCCTCTACTCTCCACCTGTAATCTCCTCCTCTACTCTCCACCTCTATTATCCTCCTCTACTCTCCACCTCTATTATCCTCCTCTACTCTCCTCCTCTAATCTCCTACTCTACTCTCCTCCTCTAATCTCCTCCTCTACTCTCCTCCTCTACTCCCCACCTCTATTATCCTCCTCTACTCTCCTCCTCTAATCTCCTCCTCTACTCTCCTCCTCTAATCTCCTCCTCTACTCTCCACCTCTATTATCCTCCTCTACTCTCCTCCTCTAATCTCCTCCTCTAATCTCCTCCTCTATTATCCTCCTCTACTCAACATATCTTTATCCTCCTCTGCTATCCACCTCTATTATCCTCCTCTACTTTCCTCCTCTATTATACTCCTCTACTATCCTCCTCTACTCTCCTCCTCTATTATCCTCCTCTACTCAACATATCTTTATCCTCCTCTACTTTCCTCCTCTATTATCCTCCTCTACTCTCCACCTCTAATCTCCTCCTCTACTCTCCACCTCTATTATCCTCCTCTACTCTCCTCCTCTAATCTCCTCCTCTAATCTCCTCCTCTATTATCCTCCTCTACTCAACATATCTTTATCCTCCTCTGCTATCCACCTCTATTATCCTCCTCTACTTTCCTCCTCTATTATACTCCTCTACTATCCTCCTCTACTCTCCTCCTCTATTATCCTCCTCTACTCAACATATCTTTATCCTCCTCTACTTTCCTCCTCTATTATCCTCCTCTACTCTCCTCCTCTAATCTCCTCCTCTACTCTCCTCCTCCAATCTCCTCCTCTACTCTCCTCCTCTACTCCCCACCTCTATTGTCCTCCTCTACTCTCCTCCTCTAATCTCCTCCTCTACTCTCCTCCTCTAATCTCCTCCTCTACTCTCCACCTCTATTATCCTCCTCTACTCTCCTCCTCTAATCTCCTCCTCTAATCTCCTCCTCTATTATCCTCCTCTACTCAACATATCTTTATCCTCCTCTGCTATCCACCTCTATTATCCTCCTCTACTTTCCTCCTCTATTATACTCCTCTACTATCCTCCTCGACTCTCCTCCTCTATTATCCTCCTCTACTCAACATATCTTTATCCTCCTCTACTTTCCTCCTCTATTATCCTCCTCTACTCTCCTCCTCTAATCTCCTCCTCTAATCTCCTCCTCTATTATCCTCCTCTACTCAACATATCTTTATCCTCCTCTACTTTCCTCCTCTATTATCCTCCTCTACTCTCCACCTCTAATCTCCTCCTCTAGGTGGAGAGTAGAGGAGGATAATAGAGGTGGAGAGTCACCTCTATTATCCTCCTCTACTCTCCACCTCTATTATCATACTCTCCTCCTCTATTATCCTCCTCTACTCCCCACCTATATTATCCTCCTCTACTCCCCTTCTCTAATCTCCTCCTCTACTCTCCTCCTCTAATCTCCTCCTCTACTCTCCACCTTTATTATCCTCCTCTACTCTCCTCCTCTATTTTCCTCCTCTACTCTCCTCCTCTAATCTCCTCCTCTACTCTCCACCTCTAATCTCCTCCTCTACTCTCCACCTCTATTATCCTCCTCTACTCTCCTCCTCTAATCTCCTCCTCTACTCTCCTCCTCTAATCTCCTCCTCTACTCCCCACCTCTATTATCTTCCTCTACTCTCCTCCTCTATTATCCTCCTCTACTCCCCACCTCTATGATCCTCCTCTACCCTCATCTACTCTCCTCGTCTGCTCTCCTCCTTTACTCTCCTCCTCTACCCTCTACTCTTCTCATCTGTTCTCCTCCTTTACTCTTCTCCTCTAACATCCTCTACTCTCCTCCACTCTCCACCTCTACTCTCCTCCACTACTCTCCTCCCATACTCTCCTCCACTACACTCCTCCTCTACTGTCCTCCACTACTCTCTTCCTCTACTCTCCTCCACCACTCTACTCCTCTACTCTCCTCCTCTTCTCTCCTCCTCTACTCTCATCTACTCTCTTCTACTCTCCTCCTCTACTCTCCTCCTCTACTCTCCTTCTCTAATCTCCTCCTCTACTCTCCTCCTCTACTCTCATCTTCTACTCTCATCTACTCTCCTCTCCTCTCCTCCTCTACTCTCCACCTCTATCCCCCTCTATTCCCCACCTCTACACACATCCTCTCCTCTACTCTCCTCAAATACTCTCCTCTTCTACACTCCTCCTCTACACTCCTCCTATACTCTCCTCCTCTACTCTCCTCCTCTACTCTCCTCCTCTACACTCCTCCTCTACTCTCCTCCTCTACTCTCCTCCTCTACCCTCATCTACTCTCCTCGTCTGCTCTCCTCCTTTACTCTCCTCCTCTACCCTCTACTCTTCTCATCTGTTCTCCTCCTTTACTCTTCTCCTCTACCATCCTCTACTCTCCTCCACTCTCCACCTCTACTCTCCTCCACTACTCTCCTCTTATACTCTCCTCCACTACACTCCTCCTCGACTGTCCTCCACTACTCTCCTCCTCTACTATCCTCCACTACTCTCCTCCTCTACTCTCCTACTCTACTCTCCACCTCTATTATCCTCTTCTACTTTCCTCCCCTACTATCCTCCTCTACTCTCCTCCTCTATTATCCTCCTCTACTCTCCACCTCTATTACCCTCCTCTACGCTCCACCTCTTTATCCACCTCTACTCTCCATCTTTTTATCCTCCTCTACTCTCCTGCTCTATTATCCTCATCTACTCTCCTCCACTACTCTCCTCCTCTACTCTCCTCCACTACACTCCTCCTCTACTCTCCTCTTCTACTCTCCTCCTCTACTCTCCTCCTCTACTCTCCTCCACTACTCTCCTCCTCTACTGTCCTCCTCTACTCTCCTCCTCTACTCTCCCCCACTACTCTCCTCCTCTACTCTCCTCCACTACTCTCCTCCTCTACTCTCCTCCACTACTCTCCTCCTCTGCTCTCCTCCACTACTCTCCTCTCCTCTACTGTCCTCCTCTACTCTCCTCAACTCTCTCCTACTTCACTCTCCTCCTCTACTCTCCTCCCCTACTCTCCTCCACGACTCTCCTACTTCACTCTCCTCTATTCTCATCTACTCTCCTCATCTGCTCTTCTCCTCTCCTCTCCTCTCCTCCTCTACTCAACTCTACTCTACTCTACTCTCCTCATCAAATGTCCTCTCCTCTCCTCTCCTCTCCTCTCCTCTCCTCTCCTCTCCTCTCCTCTCCTCTCCTCTCCTCTCCTCTCCTCTACTCTACTCTACTCTACTCTACTCTATTCTCCTCCTCTACTCTACTCTCCTCTCCTCCTCTCCTCTCCTCTCCTCTCCTGTCCTCTCCTGTCCTCTACTCTACTCTACTCTACTCTACTCTACTCTACTCTACTCTCCTCCTCCCCTATCCTCTCCTCATCAAATTTCCTCTTCTCTACTCTATTCTCCTATCATCCTTTTCTCTACTCCACCACTCTACACTACTCACCCCTACTCTCACCTACTCTCCTCCTCTGATCTCCTTCTTTCCTCCTTTCCTTTCCTCTCCTCTTCTACTCTCCTCCTCTACTCTCCTCTACTCTCCTCCTCTTCTGTCTTCTATTCTCCTCCTCTATTCTCCTCCACTACTCTCCTCTACTCTCCTCCTCTTCTGTCTTCTATTCTCCTCCTGTACTCTCCTCTACTACTCTCCTCCACTGTTCTCCTTATCTGCTGTCCTCTCTTACTTTCTTCCTTGACTCTCGTCATCTGCTCTCCTCCACTGCTCTCACCCTCTGCTCTCCTCCTCTACTTCCGCGTGGGCTCCCGAGTTAGGCAGCGGTCTAAGGCACTGCATCTCAGTGCAAGAGGCGTCACTACAGTCCCCGATTCGATCAAATCGGGTCTTGATTGTTAGTCCCATAGGGCAGGACACAATTGGCCAAGCGTCAGCCTGGTTTGGTCGGGATAGGCCGTCATTGTAAATAAGAAGTTGTTCTTAATTGACTCCTGCTCTAATCTCCTCCTCTACTCTCCTCCTCTACTCTCATCTTCTACTCTCATCTACTCTCCTCTCCTCTCCTCCTCTACTCTCCTCCTCTACTCTCATATTCTACTCTCATCTACTCTCCTCTCCTCCTCTACTCTCCACCTCTATCCCCCTCTATTCCCCACCTCTACACTCATCCTCTACTCTCCTCCTCTACTCTCCTCATCTACTCTCCTCTTCTACACTCCTCCTCTACTCTCCTCCTATACTCTCCTTCTATACTCTCCTCATCTACTCTCATCTTCTACTCTCATCTACTCTCCTCTCCTCTCCTCCTCTACTCTCCTCCTCTACCCTCATCTACTCTCATCCTCTACACTCCTCCTTTACTCTCCTCCTCTACCCTCAACTCTTCTCATCTGTTCTCCTCCTTTACTCTTCTCCTCTACCATCCTCTACTCTCCTCCACTCTCCACCTCTACTCTCCTCCACTACTCTCCTCCCATACTCTCCTCCACTACACTCCTCCTCTACTGTCTTCCACTACACTCCTCCTCTACTGTCCTCCTCTACTCTCCTCCACTACTCTCCTCCTCTACTCTCCTCCTCTACTCTCCTCCTCTACTCTCATCTACTCTCTTCTACTCTCCGCCTCTACTCTCCTCCTCTACTCTCATCTTCTACTCTCATCTACTCTCCTCTCATCTCCTCCTCTACTCTCCTCATCTACTCTCATCTTCTACTCTCATCTACTCTCCTCTCCTCCTCTACTCTCCACCTCTATCCCCCTCTATTCCCCACCTCTACACTCATCCTCTACTCTCCTCCTCTACTCTCCTCATCTACTCTCCTCTTCTACACTCCTCCTCTACTCTCCTCCTATACTCTCCTCCTATACTCTCCTCATCTACTCTCCTCCTCTACACTCCTCCTCTACTCTCCTCCTCTACTCTCCTCCTCTACCCTCATCTACTCTCCTCGTCTGCTCTCCTCCTTTACTCTCCTCCTCTACCCTCAACTCTTCTCATCTGTTGTCCTCCTTTACTCTTCTCCTCTACCATCCTCTACTCTCCTCCACTCTCCACCTCTACTCTCCTCCACTACTCTCCTCCCATACTCTCCTACACTACACTCCTCCTCTACTGTCCTCCACTACTGTCCTCCTCTACTCTCCTCCACTACTCTCCTCCTCTACTCTCCTCCTCTACTCTCATCTACTCTCTTCTACTCTGCGCCTCTACTCTCCTCCTCTACTCTCCTTCTCTAATTTCCTCCTCTACTCTCCTCCTCTACTCTCATCTTCTACTCTCATCTACTCTCATATCCTCTCCTCCTCTACTCTCCACCTCTATCCCCCTATATTCCCCACCTCTACACTCATCCTCTACTCTCCTCCTCTACTCTCCTCATCTACTCTCCTCTTCTATACTCCTCCTCTACACTCCTCCTATACTCTCCTCCTCTACTCTCCTCCTATACTCTCCTCCTCTACTCTCCTCATCTACAGTCCTCCTCTACACTCCTCCTCTACTCTCCTCCTCTACTCTCCTCCTCTACCATCATCTACTCTCCTCGTCTGCTCTCCTCCTTTACTCTCCTCCTCTACCCTCTACTATTCTCATCTGTTCTCCTCCTTTACTCTTCTCCTCTTCCTTCCTCTACTCTCCTCCACTCTCCACCTCTACTCTCCTCCACTACTCTCCTCCCATACTCTCCTCCACTACACTCCTCCTCTACTGTCCTCCACTACTCTCCTCCTCTACTCTCCTCCACTACTCTCCTCCTCTACTCTCCTCCTCTACTCTCCTCCTCTACTCTCCTCCTCTTCTCTCATCTACTCTCTTCTACTCTCCTCCTCTACTCTCCTCCTCTACTCTCCTTCTCTACTCTCCTCCTCTACTCTCATCTACTCTCCTCTACTCTCCTCCTCTACTCCCATCTTCTACTCTCACCTACTCTCCTCCTCTACTCTCATCTTCTACTCTCATCTACTCTCCTCTACTCTCCTCCTCTACACTCATCTACTCTCCTCCTCTCCTCCTCTACTCTCCTCTACTCTCCTCCTCTACTCTCCTCTACTCTCCTCCTCTTCTGTCTTCTATTCTCCTCCTCTATTCTCCTCCACTACTCTCCACTACTCTCCACTACTCTTCTCAGCTACTTTCCTTCTCTACTCCACTCCACTATTCTCCTCCTGTACTCTCCTCCACTACTCTCCTCCACTGTTCTCCTTATCTGCTGTCCTCTCTTACTTTCTTCCTTGACTCTCGTCATCTGCTCTCTTCCACTGCTCTCACCCTCTGCTCTCCTCCTCTACTCTCCTCCTCTACTCTCATCTTCTACTCTCATCTACTCTTCCTCTCCTCCTCTACTCTCCACCTCTATCCCCCTCTATTCCCCACCTCTACACTCATCCTCTACTCTCCTCCTCTACTCTCCTCATCTACTCTCCTCTTCTACACTCCTCCTCTACTCTCCTCCTATACTCTCCTCCTCTACTCTCCTCATCTACTCTCCTCCTCTACACTCCTCCTCTACTCTCCTCCTCTACTCTCCTCCTCTACCCTACTATACTCTCCTCCTCTACTCTCCTCCTCTACTCTCCTCCTCTACACTCCTCCTCTACTCTCCTCCTCTACTCTCCTCCTCTACCCTCATCTACTCTCCTCGTCTGCTCTCCTCCTATACTCTCCTCATCTACTCTCCTCTTCTATACTCCTCCTCTACACTCCTCCTATACTCTCCTCCTCTACTCTCCTCCTCTACTCTCCTCCTATACTCTCCTCCTCTACTCTCCTCATCTACTCTCCTCCTCTACACTCCTCCTCTACTCTCCTCCTCTACTCTCCTCCTCTACCCTACTATACTCTCCTCCTCTACTCTCCTCCTCTACTCTCCTCCTCTACACTCCTCCTCTACTCTCCTCCTCTACTCTCCTCCTCTACCCTCATCTACTCTCCTCGTCTGCTCTCCTCCTTTACTCTCCTCCTCTACACTCTACTCTTCTCATCTGTTCTCCTCCTTTACTCTTCTCCTCTACCATCCTCTACTCTCCTCCACTCTCCACCTCTACTCTCCTCCACTACTCTCCTCCCATACTCTCCTCCACTACACTCCTCCTCTACTGTCCTCCACTACTCTCCTCCTCTACTCTCCTCCACTACTCTCCTCCTCTACTCTCCTCCTCTACTCTCCTCCTCTACTCTCATCTACTCTCTTCTACTCTCCGCCTCTACTCTCCTCCTCTACTCTCCTTCTCTAATCTCCTCTTCTACTCTCCTCCTCTACTCTCATCTTCTACTCTCATCTACTCTCATATCCACTCCTCCTCTACTCTCCACCTCTATCCCCCTCTATTCCCCACCTCTACACTCATCCTCTACTCTCCTCCTCTACTCTCCTCATCTATACTCCTCCTCTACACTCCTCCTATACTCTCCTCCTCTACTCTCCTCCTCTACTCTCCTCCACTACTCTCCTCCTATACTCTCCTCCTCTACTCTCCTCATCTACTCTCCTCCTCTACACTCCTCCTCTACTCTTCTCCTCTACTCTCCTCCTCTACCCTCATCTACTCTCCTCGTCTGCTCTCCTCCTTTACTCTCCTCCTCTACCCTCTACTCTTCTCATCTGTTCTCCTCCTTTACTCTTCTCCTCTACCATCCTCTAATCTCCTCCACTCTCCACCTCTACTCTCCTCCACTACTCTCCTCCCATACTCTCCTCCACTACACTCCTCCTCTACTGTCCTCCACTACACTCCTCCTCTACTGTCCTCATCTACTCTCCTCTTCTATACTCCTCCTCTACACTCATCCTCTACTCTCCTCCTATACTCTCCTCCTCTACTCTCCTCCTCTACTCTCCTCCACTACTCTCCTCCCATACTCTCCTCCACTACACTCCTCCTCTACTGTCCTCCACTACTCTCCTCCTCTACTCTCCTCCACTACTCTCCTCCTCTACTCTCCTCCTCTACTCTCCTCCTCTTCTCTCCTCCTCTTCTCTCATCTACTCTCTTCTACTCTCCTCCTCTACTCTCCTCCTCTACTCTCCTGCTCTACTCTCCTCCTCTACTCTCATCTACTCTCCTCTACTCTTCTCCTCTACTCTCCTCCTCTACTCCCATCTTCTACTCTCATCTACTCTCCTCCTCTACTCTCCTCCTCTACTCTCATATTCTACTCTCATCTACTCTCCTCTACTCTCCTCCTCTACTCTCATCTACTCTCCTCTACTCTCCTCCTCTACTCTCTTATACTCTCCTCCTCTACTCTCCTCTACTCTCCTCCTCTTCTGTCTTCTATTCTCCTCCTCTATTCTCCTCCACTACTCTCTACTACTCTCCACTACTCTTCTCAGCTACTTTCCTTCTCTACTCCCCTCCACTATTCTCCTTCTGTACTCTCCTCCACTACTCTCCTCCACTGTTCTCCTTATCTGCTGTCCTCTCTTACTTTCTTCCTTGACTCTCGTCATCTGCTCTCCTCCACTACTCTCCTCCTCTACTCTCCTTCTCTACTCTCCGCCTCTTCTCTCATCTACTCTCCTCTACTCTCCTCCTCTACTCCCATCTCCTCTCATCTACTCTCCTCCTCTACTCTCCTCCTCTACTCTCATCTTCTACTCTCATCTACTCTCCTCCTCTACTCTCCTCCTCTACTCTCATCTACTCTCCTCCTCTACTCTCATCTACTCTCCTCCTCTACTCTCATCTACTCTCCTCCTCTACTCTCATCTACTCTCCTCTACTCTCCTCCTCTACTCTCCTCCTATACTCCCATCTACTCTCTTCTACTCTCCTCCTCTACTCTCCTCCTCTACTCTCCTCATCTACTCTCCTTCTCTACTCTCCTTCTCTACTCTCCCCATCCACTCTCCTGCATTACTCAATCCAATCCCATTACATTTAAGTACAGACAATCAAAAACAAATATGGTATCATCCCCATTCTTTCTGTTTCTGTAGTTGTACATCATGTGACCGTTATTGTTCTAGAGCAATGAAGGGAATTGGATCTGTCCATCTAGGCCTATTTAAGTCATAGAATTTAACTGAATGGATTCAAGGCCTTTTCTTTGTCCTCCTCTTGCTTTATTTTCTCTTTGTCAGGGTAAACATCTGCTTCATGTTTTGAAATGCATCTCCCTTGCACTGCCCATGACCATGAGGGAAATAGTCAGAAGATCATTGTGGCCTTTTGGATTCTTTTTCTGCTGCCCATGCCTTGTTTATCAAGCCCCTGTATTTAAGCTCAATATAACTCCTGTTTTGCTGAGAAAACTGTGGTGGTTTAATCACTGTCAGTGGTCCTACGCCTTTCGGGTGTGGCTCGGGAGGCAAAAAGGACTGAGTGCGGTCCTGCGTCCAGCTGCAAAGGGTCTTATTTTGTGGTCTAAAAATTGCAGGCTTCCCCATATGTTCCCCATAAACGTGGAATGCAGCGTGGGACTTGAGGAGGCCGTCATTGCATCAAACGCAGGCAGGAAGGCAAGGATAAGAGCCGCCCTTTTGCCTTTGGTCCTGGGCTTGGATTGGTTGGATTTGGGGAATAGACAGGTCTAGTATACTTACTATTTATAAACACCTTGTCTTCTGTTGCTATATGTACACTGTCCAATTGTAATTATGAAAAATAAATAAGCGGATGTTACTTTTACAATTAAATACTTCTGTACATTTTGTATACAGCCTGCTGTTAAGATCGAATCTGGCTCAAATGTTTTGCCACTAGAGCTGATATAATATAAAAGATTCAGTTATTTCCATGATCTCACATGTCCTTATGTAAAGTAGGCACCCCTACTAAGATACACACTCATTCCAAGAACTCTCTTCTGGAAATACTCTCTCTGTCTCTCTCTCCACTTTGCACAGCAGCAGCACCTCCAAAACCCTCACCAGGGGAAAGTTGGTGTGTCACCATGTGTAAATGAGCGATAACATGTGTGAAAATTCCAGACCTGTCACATCTAAAGTAACAGTGTTATAAAAACACAGCCAACTTGTCGTGCTGTTCATTTCCTGAGGGCCTTGTGAAGCCTCATTACTGAAGAAGGTAGACCATCCTAAACTGAGCAGAATCCCTAGGCCTGCAGGCCTGTTGTGTTGTTGTTGAATGCCAGGCACTCCCAGAGGCAGTGCAGTGGCCGAGTATACAATATCAATGTTGGAAGTGATCACTTTGCCCATTATTTATTTATTGGCTCTAGCAGACATGGAGACAGTGGTGAGGCCACAGAGAGCAGAGCAGGCTTCTGTGTCGCCACACTCTACTGTGGCTGCTGGGCCTGCACTACACAACAGACCAGGCAGGTAGTGATGTAACTCTCAGGGACCACTGTCAGAGGAACGTACTGTAGGGATGTAAGGTGAAACTCTTCAAAGACAAGCCAGGTTTTATGTTGTGGTGGAGCAGTAAGACTTAGCAGAGGTGAACTTTAGAGGCTCCATGGTGATACTGTTCATGTTGAAAATAGGTACGGAACTGTACATTACCTACAGTGGTGATTATGAAACAGAGTTTTGAAGATTAGTTGTGTTTTCTTTGTTCTCTTTGTGACCCAGTTCTGGTAAAGCAGACAGATCTCTTCACTATTTTCTGGTTCTGTGGTGCATACACCCCCCTCCCTAGCCCCTAACTCTTCCTCTTGTTCAGACACCATGTGTCAACCGAGACACTAAGCTCTCTGCGTCTCATGAGCCACCAAAGCATTTGCAGTATGCTTACACTTTGGATTGTGACTTTAAAAAAGATAATGCTGTCATTGTATAATGTTGTGCTATCTCACATGTATTTGAAATTATTTTTGATTGGTTTTGGCTCGGTCTTAGTTTTTCTCCTGCCATAGATCTCTGTGTGAACCAGTCACCAGTGTGATGGTAAGGACACCGTGTCACATATTGACCTTAGTTCCTTTTTATGTCTCTATTTTGGTTTGGTCAGGGCGTGAGTTGGGGTGGGCATTCTATGTTTTTGATCTATGTTTTGTATTTCTGTGTTTGGCCTGGTATGGTTCCCAATCAGAGGCAGCTGTCTATCATTGTCTCTGATTGAGAACCATACTTAGGTAGCCTGTTCCCACCTGTGTTTGTGGGTAGTTGTTTCCTGTTTTGTGTGGTGTCACCTGATAGGACTGTTTTGATTTTCGTTGTTTCACTTTTGTTATTTTGTAGTCAGTGTTCAGTGTAAATAATATAACATGGACATGTACCACGCTGCAATTTGGTCCAATCTTTCATATTCCTGTTCCTCAGATGAAGAGGATCGTTACAGAACTACCCACAAACGGACCAAGCAGCATGGTAACAGGGAGCAGAGGGTTCAGGACTCCTGGACTTGGGAGGAGATATTGGACGGCAAGGGACCCTGGGCACAGGCTGGGGAATATCGCAGCCCCAAGGCAGAACTGGAGGCAGCGAAAGCTGTGTGGCGGCGATATGAGGTAAGGCAGCGCAACAGGCACGAGAGGCAGCCCAACATTTTTTGGGGGGTGGCACACGGGGAGATTGGCGGAGTCAGGCGATAGACCTGAGCCAACTCCCCGGGCTTACCGGAAGAAGCGTAGTACTGGTCAGGCACCGTGTTATGCGGTCAAGTGCACGGTGTCGCCAGTACGCGCTCATAGCCCGGTGCGCTATAGGCCAGCCCCCAGCAAGTGCCATGCGAGAGTGGGCATCCAGCCAGGGCGTATTGTGCCAACTCAACGTGTTTGGTCTCCGGTACGCCGTTTCGGCCCCGGGTATCCTGCGCCGGCTCTGCGTGCTGTGTCTCCGGAGCACTGGAAGGGTGCAGTTCGCCCTATGCCTGCGCTCTGCCCGTGAGCCTAAGGGAGAGGTGAGAGTGGTATGCACCAGATCTCCAGTGCTCGCCCACAGCTCGGTTCAACCTGTGCCTGCACTCTGGAGGGTCCGGGCTAAAGTGTTCATCCAGCCTGGAGGAGTGGTGCCAAGGCTGCGCACCAGAGCTCCAGATCTCCCCCACAGCCCAGTCTATCCGGTGCCTCCTCCACGCACCAGGCCTCCTGTAGGTCTCCTCAGCCTGGTGGGTCCTGTAGCAGCCCCACGCACCAGGCTGTCTCTCTGTCTCCTCCCTCCAGGTTCTCCCGCCTGTCCGGCGCTGCCTGAGCTGCCCGCCTGTCCGGAGCTGCCAGAGCCGCCCGTCTGTGCGGAGCTGCCAGAGCCGCCCGTCTGTCCGGAGCTGCCAGAGCCGCCCGCCTGTCCGGAGCTGCCAGAGCCGCCCGTCTGTCCGGAGCTGCCAGAACTGCCCGTCTGTCCGGAGCCGCCCCTCTATCCGGAGCTGCCAGAGCAGCCCGTCTGTCCGGAGCTGCCAGAGCCGCCCGTCTGTCCGGAGCTGCCAGAACCGCCCGTCTGTCCGGAGCCGCCCGTCTATCCGGAGCTGCCAGAGCCGCCCGTCTATGCTGAGCCGCCAGAGCCGCTCATCAGTCTGGGGCCGCCAGAGTTGCCCTTCACTCCGGAGCCGCCAGAGTCGCCCTTGACTCCGGACCCGCCGGAGTTGCCCTTCACACCGGAGCCGCCGGAGTTGCCCTTCACACCGGAGCCGCCGGAGTCGCCCTTCACTCCGGAGCGACCGGAGTCTCCCGCCTGTCCGGCACTGCCAGTGTCTCCCCCCTATTCGGGGCCCGCTGTAAGGGTCCCCGGTCCGGGGTCGGCGGCGAGGGTTGCCACTCCAGAGGTAGGGCATGACTAAGGTGGAGTGGGGTCTACATCCTGCATCAGAGCCGCCACCGCGGTGAAATGCCCACCCAGACCCTCCCCTATAGGCTCAGGTTTTGCGGCCGGAGTCCGCACCTTTGGGGGGGAGGGGGTACTGTCACGTCCTGACCTTAGTTCCTTTTTATGTCTCTATTTTGGTTTAGTCAGAGCGTGAGTTGGGGTGGGCATTCTACGTTTTTGTTCTGTGTTTTGCATTTCTGAGTTTGGCCTGGTATGTTTCCCTATCAGAGGCAGCTGTCTATCGTTGTCTCTGATTGAGAACCATACTTAGGTAGCCTGTTCCCACCTGTGTTTGTGGGTAGTTGTTTCCTGTTTTGTGTTGTGTCACCTGATAGGACTATTTCGATTTTAGTTTTGTAAATAATTTAACATGGACACGAACCACGCTGCAGTTTGGTCCGATCTTTCATATTCCTGTTCCTCAGATGAAGAGGATCGTTACACACCGTGTGGTATCATACTACTGGGCTCATGGCAACACTTCAGCTTTACGTGGGAGACCAAATGGTTGTGTGTATCAGCATAGGCTTCTCCTCACTGGTGGCAACGGTGATTGATGGGCACTGAGTGGGTAGAGCTCCCTTTTGTGGGGTTTCCATCTCTCACAGTCGATAAACACTGGAGCCTCTCAAAAACCACCAGAAACCCAGAGACCTTAAACACTCCAAACACCCAGCATAAATCCCCCAACCAGGCCGGGCCCAGCCCAGACCAGAACAGACCTAAGCCAGACCAGAACACCGTCTACTATCAACCCAGCAGCTCTCCACCAAACTCACAACAGAGGAAACGTTACTGCAATTTTGCATGTTGTATCAAAGCACCTCTTCTTCATGATAGTTGTTTCTGTCTTTGCGGCTGCAAATAATGTTAATTGCTTACTCTATGTCTGTTTGCAGGGAGGTTTTGGCAGAGCATTTGCTTTACACAGTTACTAAGTCATTTAGGCCTGCCATGTTTAATTACCTGTGTGTGTGTGTGTGTGTGTGTGTGTGTGTGTGTGTGTGTGTGTGTGTGTGTGTGTGGGTGGATGTGTGTCAAAATCAAATAATCAAATCAACTTTTATTGGTCAGGTACACATTTTAGCGGGAGCAGTGAACTGCTTGTGTTACTAGCTTCTAACAGCGCAGCAGAAATGACAAACAAGTACACAAATAATCATAAAAAACAAGAAACAAGAAATCCTGAATGTCTGAATGAATTCGGTTAGCAACTGTGTGTCTGTGTCTGTATTTCCTGTGGTTCAGACAGAGGTTTGGATGTGATAGACCGGTCTGCATCACACTCTGTCTGTGGGGCAGAATGCTGCTCCCCTCTAGCTACTCTAATAGAGCACAGGCAGACGCATGGTGGCTTACTTTCTCTCTCTCTCTCTCTCTCTCTCTCTCTCTCTCTCTCTCTCTCTCTCTCTCTCTCTGTGTGTGCGTGCGTGTGTGCGTGTGTGTGTGTGTGTGTGTGTGTGTGTGTGTGTGTGTGTGTGTGTGTGTGTGTGTGCGTGCGTGTGTGTGTACTGTGTTCATACCGTGGGAATACCATGATCTTTCACATGTATGGCATATCCTGTTGCCATTTACACAACAGTGATGTGTGAGACAACATATGACTTCTGTGACATTCAGCTGCAGTCACACTAAACTAACTTTCATATACACCTGTGTAGTCTAAAACGGATAATGTGATACCCTCTGGCAAAAACATGCTGTTCTTACAACTTGCAGCCCACTCCAGAATCACATTAGGCTACTGCCTCAATTTCCTTTATTAGATGTGATGTGAGTTATACAACATGTGTAAACAACATAAGCAGTTGGTTGGCAGTTTATCTGAGCAGAGATCTGATGGTGGCTGAGACTCAGGCAGGGCTGATAAGAAGACAGGCGGGTGTCAGTGGATCATCGCACCAGCTTCTGTGAGAGAGATGGAGAGGGTGATAACATCAGGAAACTGTTGCAGAGGCGTTGCGTGTTGCTATTAGCCAAGGGCTGCACACACTGCTCAACTGTGCGTGTGTTTGTGAGTGTTAGAGAAAACCCGTGTCTTCTCCCTGTTTCATGTGGGGGCAGTTGGCTTCTGTCTTTTTCTCTTTTATTGCAGGGAATCCTCATTTGTATTGAAACCTCAAACACCATTATCGTTCAGGGGCATCATTTGACTTTCTACATTGTATACAGCAGCTTTCCATCATATACTGACAAACCATTAGCTCATTTACAGTGGACTTTTTCACAAAGCAAAATGCATTTAAACTATTGACTCAATATGTGCAGATGGAGACCAGTCTATGAACACCACTCCTAGACTAAAATAATGGTTCTGATTCCAAAGCACAATAATGCTCATTCATATGTCGGTCTCTCTGTTACAGGAACACTGACCGCCCTGAGCCGCCCTGAACTGCCCTAAACCTCCCTGAGCTGCCCTTGACCCCCCTGAGCTGCCCTGAATCACCTTGAACTGCCCTGAACCACCATCAGCCTCCCTTAACCCCCTTGAACCGCCCTGAGCCTCCCTTAAAAGCCTTGAGCCTCCCTTAACAGCCTTGAGCCTCCCTTAACAGCCTTGAGCCGCCCTGAACGGCCTTGAGCCGCCCTGAACGGCCTTGCACTGCATATGGTTTGATTTGGAGGACAGACACACAGAAGAATGTAATATTATGTAGGAATAGTTTGAAAGTCACGTCACTGCTTGCATTTAGCATAGGCTACCCTCTGTATGTCTTACAGATTACAATTCCGATTTTTAAAAGTGTATTTTTGTTTTTGTTTGTCAGAAAGTTGTGTATCATCCTGTCACCACAGTGTTCACCACAGAGGCAGCCGGAGAAGGTTGTTGGGCACGATGATCTGTTTTCCACTGTAGAGTGTGTGTTCTACGGTAGTGTGTACTCTACGCTAGAATGTGTTATATGGTAGAGTGTATGTTATTTGGTTGCGTGTGTGTTATATGGTAAAGTGTGTGTTATTTGGTTGAGTGTGTGTTATATGGTAAAGTGTGTGTTATTTGGTTGAGTGTGTGTTATATGGTAGAGTGTATATTGTTTGATAAAGTGTGTGTTATACGGTAGAGTGTGTTTTCTGTGGTAAAGTGTATGTTATATGGTAAAGTGTATGTTATATGGTAATGTGTGTTTATTATGGTAGAGTGTGTGTTATATGGTAGAGTGCATGATATATGGTAGAGTGTGTGTAATATGGTAGAGTGCATGATATATGGTAGAGTGTATATTATAAGTTAATGTGTGTTTATTATGGTAGAGTGTATGTTATATGGTAGAGTGTATGTTATATGGTAGAGTGTGTGTTATATGGTAGAGTGTATGTTATATGGTAGAGTGTGTGTTATATGGTAGAGTGTGTGTAATATGGTAGAGTGCATGATATATGGTAGAGTGTATATTATAAGTTAATGTGTGTTTATTATGGTAGAGTGTATGTTATATGGTAGAGTGTATGTTATATGGTAGAGTGTGTGTTATATGGTAGAGTGTATGTTATATGGTAGAGTGTGTGTTATATGGTAGAGTGTGTGTTATATGGTAGAGTGTATGTTATATGGTAGAGTGTATGTTATATGGTAGAGTGTGTGTTATATGGTAGAGTGTATGTTATATGGTAAAAATGTATGTTATATGGTAGACTGTGTGTTATATGGTAGAGTGTGTGTTATATGGTAGAGTGTATGTTATATGGTAAAAATGTATGTTATATGGTAGACTGTGTGTTCTATGATGAAGTGTAAATGATATGGTAAAATGTATGTTGTATGGTAGAGTGTGTGAGCCTTGAGATCAGGGGACGAGGTCCCATTAGAGAGTTAGTTAATAGCACACACCCTTTTTATCTGTATGTCGTTCTCACTTTCTCTCTCACCCCATCCTCCCTCCCTCCCTCCCTCTCTCTCTCTCTCCCTCCCTCCCTCCCTCCCTCTCTCTCTCTCTCTCTCTCTCTCTCTCTCTCTCTCTCTCTCTCTCACTTTCTCCCTCCCTCCCTCCCTCCCTCCCTCCCTCCCTCCCTCCCTCCCTCCCTCCCTCCCTCCCTCCCTCTCTCTCTCACTTTCTCTCTCACCCCATCCTCCCTCCCTCCCTCCCTCCCTCTCTCTCTCTCTCTCTCTCTCTCTCTCTCTCTCTCTCACTTTCTCTCTCACCCCATCCTCTCTCTCTCCCTCATTCTCTCTCTCTCTCTTTTATTTGTCTCTCTCTCTGACAAATGGGAGCAGCATCCATTAGGATGGTTTATGAGGTGATGGTGCTCCTTGGCCCCTAACAGCTCTCTAAGGCCTTTCAACTCCCCAGACTCCCCTCTCTAATATCCCCTGTACGGCACTGGGCCTATCTGTCTCTGTCTCTGTCTCTGTCTCTGTCTCTGTCTCTGTCACTGTCTGTCTCTGTCTCTATCACTGTCTGTCTCTGTCTCTGTCACTGCCTGTCTCTGTCTGTCTCTGTCTGTCTCTGTCTGTCTCTGTCTCTGTCTCTGTTTGTGTCTCTGTCTCTGTCACTGTCTGTCTCTGTCTCTGTCTCTGTCTCTGTCTCTGTCTCTGTCTCTGTCTCTGTCCGTCTCTGTCTCTGTCTCTCTCTCTTTCTAATTACCTTTTTATCAAAATAGCACCTAAAATGTAAACCGAATCTTTGAGAAGGAACAGATATACTGTATGTACATTTATGCAACAGAGCATGCAGGGTAACGTGCTTCACAGCACTTCTCTCACTTCAAACATCACGTTTGGGTTAGTTTCTCACGCTCACCTCTTTAAATATGCCTACAAGCCTGTGAGTTCCACTGAAACACACACACACACACACGCACACACACACGCACACACACACACACACACACACACACACACACACACACACACACACACACACACACACACACACACACACACACACACACACACACACACACACACACACACACACACACACACACACACTCACACATACACACACACACACATGAAACTGGAGCATTGAGCACAGACACTTACAACACTCTATCCTCAAATGCTTCATGCTCTTGTCTTGATGGCAGCAGGTACTTGGTGCATCTTCTTCCTCACAATTTCAGGAAAGAGCAAAAATGTGCAACTTGTGTGCAATATGTTGCTTTTCTGTCTGTTTGGGAGCAATTGTAGCCAGGTGCTTGCTGACATTCTGGGGCTTTGTAGTTGCGGTCGGTGGCTTGCTGGCTGCTCAGCCGCTCTATAGACAACCCAGAGGGAACCGTCTCTTTTTGTCTTTCTACTTAACCTTTTGTGTGTGTGTGTGTGTGTGTGTGTGTGTGTGTGTGTGTGTGTGTGTGTGTGTGTGTGTGTGTGTGTGTGTGTGTGTGTGTGTGTGTGTGTGTGTGTGTGTGTGTGTGACGGTAACAGAATGCTAGCAGTGTACACTAAACTCCATTCTTCATCACCTGACTGTCAGACAAGAGGTTTGGTTTCCGCCACTGGTGCGTGGGTGGGTGCTTTTGTGCATGTGTGTGTGCGTGCATGTGTGTGAGTGTGCATGTGTGTGTGCGTGCATGTGTGTGAGTGTGCATGTGTGTGTGCGTGCATGTGTGTGAGTGTGCATGTGTGTGTGCGTGCATGTGTGTGAGTGTGCATGTGTGTGTGCGTGCATGTGTGTGAGTGTGCATGTGTGTTTGCGTGCATGTGTGTGAGTGTGCATGTGTGTGTGCGTGCATGTGTGGGTATGTGAGCTGTTGATTATGTAGCCAAATTTGAGTCTGATGCATTAAGCAAGAGTGTTCTAATTCTGGCTTCTCTATGTCAGTCTGAAGACTTCAACATGCAGCATCCATTCTGATTAACCTACGATATTTGCACCAGTTTTAAAGACACAACATGATGTCAAAATGACAGAAACAGACTGGTGACATTACATATAGGAGAAAATAGAAACACACTCAAGGGCCTCTGAGGTTTAGCACTTGGAACTCTGTTGCTATAGAATTATTGATGCTTCATTGTTGTTATTGTTGTTGTTGTTGTTGTAGAATCACTACAATGCGAACCACAGATAGGAGGTTTCAAGGTACCCAGTCTGTGTGCCACCACTTATTGTGACAGATACCAGTGATGAATGAGAACAGGGCCAAGGTAGGGTTTGTCCAAGGCACAAGATAAAAAGACATGAATTAACAATAGTAGGTCCATTAAAAGGGTAGTTACAGTAGCTTGGAGGCTAATATGATGATGGAAAGATGATTTTGTTACGTCACAATGATATGAATCAGAATTGCAGTGGGATGCTATTTTGGCAACATTTATCTGAAGTGCAGATTATGAGCCTCACACAGTGTTCGTTAGAAACCCTGTTACCCAGAAGTCCTGGCCAGATTCTGCTTCGATGAGTCATGTAGAAATCGCATTGAAAGGCCTGGCTTCAGCCCCACACAAACCACTGCTCACTATCTGACTCACTGTGCTTCAGCCTGCTCACACTCATAAAGACTCACACACACTCTGGTTCACACACTCTAACTTTCCACAGTATACCCTGTGAAACCCATTGGAAAATCAAATCATTATACTGCAACAGATATATCAGTCTCAGTGATTCATGTGGGTATGATAATGATACAGCCTGTTGCATCAAACGTATTGCAACATGGCTTTCATCGGTTGACTTTGGTATAAAACAGACACAAAACATTGTGTTGCTCATTGCCAGTTCACAGTCATCCAATCTTCTCTTGGACACGTCCATACACACAGAAACACGCGCATACACGAATCCACAGTCACACGGAATCACAGACCATCAGTAGGCTCTCGCTGTGCTCTCGGTCATCTAATCTCTTTCTGGGCTTACCACACCACGAAGTACTGACCTCTTCCCTGAGTAAGATTGTCACCAGAGGTATTCTATCTGTGCCTCTCCCTGTGGTATTCAACTACTTACTGTAGGTGACCAACACACAATCATGAGGTCCAACTTTCACAGGAAGCAGCCATATTACACACTGTAGTCTGCCTTTACTCTTCTACTAGGGAGGCTCCAGAGAAAAATGAATGGGCCATCATGTCTTGTATCTTAAGCCTTTTTACTACAGTATAGCTGGATGAATCATGGTTTACATAACCTTAGAAAGACCAAACGGTCAACAGCGAGATGAGAGAGAGAGATGATGAATGACTGCATCCAACACTTGTGATCTTCAGAATGTCTCAGTCGTTAGCTGTATGTTTCCATTATGCTAATTCCAAAAACTGACCCCGTTCCAAAACTCTGTGATGTGATACCTCCAGACTGACTCAAGGACAAGCTTGTGGGGACAGTAATATATGTATTTGTAATATATATTTTTATTGTTATTTTTATTAATTTTTATTATTTATTGTTATTTCTTCTGGGGGGCGGGGTCTCGGATGGTTGAGGGGCAGCTCTTGGAGAACTGTGGGGGGAGCTTGGAGGGCAGGCGGTTGGGAGCTTGGAGGGCAGGCGGTTGGGACCTTGGAGGGCAGGCGGTTAAGAGCTTGGAGGGCAGGCGGTTGGGAGCTTGGAGGGCAGGCGGTTGGGAGCTTGGAGGGCAGGCGGTTGGGAGCTTGGAGGCCAGGCGGTTGGGAGCTTGGAGGGCAGGCGGTTGGGAGCTTGGGGGGCAGGCGGTTGGGAGCTTGGAGGGCAGGCGGTTGGGAGCTTGGGGGGCAGGCGGTTGGGAGCTTGGAGGGCAGGCGGTTGAGAGCTTGGAGGGCAGGCGGTTGGGAGCTTGGAGGGCAGGCGGTTGGGAGCTTGGGGGGCAGGCGGTTGGGAGCTTGGAGGCCAGGCGGTTGGGAGCTTGGAGGGCAGGCGGTTGGGAGCTTGGGGGGCAGGCGGTTGGGAGCTTGGAGGGCAGGCGGTTGGGAGCTTGGAGGGCAGGCGGTTGGGAGCTTGGGGGGCAGGCGGTTGGGAGCTTGGAGGGCAGTCGGTTGGGAGCTTGGAGGGCAGGCGGTTGGGAGCTTGGGGGGCAGGCGGTTGGGAGCTTGGGGGGCAGGCGGTTGGGAGCTTGGAGGGCAGTCGGTTGGGAGCTTGGAGGGCAGGCGGTTGGGAGCTTGGAGGGCAGGCGGTTGGGAGCTTGGAGGGCAGGCGGTTGGGAGCTTGGAGGGCAGGCGGTTGGGAGCTTGGAGGGCAGGCGGTTGGGAGCTTGGGCCAGTGGCTGATGGATTGCTGGTTCAGGTCTCCGTTAATTTTTTTACCTTGAGCAGGGTGTTGACCCTGGTTGCTTCTGTGTGTCGCTCTGGATGTGAGTCTGTTAGATGACTAATGTGATGTAGTTGTTGAGTGGCTTCACAGCAAGTATATTGTATGTTTTAAACATTCAATAAAAAGTAAAAATAAAACATGTAATGATAATTTCATCTACTTTTTTATTTTCACTTTCTATTTGTTGGCTGCAGACAGCACTCTTCGACATGAGTCAAAACATTTCTTCACACTCTACATATCAGCATTAATATAATTTTGCCTGTTCAGACAGTGGTATAGTTTGGGGGGATGGAAAACCACAGACATCCACAGACGTGGCATTGTGTGTTTGTTTCGCCAGCCTTCCCCAATCTTGAAGGCAGAAGTGAGAAACGGTTAGAAGTGCGACCAATGCTTTCCTGTGAGCATGGAACACAGACGGTTGTCTGAGAAGCTCTCACGCAAACGCTGGACGGGAACCATGGTAACGGCATGTCGCAGGCACAGAAGCGGAAGCGAGCCAGTGACTGAGGAAGTTGTTGGTTTTTCGATGGCCATAGACTTGGTTTCATGACTATACCGTCACTCCACCCAGTGGAAGGACATAGTCTGCAGGCGTGGGAAAGAGCATTGATGACACAGATGTCTACTGATGTCTACTTCCCACGGACTAAGACTCATCCACTTCCTTGTTGACTTCAGCATGTTGTACATGCAAAGCTAATGTTTCATCATGTTAATCGATCATCATGTCAATTGATGCTGTTGATATTCAATATGCAATCAAAATATGTCACACAGGCTGCAGGGCACCTGTCTATGAAAGACCCATACCGTATCTTACAGCCATCAGTACTAGGTGCTAGTGGCAGGCGTCACGTCTTTCTGTCTGCCTCAAGGGACATAAATACAACAGCAATAGCAGCAACAGGGACCCAACCAGAGACAAAGCAAACCACAGAGACTTGTGTTACTGCTACCGTCTGCTACCCCGGAACAAGTGGCGTACAGTAAGTCTCACCTGCCTAAGACAGCCCACCATTCCATCCTTCACTTTTACTGTCTTTTCTCAGAGGGGGGTACTCCAAACAGACATTTACCAGTGATCTAGCCAGAGAAACCTTAGTGGCGTATTATAGTACTAGCAGCCAAGGCTTGGTGAATTGTGACAACAATCATAGAGGTTTTACTAGCTGTAGCCCAGGCAGTCTTCCCTCCCTCCAGAGATCTCTAGAGGGAGGGAAGTGGATCCAGACTGTTAGGGAGTTTCTGACCCCCAGTTAGATGGACTCTGTTAAGATTTTAATAGTCTGGTCTTGGTTTCGAAGTCCCAGAGAGAAGTTAATGACAATTAATCGTTAACAAATATTTGGCAAATAAGCACAAAGTAACTGCAAACTCATGGCGGTCGCTCCCGGGCCCTGACGTTCTCTCAGTCGTCTGGCCCATGCTGGGTTTGATGGAGGGAAAGTATCTTAAAGCACAGATTGAATTTCATCCCAATTCTCTGCATCTCTTTTTTTTCTGTGGATACTGAGCATTTTTCTGCTTTCAATTTCTATCCATATCTCTGTGTTCTATATCCATCCTCCTTGTCAGGCTGTGATTGAGGCGAGTAACATATCTACTGAAAGTCCTTAACTGTCTCTCAAGAACACGCACCAAAAGAGAATCAGGCTTTACTACTCATTCCATAAGCTCAGCCCATGGTTCCATGTTTTTGTATTTAAGTATTTATCTTGAGGTAGTATGTATTACATATACAATATTGTGTTAAACTTCACTGTAAATGTATGTTAACTTTTTTGGTTATGCAATGTTTATCTCTGTGTGAGAGACGGTGTCTCATCATGTGATACTGGTATGTGGCTGCTGGGGTGGCTGTCATCTCCAGAGCATTGAGTCTCCCTTAGCCACACCTGCCACAGCATGGCTAGAGCCTGGCATGCCTCAACCCAAATCTTCCAATGCTGTGACCAGGCTGACCAGGCATGCCACCAATTAGTCTAGCTCTGAGGGAGAAAGAGAGAGAAGAGAGAAGAGAGAGAAAGAGACTGAGAGAGAGAGTGTGAGAAAGAGAGAGTGAGAGAGAGAGAAGAGAGAGAGAGAGAGAGCGAGAGAGAGAGAAAGAGAGAGAGAGAGATAGAGAGAGAGAGAGTGTGTGTGAAAGAGATAATGTGTGTGTGTGTGAGAGAGAGCGAGAGAGAGAGAGAGAGAGAGAGAGAGAGAGAGAGTGTGTGAAAGAGAGAATGTGTGTGTGTGTGTGTGAGAGAGAGAGAGAGAGAGAGAGAGAGAGAGAGAGAGAGAGAGAGAGAGAGAGAGAGATCCTTTGAGGCCTGGGCGGCTGAGGGAAAAACCACTCTGTGCCTTGTAGGGTTCTGTGGTGCTTAGGCATGGTGTACACCCACAAAACATGGGCCCCAGTCTAAACATGACAGGGGTGACGCAGAAATATCACATACATCAGGATTAAAAAGAGAGAGGAGTGTGTGTTTTTGCATGTGCATGCGTGCATGCAAAAGAGAGAAGAGAGAGAGGAAACAGAGAAAAGGTCTCATAATTGATGTGCTAAATAAATACTTGACTAACCACAGGTGGGAGCTCCTCTGTCAACTCGAAACAAAAGAAAATAGAGGACCAGATTTAGTTGGATTTGTCTGTCATTTATAGATCCTTAAAGTTCCAATAGAAGATAGCCAGAAGTTACAAATGGTCTGGCTAACACATTCAGTGACAGGAACCACAGCTCTGGATATTCTGGCACAACTGAAATTAATTCTTGCTTAATGACTCTAGTTTTATTCAGTCATAACTCGGCAACTTAATGATAGACACTCACTGTCCCAATCAGCACAATACTATTGTTCATTTTGATGTCTTGTGGTTTGGTGAGAGGGGCTGGTTGTGTCTTATGGGAAGCCCCACATTGTCATGTGACCATCACCATAAAGGTTACTGGCTACAGCACGTCTTCCAAATTGAATGTACCACAGGTGAGGATGAGTCATTGAGGGAAATGAAGACAATGACCTAAAAAAGCATCTTGTTTGTTTTCCCAGAACTTTTTTCTTACTCTAAGCCAAGGAATTTCCCCCCAAAAGCCTCCCAAGCTAAAATTGTCATTCAAACCATTATTTTGCATGACAATTTATGAACCTTTATGAACCTGATCAAAATTCCACACATTCAATTATGCACAAAGAAGCATGTACGGTAACAAAAAATCATGGACTGTAAATGTCAAAATGTAATGACATAGTGTGAACACTGGTAGGTATATTGATTGTGATAGGTTTGGCCAGCTAGAACAGTGATTTATCCATTCAGAAGTGATCGCTTAGCGATCCGGTAGTTACTATGGTTGGTGACGGTAAGTACCAATAGTACGGTCAAATCAAATCCAATTTGACTGCGTAACATGCTTCGTAAACTACAGGTGTAGACTAACAGTGAAATGCTAACTGACGGGCCCTTCCCAACAATGCAGAGAGAAAGAAAATAGAGAAATAACAGAAAAGTGAACACATAATTATAAAAGTAATAATAAACACACGATGAGTAATGATAACTTGGCTATATACACAGTGTACTGAGTCCATGTGCAGGGGTATGAGGAAATTGAGGTAGATACAATATTCAGGACCAGTCAAAAGTTTCGACACACCTAATCATTCCTGGGTTGTTCTTTATTTTTTCTATTTTCTACATTATAGAATAATTACAAAGACATCAAAACTATGAAATAACACGTATGGAATCATGTTGTAACCAAAAAAGTGTTAAACAAATCTAAATATATTTTATTTTTGAGATTCTTCAAAGTAGTCACCCTTTGCCATGATGACAGCTTTGCACACTCTTGGCATTCTTTCAACCAGCTTCATGAGGTAGTCACCTGGAATGCATTTTAATTAACAGGTGTGCCTTGTTAAAAGTTAAAGAATTTCTTTCCTTAATGTGTTTGAGCCAATCAGTTGCGTTGTGACAAGGTAGGGGTGGCCGTGGTATACCGCCGTGGTATACAGAAGATAGCCCTATTTGGTAAAAGACCAAGTCCATATTATGACAAGAACAGCTCAAATAAGCAAAGAGTGTCACACTCTGATCTGTTTCACCTGTCTTTGTGCTTGTCCCCCCCCCCTCTGGGTATTCCCTAAAACGTGATAAAGAGAAATGACAGTCCTTCATTACCTTAAGGTCAGTCAATCTGGTAATTATCAAGAACTTTTAAAGTTTCTTCAAGTGCAGTTGCAAAAACCATCAAGCGCTATGATGAAACTAGTTCTCATGAGGACCGCCACAGGAAAGGAAGATCCAGAGTTACCTTTACTGCAGAGGGTAAGTTCAGTAGAGTTAACTGCACCTCAGATTGCAGCCCAAATAAATGCTTCACAGTGTTCAAGTAAGAGTCACATGAAGCATGGAGGAGGACGTGTCATGGTGTGTAGTTATAGTCCCACTGAGTCTCTCTATACTTAAAAAAAACAGGACAATGACCCAAAACACACCTCCAGAATGTGTAAGGGCTATTTGACTAAGAAAGAGTGATGGAGTGCTGCATCAGATGACCTGGCCTCCACAATCACCCAACCTCAACCCAATTTAGATGGTTTTGGGATGAGTTGGATCGCAGAGTTAATAAAAAACAGCCAACAAGTGCTCAGCATATGTGGGAACTCCTTCAAGATTGTTGGAAAAGCATTCCTCATCAAGGCAAAGGGTGGCTACTTTGAAGAATCTCAAATCTCAAATATATTTTGATTTATTTAACACTTATTTGGTTACTAAATTATTCCATATGTGATGTTTCATAGTTTTGATGTCTTCACTATTGTTCTGCAATGTAGAAAATAATACAAATAAAGAAAAACCCTTGAATGAGTAGGTGTGTCCAAACATTGGACTGATACTGTACATATAACCTGGAATAAAGTGACAGATAATAAACAATAGCAGGAGCGCAGTATAGTCCGAGTAGCTATTTCGTTAACTATTTAACTGACTATTTAGTAGTCTTATGGATTGGAGGTAGGAGCTGTTCAGGGTGCTGTTGGTCACAGGCAAGCATCGCTACTGCTTGCCGTGCAGCAGAGAGAACATTCAATGACATGGGTGGCTGGAGTCTTTGACAAATTTTAGGGCCTTCCTCTGACATCGCCTGGTATAGAGGTCCTGGATTGCAGGGAGCCCGGCCCCAGTGATGTGCGGGGCCATACACACTCAACCCTGTGTAGCGCCTCTGGTCAGATGCCAAGCAGTTGCCATACCAAGTGGTGATGCAGCCAGTCAAGAGGCTCTCAATGGTGAAGTTGTAGAATTTTAAGAGGCCCAAACCAAATCTTTTCAGCCTCCTGAGGGGGAAGAGGCGTTGTCGTGCCCTCTTCACGACTGTGTTGGCGTGTTTGGACCATGATAGATCCTTAGTGATATGGACACAGAGAAACTTGAAGCCAATCCACTACAGCCCCGTCAATGTGAATGGGGGCGTGCTCGGCCCTCCATTTCCTGTAGACCACAATCAACTCCTTTATCTTGCTGACGTTGAGGAGGAGGTTGTTGTCCTGGCACCACACTGCCAGGCCTCTGATAAGGTTACTCTCATAAGGTGATAAGGTTAGTGTACCCACACAGATGCATTACTGTCCAGCCCAATATAAGGGAGTCCCTATGCAGCCTAGTTTTAAGGCCTGGTTAAAAACACCAAAAAAACAGGTCAAGCTTTTAGGGTTACTGCAGAAGAAAACCATCACTCCTCAATGAATATTTTACCTTGCTACCGGCAATACACCCGCGTTTAGTGACCACAGGCCATGTTAAGTGTTCCTGACCAGAGGCAAAGGGGGCACTTAACAAATGATAATGCCCACTATCTATCAGTGCTGTTGGGCTGCCCATGGAGGCTGAGATGAGGCTGAGAGCCCCTTGGTGACTGACTCCAGACCACTCTACTCCACCACTGACCTTCTCACAAACCACACACTCCACACCACCATCACCCCCCAACACACACACACACCTATATGACCCTCTTCCTGGCTCCGCAGAGAGTAGAAGGGACATCAATCATCAGTGTAGATGACAGAACTGACCCCAAAACCCCATCTCCAATAGAAAATGTCACTGACCTCCAATGGAGCACCTCCACTTCAGGAACAGGGAGAATTGCCATCTAACACTCAGCAAATGCTTTCATCTTCCATTCAGGCCAAATTGACAGAACTACTTAAATACATTGACTGTGGAGTTGATTCACAATCTCACTGAGTTTAAGCTTGTAGCTAAAAGGAAACACAATCATACCAGTCCTGCAATCCATCCCCCATATAGAACTCCATTGCAAATATTACACAGGAAACATTGCTCAGAGTCGGTCATTACAGCACTCTAGTCTAAAGACCAAAGGCCATCCTGTGTTTTCTCCTTCCCGCTCCACATCTAAATACACATTACAGAGAGCAGAGAGCTCTGTATCACCAAACAAATCTATGGAAAAGTGAGTTTCTGAGCCCAACCCGATTACAGATGATCTCAATTGGATCTGTCGTAGACGTGTTTTATAGGGGGAAACGTGGAACACGGCTCCACTGAGAGATGCTGCAGTGAGACAAGACAGCCAATGATAGCTCTAGGTGATTCGATTTGCTGCTCAGGGGGGACCTTACATGTGTGGTAATTGCTGACTGGCAGTGTGTTAAACGCCCCGGCCCCGATCCACTCCCATGGTCTCAGATGACACGGTAACGCTTGGGGTCCCCAGAGGGCATGAGGGTCAGGGAAGGGAATGGACATGTGAAATGTGGCTAACTGGATCTGTTCTGTTACTTACTGTAAACATGCATTTGAGTAGAAAAAGTACTGTATGTGTACACTTTGTATACATTATACCAGACATACCAGTTTACAAACAGGTTACTATCAAAAACAGTGACCATAATCTGCAGTAAAGACTGATGGAGGGTATGACTATCTATTGTCATGCTGAAGCGAGAGAAAGTGAGTTTCAATTTGATTTGAAAATAGAACAGCCTTGGTCTGAGGAGCAGTTCATAAGAGGGGAAGAGAAAAGGAGAGAGAACTAGACGGCAGCCCCTCTGTGTGGTCCTTGAGAGCTTGTTCTGTTTAACTCTCTCCAAAGTGTTTTAAAGTGTTACAAGTGCATTAGCGCTGTGGGTCACGTCTTTGCTTGGCTAACCTCTGACCCTTAGTCCAATCTGAGCATGGGCCGTGGCAGTGAGATCATGGTGTGTTCTGCTGTGCTCAGAGAGGGAAGGAGCGAGGGGGTGAGGGGGGTGCTGTTGCCCCAGGGAAGTGCTGGGTTCAGTGGGGAGGTGAGGGGCACGGGGGTGCCTGTAATGATCTCCTCATGGATCTTTAATGGCCCCCTCCGTTAGTGTTAGTGTTCGTGTCAGCACAGTGGGACCGTCCCAAACACACTGAATTATTCACAAGCCTAAAACTGTGATCACACACAGTCCACACGCTGTCTGACCTTTCTGGGGCTGCTCTATCTCCACCCCCCTTTCTCTTTTAGACTTTGCTCTTTTCTCTCACTCAATACCATTTTTAAACACAGACAAAAACACCATTGAGACAGCACTCTGATACACTGCCCAGAGTTGTTGACTGTGTGATTTTTGCATGGATATGTCACATCCTGTCATATCATTATATTACATGGGCACATTATGTTGATTGCACAAAACAAGTGGAAAAGATTGGAACATTCTTTCTGTGGTTGCCTCCTGATGCTTCACTGCCTCTGAGTGGTTTACCGTGTGTGTGTGTGTGTGTGTGTGCGTGTGTGCGTGTGTGCGCGCGTGTGTGTGTGTGTGTGTGTGTGTGTGTGTGTGTGTGTGTGTGTGTGTGTGTGTGTGTAGTGAAGTGATGAAATGTGAGGCCAAACCATTTTTTTACCCTGTGACCACGCCACCTGGTGGTAGACAGAGCAATAGGAGAAACGGAAATCAAATCAGACGAATGAGGTGTAGGTTGGCTGTTTCTTTCAATATTAGTGGCATCTACTTCTATTGACTGACCTAAAGAATCACATTTAGTGATAAGACACATCCACAGATACCTTTATTTGTTGTAGTTTTTTGTTGACAGTGAAGTCAGTGATGATAAGGGTGTGGAGCACCAAGAGTTAAACTTTCTTTCCTCAATGGACCAGGCCCATGACGACCCTTCTGTTTCCATCCCATGCTCTGCTCTGCTCTGCTCAAACCCCAGAACAGAATCCTGTTAGAAGTCAAAGACCATTACCATCCTCATAAAACACATACACTCATACAGTACTCTGGCACTATCATTAAACACAACCTAATGTGAACCTTACGCCTCTGTTCCCCCAGACCCAGGCCCAGACCAGACCAGAGTCCTGAGTGCAGCCAGCTGTGGGTCTATGGAACCCTGTGGGCCTGCATCCTCTTAACCAGCCCTGGCTAATTGCGGCTGGAAGACAGGTTAACCGGGCAGGCGTGGGCCTCAGAACCTGCAGCAGGACCGTGACCATCATTAGAGGAACCGCAGCAGCCTCACATCCAGGCCTTAATGCAGCCCGGTGCTCACTGGAGGGGACCACTATGGCTTTTAATGATGATTAGATTGTGTTCATGTGGCAACGACACCGGTCTTCTCACTCTCTCTTTGCCTGTATTTCCATAGACACGCAATATACTCCAAACAAACCACTCTCATCAGCACTGTTGGTTAAAGTGGAATGTGTTCTATAGAACACCATTAAGTGGTTATAGGACCAGCATTCATAGCTTGTTATAAACTGGGTGGTTCCATGCCTGAATGCTTATTGGCTGACACCACAGCCATGGTATATCAGACCGAATACCACGGGTATGACAAAACATGTATTTTTACTGCTGTAATTACGTTGGTAACCAGTTTCTAATAGCAATAAGGCACCTTGAGGGCTGTGTCAAGGCCCTCTGTGTTGCGTCTTGCCTAAGAACAGCCCTTAGCCATGGTATATTGGCCATATACCACACCTCCTCTGGGCCTTATTGCTTAATTTGACTATTAGCACATCATGTTTTTACAGTAACTCTGTCAAAGCTGCCCTGATGGCGTATTCTATCAGCAGCATGTTGTCAGTCACTCACTGTCAGTCAGTCAGTGTGTGTAAAAGCAGCACTTACAGCATGTTCTACCAGCGTCACAGTGTTTTTATGTGTGTAACATTAGCAGCAGTGATTGAACATGTCACTGATGGCTGATGGGGGGTCCCTGGGTAGAAAACGACCCTGTCACCTCCCAGAGCGGACGTCATTCGTCACTCTGTCCCCCTCTAAGAGGCCTGTTGCAGTTTTCACTGTAGACCCAGGGGTCAGATCGAAAACATACACTCATAAACAGCATCTATTATTCATGGCTTACAGCAAAGAGATCCCCTCTGTACCAGCTACAGTGACTGTCAAAGCATGCTGTTCAGCACAACCCAGAGCCTTGGAGAGATTTAGTCTGTTAAAATACTGTCACATGGTAGCCATAACCCAGGTGGAGAGGTTTGGTCTGTTAAAATACTGTCACATGGCAGCCATAACACAGGTGGAGAGCAGTGGATGCTGCTGAGGGGAGAATGGCTCATAATAACGGCTGGAACAACGCAAATGGAATGGCATCATGGAATGGGAACCATGTGTTTGACTTATTTGATACCATTCCACTAATTCCGCTCCAGCCGTTACCATTAGCTCATCCTCCCCAATTAAGGTGGCACCAACCACCTGTAGTGGAGAAGTTTGGTCTGTTAAAATCAGGGGCACCACTTTGGTTTTAGAAGTTGGGGGGGCATAACCTTGTGGGGGGTCTGGGGGGTCCTCCCCCCAATTTGTTGGGGCATCTTAAGCTAATTTCCTGCATTTTTGCACAATCCAATATACTGTCTCTGTTTTTCTATCCCTTTTTTCTCTCCAATTTCAATCTTGTCTCATCGCTGCAATGCTCCAGTGGGCTCGGAAGGCGAAGGTTGAGTCATGCATCTGCCAAAACCGCGCTTCTTAACACCCTCCCGCTTAACCCACACTGTTTAACTGACAACTGAGGTCAGCCTGCAGTTGCCCGGGCCGCCACAAGGAGATGCTTGAGCACGATGAGCCAAGTAAAGCGCCCTCGGCCAAACCTTCCCCTAACCCGGCGAACTGTGCACTGCCCTATGGGACTCCTGATCACAGCTGGTTGTTATAAAGCCCGGGATCGAACCAGGTTCTGTAGTGATGCCTGCAATGCAGTGCCTTAGACTCCTGCTGTACTCTGATTTGGATTACGACTCTTATCCTGCCTTGGCCTACTGATTGCCTGCCCCTTGTACTGGAAAAAACTCTGAGACTCATACTATCCGCCTCCTGTGTCTGCATCTGGGTCTTGGCCTGAGCTGCGAAAGTACAAACTAGCCATGACTGACCCAGCAGCCTCGGACCAGCTTCGCAAAGCTGTCTCCTCCCAAGGAGCCACCATTGGAAAACAAAACGAGTTACTGCAAATCCTTATGGAGGGACTTCAAACCTTGGCAGAGAACCATGACCATGCGTTCAATACATTGCTGGAGCAATTCTGCGGATTCCCAACTAGGCAGCAAGCCACAACAGTAAGCCCCCAGATTCTCAGTAACCCCGCCACCAGCGACACTTCTTCACAGCCTACCCTGGTGTCCCGAGAACCTCGCTTACCTCCTCCAGAGCGCTACGGTAGATTCTAGAACCTGCAGGGCATTTCTCTCCCAGTGCTCCCTCATCTTTGAGCTGCAGCCCTCTTCGTTCCCCTCTGACCGCTCAAAGATAGCGGACTTGATAACACTGATGTTCGGGATGGCCCTAGCCTGGGCTATGGCGGTGTGGGAGCAACAGTCCACCGTTTCCCTCAGTTTGGAGGAGTTTGTGGCGGAGGTACGAAAAGTGTTTGATTCTCCGTTGTCTGGGAGAGAGGCTGCTTGTAAGCTGCTCCAACTATGTCAAGAATCCCATAGTGTGGCAGACTTTGTGGTGGATTTTTGCATGTTGGTGGCTGAGAGTGCCTGGGACCCGGAAGCCCTGTTCGACAAGTTCCTTCACGGATTATCGGAGGTGATAAAAGATAAGCTCGCAGCTCAGGAGCTGCCCATGGACCTCGACTTCCTCATAGCCTTGACCATCTGGATCGATGGGCGGCTACGGGAATGTAGGAGAGGGAGGGGGTCTGTTGCCTGTCGCCCTCACTCGTCCTCGAATTACACCTCGCCTCAGAGGAATCTTGGAAATCCCCGAAGTCTACATTTCCAAGAGAATCCGGTGTCACTCAAGTTCCCTTGGACATCGCTGAGGGCTGTCGACCCGCCTCCTCCGGAGCCCATGCAACTGAGCAGGGTTAGATTGTCTCCTGCTGAGCATTTACGCAGAGTGAACAAGTGCTGCCTGTATTGTGGAGCTACTGGACATGTCTTATCTACCTACCCATTATGCTCATCAGTAGGTACGACATCCTCATTTATTCCCGTTCAGCTCAAGAGCACGTCCTCCATGTCCTCCAGCGTTTCCTGGAGAACCAGCTTTCCATGAAGGCGGCGAAATGTGAGTTCCATCGCTCCACCATCTCTTTCCTAGGATACATCATTAATGCAGGGAATATTCAGATGGACCCTGACAAGGTGAGATCAGTGGTTGATAGGCCTCAACCCAGTGGGGACTGTCCTGTTCCAGCGTTCTGCCCTGAACCTAAAGCTGCACCCCTGCTCCTTACTTTCCCATCGTCTTAACCCTGCTGAGAGGACTATGACGTGGGAAATTGAGAATTACTCGCAGTTAAGAGGGTGTTGGAGGAGTGGAGGCACTGGTTAGAAGGGGCGGAACATCCATTCTTGGTGTGGCTGGACCATAAGGACCTGGAATATCTCGCCAAGCGCCTCTACTACAGCCAGGCGAGATGGGACCTGTTATTCACTCGTTTCCATTTCACTATCTCCTACCGCCTGGGGTCAAAGAATGTGAAGCCTGACGCACTCTCGCGTCTGTACAGCCCCGCTACGACACCATCGGATCCCGAAACCATCCTCCCTACTTCCTGTTTAGCGGCTGCTATCCTCTGAGGAGTAGAGAGTATGGTCCGGAAGGTGCAGTGTGACTTCATCACGAGTCTCCCTCCATCAGATGGCAACACCACCATCCTTACGATGGTGGATACATTTTCTAAAGCTGCCCATTTGATCCTCCTTCCTATGTTGCCCTCAGCTAAGGAGAGGTCCCCAGCTCAGGGTGCAGCACGTATTCCGGATCCATGGACTTCCGGTCAACATGTGCAGTCCTCAGTTCTCATCCCGGTTCTGGAAGGCATCCTGCACCCTCATTGGGTTGTCGGCCAGCCTGTCCTCTGGTTTTCATCCCCAGTCTAACGGCCAGTCGGAGCGAGCTAATCAGGACCTGGAGACGACTCTTCGTTGCCTCGTATCCAGCAATCCCACCACCTGGAGCCAGCAACTCGTGTGGATGGAATATGCCTGCAACATCCTTCCCTGTTCTGCTAGTGGTCTCTCGCCTTTTGAGTGTTCCATGGGATATCAGCCCCCCCTCTTCCAAGTGCAAGAGATAAGCATACCTTCTGCCCAGATGTTCGTCCGTCGCTGTCGCCGTACCTGGAAGAGAGTCCGGGACGCTGTTCTAAAGACCGCCTCCAGGTATCGATGACAGGTGGACCGCAACCGGCCCTCTGCTCCCCGCTACTGTCTTGGGCAGAGGGTGTGGCTTTCCACTCGGGATCTGTCCCTCCGGGTGGAGTTGCGCAAACTTTCCCCCATTTTATCGCCCCTTTCCCCATCTCTAATGTCCTTAGCCCCTCTGCTGTTTACCTTCTTTTGCCCCACACACTCCGTATATATCCCACTTTCCATGTGTCTAGAAATAAACTCCTGTCTCACAGCCCTTTGTCTCCTTTTTCCTGTTTGTCTGTTGCCAGTTTGTCTTACCAGCGTGTTCCCGCGTTTACTGTGCTATAGTTTTTACTTTGTCTAGTCTTCCCAGTTCTGACCTTTCTGCCTGTCCTGACCCTGATCCTGCCTGCCATCCTGTACCTGCCTGACTCTGATTTGGATTACGACTCTTTGCCTGCATTGACCTACCAATTGCCTGTCCCTTGTACTGTAATAAACTCTGAGACTTGTACTATCTGCCTCCTGTGTCTGCATCTGGGTCTTAGCCTGAGCTGTGATACCTTGATATAGATTGGATATCAACATTGGAGGTTTGTCAGACTGCCTTAAAATAGCATCTGTCTTGTCCAGGTTTGCTGCACAGAGAGAATAAAGTGTTTTATCTGCAACAATTCACTTCACATCTGTCACAGATTGTGCTTCCCTGGCTGCTTGACCCTGCTGAGACCCCTGTCACCATCTGATCCTCCTAAGATGAGGCATGACAAATAATGACCTTGGTATACATTTATACATTATATTATCGAAGAATAGAATCAATGGTTTAATTATTGAAATTACTATTATTCCCAGATCCCAGACTGTAACTTTAAACTGCTGTCCTGTAGCTACTGTAGGTCTACCCATCATTTCAAGATGGAACTTTGTATCATTCAATGAGTGTTATAATATACTTCAAAATTCACCTGAGCTCCATAGGCTGGTCTTCCCTGGGTGCCTGACCCTGCAGAGACACCTGTCACCATCTGATCCTGCTAGGACATGATGAGCATAGTGTTGTGTACTGACTGCACTAGCTGCATTCCTGCGAGATGCCTGCGGAACCTGTGGTCCCGACAGAGATCATTGCATCTCGGTCGGCATTTTTCATGCTGCGGGCGGTCAGACAGACAACTTTGGGATGAAAATATTTGTGTTGTCCCACAGATTATTTGAAAACAGTCCTCTTTCTGCTTTGTATGTGTTAGCCTACTGATTGTATTAAATGCACATATTTTCCTCATTATTCACACACTCAGAATTCGCTGCTTCAACTTCAGTAGCCTACCTCTACTAGTTGGACGTGAGAGTTCAAGTGCACCTAGTATGTGTGGTCTCATTGAAATAGAGTAGGCTGCCTACATGGGCGGATAATCACTTGGTAGATAACTTAAGTATGAAATTAGCCTAAATGATTCAGCTGTAGTTTACCAAAGTGTCTGTAAATAAATATGAATAATGGAAAGAAGTGGAGGGCGCTCAACCAACGTGAGTCGACGTACAATCAACATTTTTTATCATCATTGAAAAGGAAAAGTCAAAATGCTCACATAGGTTAGGCTAGTATGGTGAGCGAGCCTTGCACCTTTTCATTTTCAATACGTGTTGATTACCCATTTATTTGTCTCTGCCTGCAAATCGTCCTCCTAAAAGGTAGGCTATGTCATATAGGCCTATGCAAAATGTAGCAAGTGTTGCTGTCATCATTCTTTCTGCCTCCAATTCAGTAGCCATACTTAAATAAAAATGTATTTCACCTTTATTTAATCAGGTAGGCTAGTTGAGAACAAGTTCTCATTTGCAACTGCGACCTGGCCAAGATAAAGCAATACAACAACACAGAGTTACACATGGAATAAACAAACATGCAATCAATAATACAGTACAAAAATCTATATACAGCATGTGCAAATGAGGTAGGATAAGAGAGGTAAGGCAATAAATAGGCTGTGGTGGCGAAGGAATTACAATATAGCAATTAAACACTGAATGGTAGAATGTGCAGAAGATGAATGTGCAAGTAGAGATACTGGGGTGCAAAGGAGCATGATAAATAAATAAATACAGTTTGGGGATGAGGTAGATTGGATGGCCTATTTACAGATGAGCTATGTACAGGTGCAGTGATCTTTGCGCTGTTCTGACAGCTGGTGCTTAAACTTGTGAGATCAGATGCAAGTGTGGTCTTAACGAGAGTAGGGTATAGCCCATGCATGGGCAGAGAAGCACGGGACAGTTAACTTTCCGAGGAAATATACTTCCTAAATGATTAGGAATTCCTATGATTAGGCTATAGTTTACTACATTGCCTAGAAATAGGACTAAATATTGATCTCTCATATTTCTCTGTCTGAAAATCTTCCCACTCCTAAAAGGTAGGCTATAAAAATAGCTCAAGAGAAAGTGCAAGTCTCTCCAACTTTGCTCTCTTCAAACTACATCTATCATATTGGCTGATACAGCCCAGTAATAAAGATAGCCTACTGTAACATAAAGGCCATGTGAGAATCTCTTGTAATTTAAACTATTTCTTAAGTTATTTTTGCGCATTTGTTATTGCCTATAGGGCACAAAATTGCTGGGACCATGGCTGGCAATTGAGCTGCGTCACATACGCCTAAAATATGGTGGTTGGGTTTGTGACCAGTTCTTGTGGTAGCGGGTGGGAGTCAGAAAGCCAGTAGGTGCAGGTGGGAGCATCCCCAGAGGGGATGAAACATTAGCTAACGTTACATGCCAGTTACAATACTAGCTCAGCACTGCGAAAAAAACACTACTTTAGTTTTTATTTTATTTTACCTTAAACAGCTGTTACCTTGCCAGCTACATCAGTCAACTAAATAGTAGCCAGTTTCTACTTGCTTGCTTTTACAACTCTGTGAAAGAACACAACATATAGACACTGAACTATGGTCAACTCTCCTGTGGTGGTCCAGCCAGCCTTTCCAGAAGCTTTGCCTTCACACAGCCTATCAGCACGTTCTGTGGTGCCCACATGGTCCTAAATCCAGCTGGCTGAACACTCCAAGCAGTCTACCCGACCACTCAGAGGCATCTCCAATGTCCTAAAGCACCTTTGCCACTTTTTGTATCACATTGCATGACCCCCCATCCCCAGTAAAATTGGGGCAGCCATAATGGCAGCCATAACCCAAGTGGAAAGATTTAGTCTGTTAAAATGCTGTCACATGGCAGCCATAACCCAGGTGAAAAGATTTGGTCTGTTAAAATACTGTCACATGGCAGCCAAAGCCCAGGTTGAAAGGCTCAGGCATGAGTTGTTGCACCTGTGTGTTGAGGCATATGCAGCATACCTGTTCCACTTAGGGTACGGTTAACCCTAACCTCAGCCTGTCTCTAACCCTAACCCTAGCTTCATGTTCACACCCCGGCTCAACACTAACCTCAGCCTGTCTCTAACCCTAACCCTAGCTTCATGTTCACACCCCGGCTCATCACTAACCTTAGCCTGTCTCTAACCCTAACCCTAGCTTCATGTTCACACCCCGGCTCAACACTAACCTCAGCCTGTCTCTAACCCTAACCCTAGCTTCATGTTCACACCCCGGCTCAACACTAACCTTAGCCTGTCCCTAACCCTAACCCTAGCTTCATGTTCACACCCCAGCTCAACACTAACCTTAGTCTGTCCCTAACCCTAACCATAGCTTCAAGTTCACACCCTCCAGCCAAAACCCTCTACCCTCTAGCTAAAATCCTCTGCCCTGTAGTAAAAACCATCTACCCTCTAGCCAAAACCCCAAACAAGTCCCAATCAACTGACTCAAAACATAGTAAAATAAAATGAATCATGCATGTACATGTAAATAATCAGTTCTTTGCCTAATTTGACAATAATGTATATCAAACTGTGTTTTTTTGTAGTTTCACAATAGGGTTCTCTCTGAGAGTGGGCCCAGCTTGGCTCAGAGTTCACTAATCCATTACAGTCCCCAAAGGCCCTGTGATTACACGGCCTGCTAATAAACACATTGGGGGTTTTCTTTGGGGTTTTTCTCTGATGGTATCAACTAGCTACAGCCAAATGTGTGTCTGTGTGTGTTTGCATGTGTTCATGAGCGCGTGCATGTGTGTTTGGGTGTTTGTTTGGGTGAGTGTGGGTGGGCGGATTGGCCGCTCGTTGCTCATAATGCTTTTGTTTAGGCAGCAGGGATGAGATGAGAGAGTGGTGCTTGTCTCCACTCTGAACCCCCTCCCCTTGACCCTTCCTCCCACCCCTCCCTCCAACCCTACTCCAGGCCTGGGCCAGCTCAGCACTGACTCCCACTAACGACCTCTAATGATTTTAATCATCTGCAATCAGACGAGGAGTCGTGAGTCTCTGGGTGAGGGGAGAGAGACAGGGTTGTCTTTGGGTTGGAGGGGGCAGCAGGCGGTGGGCTGGTCGTATAGCGTAGGAGCCTGGCATAATTACCTCCACAACCATGGAATATGACTCCTCAAAGCTCAAAGCCATGCAGAGCCACAGAGGAGCACTGGCCTGGCCTACAGGGCTGATGGGTTGATTTGTCGGCTGACTTCTGTGATAACTGTCAGAGGAGGATCTGAAATCTTCCAGTGTAATTTGACTGTCGGTTTCCAACTCATCATTCTGATTCTGTCTACAGTACAGACGGCCTCTTAATGATTTCACTTTTTCTCTTGATAATTTGACTTTTGTCAAATCTGCTAGAAATACTCAGATAGAAATAAAAAAAGAAAGAAAGAAAGAAAGAAAGAAAGAAAGAAAGAAAGAAAGAAAGAAAGAAAGAGCGGGAGAGAGGGAGAAGGAGAGAAAGATGTACCCACTTGGCAAAAACTGGTTAAATCAACGTTGTTCCCATGTCATTTCAACAACAAAAAATATATGTGATGACGTTGAATCAACATGGAAAACTGTTTTGTATTTGGAAAAAGTAGTCGTCGTAAGGGGATTTTTATCACCCAGCTTTTAACCTAAATCCAATGACGTTCATATTTTTTGTTGACTTCACGTTGAATTCACGTTGGTTGATAACTCAACCAAATCAAAGCTAAACGTTGAACTGATGTCTGTGCACAGTGGGTAGACTCTAGGCTGGTGCGGTCTTAAATGGTTCTTCAGCTGTCCCCACAGGAGAACCCTTTGAAGAACCCTTTTTGATTCCACGTAGAACCCTTTTGGTTCTAGAGAGGGTTCTACATGGAACCCAAAGGAGTTCTGGAGGCGAAAGAAACCCACACCTGTTAAGGTGAGGTTCTGGCTAGTGGAGTAGAACACTTGTAAAAGAAAAGGACAGCTGCACACTCTAGGAGCTCAGATGCAATCATTTTATAACATTTGGACAGCCTAGCTGTCTTCTAAGGGGCTTCATAAGGGTTATTATACCTTAATGAAGACTGGCTGTCGAAATGTTGGTTATAAAATTATTGAATCTGAGCTCCTAGAGTGTGCGAGCCAAAATAGTTATACCTGGAACCAAAAAGGGTTCTACCTGGAACCAAAAAGTGTTCTCCTATGGGGACAGCTGAAGAACCCTCTTGGAACCCTTTTTTTCTAAGAGTGTAGGGCTGAATGACATGCAAGGATGACAGCCTCCTTTCACTTCAGTGTGTGTCCCAGACCCATAGAGCAGACCAACCACTGTATGATGTATAAATACACCCAATCCTCCTGCATCCAGTCATTTTCTTTTCACTTTCAGAAAAAACCCAAACATACATCCGCATCCTCCCCAAAGATCAAAATAAGACCTGCAGCATTGCTGATTCTGAGTGGAGCTGTACACTGGGAACACAGCAAGGTTGTTTGCAACCGGCCCGAGGAGGGGAGAGGTGGGGGTAGCTGGGGGTGTTTGGAGCAGAGCTGCCAGAACCGCATGAAGTGGGACCACCCAGGATGGCGTCAGGACGTTGGCGCGAGCTGGGGAGGGCGGCCGGCCGGCAGCCAACCCGTGTCCAGGCTGAGGCAGCGCTCTGAGGCTGTGCCAGAGTGGATGAACTGCTCAGCTGAACCCACAAAGGCCATTTCAGCCTCCAGCTCTCCACAGCACAGCATCCATAGCACAACACAGCAGCCACCAGTGATCCAGCCCCCGGCCTTCTACAGCAGCAAGAAAACAGGAGCTGGGGTGAGTCCGGGGTGGGTATAGGGAGGGGACAGTGGTAGAATAAGGGAGGGGGTGTTTCTGTTGAAGGTGTGGGGTATTTTTAGAATTCAGTTTCCTCAGATACAGACCTCCCTTTAAAAAAAAAAACGAGGACATTGACAGTGAGATTTACCAGAGAATGCATAAACAGACCTGTGTCAGTGTAAAAATCTTCTTTGGTCAAAACAAAACATACAGTGAGTCACTTTGAACGTTACAAGATGGGCACAAAGAGACACCACTGTCATTTAATTCAGGATGTGATTGTTTTTGTTCCTCTCTGGTACAGTTAGGTCGCTCTGTTCTGTAGCTAGAATAACCATGCAGTCATAGTAACGGGCTCAATGTTAAACACTTTCTCCTCCTGTTCTCTCCCAGTGACCATATCAACATTAAAACTGCATAACAAAGAATTTGCCCAGTGTTTATGTCCTCCAATGGGGCCAGTCATTTCATCCCAGCACTTATGCCTTATAAACTCAGTGACAAATTACATTAAGCTTCATCTTCTCTCAGCAGTTCAGACCTTTCTGGTAAAGTATCGTTTATCACCCTGTAATCCACTCTGCTAGGTTAATCCACTTTGCTAGGTTAATCCACTTTGCTAGGTATAGTGGGAGGTTGGCTGGAGAGTGTTGAGCTGAATGAAGGAAGGAATATGAGGAGGAATGATGAAGCAGAGAGATGTAGTAAAATAATGCTTGGATATGGAGTTTTAACATTTTATATTTATTTGTCTAATTATAGTGATGGCAATGTTTAGTCTGACCTAAAACTGGATGTTTATCTGAGCACACAGAGAACTACACACACTCTCTTTCTTCCTTTTTCTTTCTCTTTCACTCTCCCTGTCTCACACTCCCCATCTCCTCCCATGAGAGAGCTACTGTGCAGCAGTTTCGGGCTTGATTCGATTTCTGCTCTATAAAACATTCTCTAACACAGAAAAATATTTGCTGTCAAGGATTATCAGATTATGTCCTGTGCAGTAGAAGAGTGGAGAGGGCTGCAATTCTGACCATGCTTCCCTAAAGATCTAATACAGAACATAGTGACCAGAGACTTTAAACCATGCTTCCCTAAAGAACTAATACAGAACATAGTGAACAGAGACTTTAAACCATGCTTCCCGAAATAACTAATACAGAACATAGTGACCAGAGACTTTAAACCATGCTCCCCGAAAGAACTAATACAGAACATAGTGAACAGAGACTTTAAACCATGCTTCCCGAAATAACTAATACAGAACATAGTGACCAGAGACTTTAAACCATGCTCCCCGAAATAACTAATACAGAACATAGTGACCAGAGACTTTAAACCATGCTTCCGTAAAGAACTAATACAGAACATAGTGACCAGAGACTTTAAACCATGCTTCCCTAAAGAACTAATACAGAACATACTGATCAGAGACATTAAACCATGCTTCTCTAAATAACTAATAAAGAACATACTTCCATTACAATATCAACTACAGCATCTAAAATAAAAAACACAGCCAGTGATTCCCATACACATGCACAGTGTGCAGTTCCATAAAATAAAGTGAACATTTATCGGCAAGCTATAGTGCACACTTTATTGTACTTTAGCCATGCAGCTGTAGTTTGTTTAGTTTTTTGTTGACTCTAAGGTTATTTACAGTAGAGTACATCCTGTTATCTCTGAGAGGTGGTGCTCCTTTTGCTGCAATGCATCTATCCAGGGTTGGGTAGGTTACTTTCTATATGTAATCCATTACAGTTACTAGTTACCTGTCATAAAATTGTAATCAGTAACGTAACTTACGGATTACCCAAATGTACTGCTTTTGGATTACTTTCCCCTTAAGAGCCATTAGAAGAAGACAAAAAGGATCCATCAGACTTGCTGAAGTGGAACAAGCTTAAACATGCACCTTTTTTCAATGCTGAATTGAATGTCATTGAGAAAACAATAAGGTGTCAAAATTTATTTTTTCACAGACATCCTTTCTCAATTTAAAAGTAATCCAATTGCGATCTAGTCTTATCGCTGCAACTCCCCAACGAGCTCGGGAGAGGTGAAGGTCGAGTCATACATCCTCTGAAACATAACCCGCCAAACCGCACTTCTTAACACTTGCTCGCTTAACCAGCCGCAACAATGTGTTGTAGGAAACACTGTTCAACTCACAACCAAAGTTAGCCTGCAGGCACCTGATCCACCACAAGGAGTCCCTAGAGTGCAATGAGCCAAGTAAAGCACCACCGGCCTAACCCTCCCCTAACCTGGGCCAATTGTTCGCCACCCTATGGGACTCCCGGTCACAGCCAGTTGTGACACAGCCTGGGATTGAACCCGGATCTGTAGTGATGCCTCAAGCACTGCGATGCAATGCCTTAGACCGCTGCACCACTCAGGAGTCCAGAAACCTAGTTTTTCAAAAGTATATGTAACTTGATTACAATATTTTTGCTGGTAACATAACATTTAAAATAATTGTAATCAGATTACATGTAACTGCATCTATCTATTGCCTTTTAGAACATTAGCATGCATTAGCATCGAACAGCCCCCGTGATATTCAACTTTTCAGGAAAGCTAGAAACCAATATACACAGGCAGTTAGAAAAGCCAAGGCTGGCTTTTTCAAGCTGAAATGTGCTTCCTGCAACACAAACGCAAAAAAGTTCTGGGACACTGCAAAGTCCATGGAGAATAAGAACACCTCATCCCAGCTGCCCACTGCACTAAGGATAGGAAACTCACCGATAAATCCACTATAATTGAGAATTGAAATAAGTATTTTTCTACGGCTGGCCATGCTTTCCACCTGGCTACCCCTACCCCGGTCAACAGCACTACCCCCCACAGCAACTCGCCCAAGCCTTCCCCATTTCTCCTTCTCCCAAATCCAGTCTGATGTTCTGAAAGAGCTGCAAAATCTGGACCCCTACAAATCAGCCGGGCTAGACAATCTGGACACTTTCTTTCTAAAATTATCTGCCGAAATTGTTGCAGCCCCTATTACTAGCCTGTTCAACCTCTCTTTTGTGTCGTCTGAGATTCCCAAAGATTGGAAAGCTGCCGCGGTCATCCCCCTCTTCAAAGGGGGGGACACTCTTGACCCAAACTGCTACAGACCTATATCTATCCTACTCTGCCTTTCTAAGGTCTTCGAAAGCCAAGTCAACAAACAGATTACCGACCATTTCGAATCCCACCGCACCTTCTCCGCTATGCAATCTGGTTTCAGAGCTGGTCATGGGTGCACCTCAGCCACACTCAAGGTCCTAAACGATATGTTAACCACCATTGATAAGAAACAATACTGTGCAGCCGTATTCATTGACCTGGCCAAGGCTTTCGACCCTGTCAATCCCCACATCCTCATCGGCAGACTCGATAGCCTTGGTTTCTCAAATGATTGCCTCGCCTGGTTCACCAACTACTTATCTGATAGAGTTCAGTGTGTCAAATCGGAGGGCCTGTTGTCCGGGCCTCTGGCAGTCTCTATGGGGTGCCACAGGGTTCAATTCTTAGGCCGGCTCTCTTCTCTGTATACATCAATGATGTCGCTTTTGCTGCTGGTGAGTCTCTGATCCACCTCTACGCAGACGACACCATTCTGTATACTTCTGTCCCTTCTTTGGACACTGTGTTAACAACCCTCCAGACGAGTTTCAATGCCATACAACTCTGCTTCCATGGCCTCCAACTGCTCTTAAATACAAGTAAAACTAAATGCTCTTCAACCGATCGCTGCCTGCACCTGCCCGCCCGTCCAGCATCACTACTCTCTACTCGGTTCTGACTTAGAATATATATATAATAACTACAAATACCTAGGTGTCTGGTTAGACTGTAAACTCTAAACTCTGGTTAGACTGTAAACTCACATCAAACATCTCCAATCCAAAGTTAAATCCAGAATTGGCTTCCTATTTTGCAACAAAGCATCCTTCACTCATGCTGGCAAACATACCCTCGTAAAACGGACCATCCTACCGATCCTCGACTTCGGCGATGTCATTTACAAAATAGCCTCCAATACCCTACTCAATACATTGGATGCAGTCTATCACAGTGCCATCCGTTTTGTCACCAAAGCCCCATATACTACCCACCACTGCTACCTGTACGCTCTCGTTTGCTGGCCCTCGCTTCATACTCGTCGCCAAACCCACTGGCTCCAGGTCATCTACAAGACCCTGCTAGGTAAAGTCCCCCCTTATCACAGCTCATTGGTCACCATAGCAGCACCCACCTGTAGCACATGCTCCAGCAGGTATATCTCTCTGGTCACCCCAAAAACCAATTCCTCCTTTGGCCGCCTCTCCTTCCAGTTTTCTGCTGCCAATGACTGGAACAAACTACAAAAATCTCTGAAACTGGAAACACTTATCTCCCTCACTATATTTAAGCACCAGCTGTCAGAGCAGCTCACAGATTACTGTACCTGTACATAGCCCATCTATAATTTAGCCCAAACAACTACCTCTTCCCCTACTGTATGTATTTATTTATTTATTTATTTTGCTCCTTTGCACCCCATTATTTCTATCTCTACTTTGCACATTATTCCACTGCAAATCTACCATTCCAGTGTTTTACTTGCTATATTGTATTTACTTCACCACCATGGCTCTTTTTGCCTTTACCTCCCTTATCTCACCTCATTTGCTCACATTGTATATAGACTTATTTTTCTACTGTATTATTGATTGTATGTTTGTTTTACTCCATGTATAACTCTGTGTTGTTGTATGTGTCGAACTGCTTTGCTTTATCTTGGCCAAGTCGCAATTGTAAATGAGAACTTGTTCTCAACTTGCCTACCTGGTTAAATAAAGGTGAAATAAATCAAATAAAAAGAACAATGGGACTCCCGGTCACACCCGGTTGTGACACAGCTGGGGATTGAACATAGGTCTGTAGTGATGCCTCCAGCACAGTGATGCAGAGCTTTAGACCGTTACACCACGCAGGAGTCCAGTAACCTTTTTTCAAAAGTATATGTAACTTGATTACAATTTTTTTTATCTGGTAACACAACTTATTACAGTTACATTGTTTTGTAATCTGATTACACGTAACTGCATCTATCCATTGCCTTTTAGAACAACAGTAAAACACAAACTGTAAAATATTTTTTTCTGATTTGGCCCAGCCTGTACCCATTTGAGTGCACTTCTGAGATGGAGGCAGCTGGTTCCTTTCTCATTCATCTTGTTTGAGTTGAGCAGAGCGCCAGGCTGGGCATAGCAGGATAGAGTAAAGTTAGGCAGGTGTTTGAGTGATCTCCTCAGCCTATTTTCCCAGCCCGTTCATCATTGTCATGGCCTGGCCCACCCGTGGCCTCCCCCCTGCCTCCAGTCTCCTACAGCCAACAGGCATAAGGAGGAACAGATCCACTCTACTCTGTATTCACACATACTGTCTCTGATTCATACCACTGTCTCTCCCTACAATACCTCTGGTTCATACCACTGTCTCTCCCTAGAACACCTCTGGTTTATACCATAGTCTTTCCCTAGAATACCTTTGGTTCATACCACTGTCTCTCCCTACAATATCTCTGGTTCATACCACTGTCTCTCCCTAGAATACCTCTGGTTCATATCGCAGTCTTTCCCTAGAATACATTTGGTTCATACCACTGTCTCTCCCTAGAATATTGCTGGTTCATACCACTGTCTCTCCCCAGAATACCTCTGGTTCATATCGCAGTCTTTCCCTAGAATACCGCTGGTTCATATCACTGTCTCTCCCTAGAATACCCCTGGTTCATACCACGCTCTCCCTAGAATACCTCGGTTTCATACCACTCTCTTCCTAGAATACCTCTGCATCACAACCCTCTCACATACATTGCCATACTCTCTCTTTCATTTGTTCTTACACCACCTCATTCCCCCTGTCAGATACATAGCCTCTCTGACGCCTCCTCTCTCTCCCCCTCAGATACAGTACATTTGCAATTAATTTATTTTGCTTTTGTTTCCTCTCACTGTGCCTCTCTCCCCTTCCCCTTGATCCGGCTCGGAGGGGTCTGGAACTAATTTTGACGAGTTAGCTGTAGCGTGCAGCTGCCTATTGGGGACATTTTTCATTCTCTGACCTTTTATCACAAGCAAAATGCCATAATAGGCTATGCACAAGAAGAGGTAGAAAAAAAATCACTTCATGTAAGATTGCAAAAGGATGTTTGCTAAACAGTAAAGCTTTTAACTTGTGCAATTGTAAACACAGCAGCTGCTGCTAACAGGAAGCATTACAAAGTGTTTTTCCAAATGAATGACGGAGTAATTGGTTTAATGAGAGAGTCTTTCTGTGAAAATGCTGTCTGAAGAAAAGACTGCAAGCAATATATAGTACTGTATCTCTCTTGGATGTTCCTGAATCAGCTAAATGGTTCATTATGTTCTGATGAGGGCTGAATCCTAGCTTGATATAGTTGCACCTCATTTAGGCATTCGCATAATGTAACGATCGTTGTGGGAAGGATGGTCGGACCAAGATGCAGCGTGGGGTAGGTTAATCATTTTTTATTTATGATAACCGGCACAAAACAAGAAAGACTAACAAAACGAAACATACAGCTTTGTAGGGCTAAAACGCAACAATACAAAATAAAGATACCACAAACAACAGGTGGGAAAAGGCTGTCTAAATATGATCCCCAATCAGAGACAACGATAGACAGCTGCCTCTGATTGAGAACCATACCAGGCCAACATAGAAAATAAAAAACTACACTACCCACCCTAGTCACACCCTGACCTAACCAAAATAGAGAATTAGAAGATTCTTTAAGGTCAGGGCGTGACACATAAATCATGCATCAATAGGAGATTTGGATTGAAATGTAAGTTATGTGCACAAGCAGTGCCTTCAGAAAGTATTCACACCACTTGACTTTTTCCACATTTTGTTGTTTTACAAATTGGGATTGAAATTTATTTTATTGCCTTTTTGTTCAATGATCTACACCAAATACTCTTTAATGTCAAAGTGTAAGAGACATTTTTTTAAGTTAATGAAAGTCAAAACACTAATACTGTATATCTTGATTGGATAGTATTCACACATGCTTGTTAGAATCACCTAGGGCAGTGACTACAGCTGTCAGTCTTTCTGGGTAAGTCCCGAGCTTTTCACTCCTGGTTTGTACGATATTTGCTCAGTAGTATTCAGTAATCAAACCCCTTGACTTTTTCACATTTTGTTACGTTACAGCCTTATTCTAAAATGTATATGTTATGAAATATTTACATTAGTATTCAGACCCTTTACTCAGTACTTGTTTGAAGCACCTTTGGCAGTGATTACAGCATCGAGTCTTCTTGGGTATGACACTACAAGCTTGGCACACCTGTATTTGGGAAGTTTCTCCCATTCTTCTCTGAAGATCATCTCACCTTCTGTCAGGTTGGATGGGGAGCGTTGATGCAACGCTATTTTCAGGTCTTTCCAGATATGTTTGATTGGGTTCAAGTCTGGGCTCTGGCTGGGCCACTCAAGGACATTCAGAGACTTTTCCAGAAGCCATTCGTGCATTGTCTTGGCTGTGTGCTAAGGGTCATTGTCCTGTTGGAAGGTGAACTTTTGTCCCAGTCTGAGGTCTTGAGCTCTCTGGTTTTCATCAAGGATCTCTCTGTACTTTGCTCCGTTAATCTTTTCCTCGATCCTGACTAGTCTCCTAGTCCCTGACGATGAAAAACATCCCCACAGCATGATGCTGCCACCACCTTGCTCGCCGTAGGGATGGTGCCAGGTTTCCTCCAGATGTTACGCTTGGCATTCAGGCCAAAGAGTTGAATGTTGGTTTCATCAGTCCAGAGAATCTTGTTTCTCATGGTCTGAGAGTCTTTAGGTGCCTTTTAGCAAACTCCAAGTGGGCTGTCATGTGCCTTTTACTGAGTAGTGGCTTCCGTCTCTCTTTACTCTACCGTAAAGGCCTGATTGGTGGTGCTGCAGAAATGGTTGTCCTTCTGGAAGGTTTTCCCATCTCTACAGAGGAACTGACCATCACCTCCCTGACCAATGTCCTTCTCCCCGACTACTCAGTTTAGTCGGGTGGCCAGCTCTAGGAAGAGTCTTTGTGGTTCCAAAATTTTTCCATTTAAGAATGATGGAGGCCACTGTGTTCAAGGGGACCTTCAATGCTGCAGACATTTTTTGGTACCCTTCCCCAGATCTGTGCTTCGACACAATCCTGTCTCGGAGCTGTACGGCGGACAATTCCTTTCACCACATGACTTGGTTTTTGCTCTGACATGCACTGTCAACTGTGGGACCTCATACAGAATGGTGTGTGCCTTACTAAAACATGTCTAAACAATAGAATTTACCACAGATGGACTCCAATCAAGTTGTGGAAATATCTCAAGGATGATCTGACCTGAGCACCTGAGTCTCATAGCAAAGGGTCTGAATACTTACGTATGTAAATATTTTTTATACATTTGCTAAGATTTCGAAAAACCTGTTTTTGCTTAGTCATTATTGGGTATTGGGTGTAGAATGCTAAGGAATTTTTATTTATTTATTACATTTTAGAATAAGGTTGTAACATAAGAAAATGTGGAAAAAGTCAAGAGGTCTGAATATCTTCCAAATGCACTGTATATTTGGCCTTGAGTTTTAGGTTATTGTCCTGCTGAAAGGTGAATTTGTCTCCCAGTGTTTGTTGGAAAGCAGACTGAACCAAGTTTTTCGCTATGATTTTGTCTGTGCTTAGCTCTATTTCGTTTTAAAATCACCATTTGTGACAGTGTGTAGTCCCTGAACAGTTTCCTACAGTACGTTCTCCGGCAACTGAGTTAGGAAGGACCCCTGTATCTTCATAGTGACTGGGTGTATTCATACACCATCCAAAGCGTAATTAATAACTTCATCATGCTCAAAGGGATATTCAGTGTCTGGTTTTGTTTTCTTCTTACCCATCTACAGATAGGTGTCCTTCTTTGTGAGTCATTGAAAAACCTCCCTGGTCTCTGTGGTTGAATTTGTGCTTGCAATTCACTAGTCGACTTACAGTGCCTTGCGAAAGTATTCGGCCCCCTTGAACTTTGCGACCTTTTGCCACATTTCAGGCTTCAAACATAAAGATATAAAACTGTATTTTTTTGTGAAGAATCAACAACAAGTGGGACACAATCATGAAGTGGAACGACATTTATTGGATATTTCAAACTTTTTTAACAAATCAAAAACTGAAAAATTGGGCGTGCAAAATTATTCAGCCCCCTTAAGTTAATACTTTGTAGCACCACCTTTTGCTGCGATTACAGCTGTAAGTCGCTTGGGGTATGTCTCTATCAGTTTTGCACATCGAGAGACTGACATTTTTTCCCATTCCTCCTTGCAAAACAGCTCGAGCTCAGTGAGGTTGGATGGAGAGCATTTGTGAACAGCAGTTTTCAGTTCTTTCCACAGATTCTCGATTGGATTCAGGTCTGGACTTTGACTTGGCCATTCTAACACCTGGATATGTTTATTTTTGAACCATTCCATTGTAGATTTTGCTTTATGTTTTGGATCATTGTCTTGTTGGAAGACAAATCTCCGTCCCAGTCTCAGGTCTTTTGCAGACTCCATCAGGTTTTCTTCCAGAATGGTCCTGTATTTGGCTCCATCCATCTTCCCATGAATTTTAACCATCTTCCCTGTCCCTGCTGAAGAAAAGCAGGCCCAAACCATGATGCTGCCACCACCATGTTTGACAGTGGGGATGGTGTGTTCAGCTGTGTTGCTTTTACGCCAAACATAACGTTTTGCACTGTTGCCAAAAAGTTCAATTTTGGTTTCATCTGACCAGAGCACCTTCTTCCACATGTTTGGTGTGTCTCCCAGGTGGCTTGTGGCAAACTTTAAACAACACTTTTTATGGATATCTTTAAGAAATGGCTTTCTTCTTGCCACTCTTCCATAAAGGCCAGATTTGTGCAATATATGACTGATTGTTGTCCTATGGACAGAGTCTCCCACCTCAGCTGTAGATCTCTGCAGTTCATCCAGAGTGATCATGGGCCTCTTGGCTGCATCTCTGATCAGTCTTCTCCTTGTATGAGCTGAAAGTTTAGAGGGACGGCCAGGTCTTGGTAGATTTGCAGTGGTCTGATACTCCTTCCATTTCAATATTATCGCTTGCACAGTGCTCCTTGGGATGTTTAAAGCTTGGGAAATCTTTTTGTATCCAAATCCGGCTTTAAACTTCTTCACAACAGTATCTCGGACCTGCCTGGTGTGTTCCTTGTTCTTCATGATGCTCTCTGCGCTTTTAACGGACCTCTGAGACTATCACAGTGCAGGTGCATTTATACGGAGACTTGATTACACACAGGTGGATTGTATTTATCATCATTAGTCATTTAGGTCAACATTGGATCATTCAGAGATCCTCACTGAACTTCTGGAGAGAGTTTGCTGCACTGAAAGTAAAGGGGCTGAATAATTTTGCATGCCCAATTTTTCAGTTTTTGATTTGTTAAAAGAGTTTGAAATATCCAATAAATGTCGTTCCACTTCATGATTGTGTCCCACTTGTTGTTGATTCTTCACAAAAAAATACAGTTTTATATCTTTATGTTTGAAGCCTGAAATGTGGCAAAAGGTCGCAAAGTTCAAGGGGGCCGAATACTTTCGCAAGGCGCTGTATAAACAAAGACCCTGTGTTCACAAGACAGGCAGAGAGAGATGAAGAACTCAGGGTTAAAACTGTCAAGGTGTGAGATCTGAGGTCTGTTACACAGGTCACCACCCTGACACCTCTCCACACTGACACCTCTCCACTCTGACACCTCTCCACCCTGACACCTCTCCACCCTGTTCCCAAGAACAACTCACTGTCAGCTAGCCTAGACTATACCTCTCTCAGCTCTGCATGGGGAAATCACAGGGTGAATTCTCACCCCAAAAAAGCTTGCATCATACAGTCATCATCTGTCTCTGTTGTTGCACTCGTCTTAATTTGTGTTGTTGTATCTTTGTGTCCATTTAAGATAATAATTGTGTCTGTTTTTAGTTTAGCATGTATCTCCCTGCTGTTCTTTCTTAGTTATTAGTTCTCACACCTTGGGTTCAATTCAATCAATTCAAAGGGAAATCGCATGGTTTTGATCAGTGTAAAAAAATTCATAAGGGTGGGTAGACTGCTTTCAAAGGAGGATTTTTCAGTTTTCAAAACGAGGCGTGTGTACATTGGACAGTAGCTACAGTATGTCAACAAAGACCCTGTATAAACATTTCTGAGGCAGCTTTGACTTAACCCAGCCCATTGTTTGGTCTGAACTGTTTCATTCTGTTATCACGTCTCTGTTGGTTCCTCTAGTTCCGCAGCTCTGGCTTGTGTGTTTTGTGAGTCTCAGCTCAGATCGAGTTAGTGTTGAGTGTCAGGGCAGGGCAACCCTCTGTGTTGTGTTTGCCCTGAAGATGTGTGTTTAATGTGAGTTCAGAGAAGCACCTTACTGTAGGTAATATATCAAACCAAGTGAAAGCCTTAATTAACTGTCTGAGAGACTTCCAGACACATGCAGCTCAGGTTTCACACGTTCCCCGGCTTTTCTATATGCTGTTATTGGCTCCCCTTCAGAATACAGAACACACTGAATACAGGATATCGAACGGGACACTGAACAAAAACCATAAGGCAAGGAGAAAAATAAAAAAGGGTTTGTGGGAGCGGGTGAACGGGGAAACTCCCCGCTGATAGTGTGGCTTCTCTCTGTCTTAAAGGGAGTAATGTAACCACTGGTCAAATGCAGTTCATAGGCTATCGCCACAGTTTTACTTCATTTATTGTGTGTGTGTCCTATCTCTGGATCTGCCACAGCCCAGTGGTAGCCTTGTGGTTTCTAGGGGGAGTCTAGTCTCCAGAGGCACACTGAGCTAATTGCCCTCCCCCTCTTCCCCCCCAAAACACATACACATCACCCCACTCAAACTCTGCTTCTGTAGCCCCAGCCCCTGGTTCTGGGAGGGAGGAGGGCTGGATTAATGATAATTGCGGTGTGTGGGAGTCTGGAGAGAGGCCAGGATTAGAGAGGGATTCTCCTTGATCCACAGATATGCTGATGGTAATACTTTCTGCCCATCCCTCCCTCCCTCCTCAATTGCCTCTGCACAAACGCATGGTCACACACACACACCACACACATACACAGACATAGTGTACAGTACAGGCAG